>NW_026889778.1:44397500-44901083 GCF_033153115.1 Saccostrea echinata
CAAGAAACTTGCCTGACTAAAGCAATCAATATATAGTAATTATAATGTGGCCATTGTTTTTTCCCCATGCAGACTTGTGTCATATTAAATGAACAGAAAAGAAAAAAAATAAGAAAACCATTTTTTTAAAGATTGTTTAATGAAGTTGATATAAATATTTTTTTTTCTAAAAGATGTTGTTATTGAACATAAACGGTATCAGATTCCTTGACCGTCGCAGGACGAGACATGTTTTTGGGCGAAATATTCCAGCCTTTTCATGAATGTGTAACTAATCGGGATAGTCCACTTTGGGGGTAAACAGGAAAATAAAACTTGTAGAAAATCTTACCTAAATCACTGCTTTAGTGTTACTTATCCATATGATATATAATTAGTACAATATGATAAATATACTTTCTCAATCTCGATATTCAGGTTATAAGAACATACATTTTGAAATTTCATTGAAGCTATCACCATTCAATAGAAAATACATTCCAAAGGAAATGCGCGAATATTTACCCGTGACATTTGGCGCGAAATAATGTATCGTGACCAACCTTTCGTAGTAGACAAATGGTCTGATGCAGAAGTATATAGAAGTGCAGAAAAAGACTACATGGACATGCCTGTATATGGAATTACATGAAATAAAAAGTTGAATACATAAAGAATAAAAGAAAGTAAACAGTATCATCAGAGAATGGCTAAAGATATGAATATGAAACTTGCTGAGGTGATAGAGCATCAAATGTAGATATGGTGATCGACCATTATTTTTCGTCGTTCTTACTTCCGGTCGCAAACGGAAGTGAATTCAAAAATGTTAAATTTGCAGCTTTTTGTTTTTCAATATTTTTCTCTGGGATTTACAGGCTTAATAGAGAGTCTTCTAGGAGTTTTATGCATGTTTTCATCTTTTTGATTGAAAAAGTCTGCAGAGATTTTTATAAAATTCACTTCCGGTAGAGTGTTTACCTGTCCTCAAAATTAGAATTTGTTCTCACAATATTGCTCGGCAACAGTAAACGACTGAAGTCTAAAACTTTCAGGTATGGTAGTCAGTCATCAGTTTATTTGAATCGTGAGAAAATCTTGTATCGCCGTTACTTCCGGTCGTGACAGGAAGTGATGCAAAAAAGTGAATGGTTAATGGTAAGCTTTCTTGGATTTTCACGCTGAATTTCTTTTATCACTTTTTCAGCGTGAATTTTTGTTTTTATTTTCAGAATCGGACGGAAGACCTCTCATTGCTCGCAATGAGTTTCTAGTTAAGGTCTTCCGTTTCAGACGGAAGACCTTATAGTGATTCTACTGTTTCTTCTTTTTATTATTATTTTTTTTTTTTCCCCTTTTCTTTTTTTGGCGATTTCTCAGAGATGGCTGGACGGATTTTCTTGAAATTTTCAGGGATAATAGAGAATGAAAATACGCCCAGACAATTTTTTCATTTTTTCAAAATTCACTTCCGGTCGTCAGATATGTCCGATTTCCGTTTTTTTCAAAAATATTTTGTCCCAGTCATATCTCAGAAACGGTAAGAGATTAAGACACCAAACTTATATGGTTAATAGATCTTGAGGAGTAAGCAAAACCATTTGGGTTAAGAGCGTCAGCCGTCACTTCCGGTCGTCACAGGAAGTGATAATAGAAATCGAAAATTTCAACTTTTCTTTTTTGAATCTTTTTTTGCATCACGTTATTGCATTTTATTTGTAGTTTCGAAATATGTTGGTCTCACCGGAAACAAAAACGTCAACTTCCGGCTATAAGCGAAAAACTGCATAATTTGAGTATTTTTCTTTCCCATAAATATTTTTTATAGACAATGTATTTGAACTGATTTTTGAATATGTTATCAAGACTGCAAATGTCTAGAGTAACGTCAAATATCTTTGTAAAATTTACTTCCGGTCGCGCGTTTAAATGTCCGCAAAATAAGAACTTGTCCCAGTACGATCTCAGAATCTGTAAGAGATTTAGATACCAAACTTATAGGAGTATTAGACCTTGAGAAGTAGACAAAACCATTTGGGTTAAGAGCGTCAGTCGTCACTTCCGGTCGTCACAGGAAGTGATCAAAGAATTCAAAAATTTCAACTTTTCTCTTTTGGAATAAGACTTGCATCATATAATTGTATCTTTTTCACAGTTACGATATGTGTTGGTCCCACCGGAAACAAAAAACGACAACTTCCGGTTATAAGAGAAAAACTACATAATAGTGGTTTTTAACTTTCCCATATATATCGCTTATAGATGGAGTTCTTTAAATGATTTTTATATATGTTATTGAGACTGCAGTTGTCTAGAGTGACGTGAAATATCTTAATAAAATTCACTTCCGGTAGCGTGTTTTCTTGTCCTCAGAATAAAAAGCTATTTCTGCAAGATCTCGGAAAAGGCATGAAGTAAGACACCAAACTTATAAGAATAATAAAACATGGTGAGAAGGCAAAACACATGGGGATAAAAGCGTCAGCCGTCACTTCCGGTCATCACAGGAAGTGATCGAAGAAAGCGAAAATTTCATTTTTTCTTTTTAAAATTAAAACTTTCATCACTTTCTTGCTTCTCTTCCGCTCTTTTGAAATATGATAGATTCCACCGGAACAAAATTTTAAACTTCCGGTTTTAAGAGATAAACTACGTTATTTCGAGGTTTAACTTTCTCAGAAATATCATATAGATAAGTATTTGAAATGTTTTTATACCCCACGCAACAAGTTGCGGGGGGTATAATGTTTTTGACCCGTCCGTCAGTCAGTCAGTGTGTCAGTCAGTCAGTCAGTCAGTCCGTCAGTCCTGTTTTTTTGTCAGCGCAACTCCTCAGAAACCGCTGCACAGAATTTCGTCAAACTTTGCAGATATTTAGGACACAATGTGTAGATGTGCATACTACCAGGAAATTCCGATTCCTTTATTTTTTCTTGGAATTTCGGCACTTTTCAACTTAGATTTTTGGCCATATCTTGAATATAGAGATGAACAGTTTGTCAGCGCAACTCTTCATAAACCGCTGCACAGAATTTGGTCAAACTTTGCAGATACTTAGGACAGAATGTGTATATGTGCATACTACCAGGAAATTCCGATTCCATTATTTTTCTGGGAATTTCGGCTCTTTTCAACTCAGATTTTTGGCCATATCTTGAATATAGAGATGAACAGTTTGTCAGCGCAACTCCTCATATACCGCTGCACAGAATTTGGTCAAACTTTGCAGATATTTAGGACACAATGTGTTGATGTGCATATTACCAGGAAATTCCGATTCCTTTATTTTTTTTTTTTTTTTTTTTTTGGAATTTCGGCACTTTTCAACTTAGATTTTTGGCCATATCTTGAATATAGAGATGAACAGTTTGTCAGTGCAACTCCTCATAAACCGCTGCACAGAATTTGGTCAGACTTTGCAGATATTTAGGACACAATGTTTTGATGTGCATATTACCAGGAAATTCCGATTCCTTTATTTTTTCTGGGAATTTCGGCACTTTTCAACATAAATTTTTGGCCATATCTTGAATATAGAGATGAACAGTTTGTCAGCGCAACTCCTCTTAAAACGCTGCACAGAATTTGGTCAAACCTTGCAGATATTTAGTACACAGTGTGTAGATGTGCATATTACCAGGAAATTTCGATTCCATTATTTTTCTGGGAATTTCGGCACTTTTCAACTCAGATTTTTGGCCATATCTTGAATATAGAGACGAACAGTTTGTTAGTGCAACTCCTCTTAAACTGTGCAAGGAATTTGGTTAAACTTTGCAGATATTTAGTACACAGTGTGTAGATGTGCATATTACCAGGAAATTCCGATTCCATTATTTTTGCCTTAAGAGTTTTGCCTATTATTGAAGAAACTTTCCAGCTAGGTAATAAGGAAATCCACTGGAATCAGCTTTAAATTTTGTAATCAAATTTTATGTGAAATATTTCATGACCTTAAAAGACCCCTATTGATTTTGAGATCAAAATATTAATGATATAACACACACACACACACACCCCCTCACACACACACAACACACAAAATCTTGGATAGTTCTCAACCCCAACCCCCACCCCTCTCAAATTGGTGCTTTGCCTTAAATCATTTCATAAGTACACTATATAAAAACAAATTCATATGACTACATCATAATTTTGTTTCCATCAATTATTTAAATGTGTAAATTGTCATGTGTTGGACATGGACTTATACTCATTAACAAATCGAAATCACTGAGGAATTTAAATAACAGTTTGTCAGCATAACTCCTGCACTGAATTTCCTGAAACTTTGTAGGTATTTCAGACATAATGTATAGATTTGTATATTACCAAGAAATTTTGATTCCACTATTTATCTAGAAACTTCAGCCCAATTAAATTTGTAACATACAAAGATTTGAATGTCCTTATATGCAAGAAGTTTTGATGTGATGATTTTTTGCAAGAAATGCCCCTTTTTGAATAATTATATTGTGTATTTAAAATGTGTTGCATTGTTGAGTTTTGGGGGAGCGTGGGGTATGTGAGCTTGCTCACTTTTTCTTTCATTTACATATGCTGTAGATACTGCAAAAGTCAAGAGAAAATTCAGAGATTTTTATTCAGTTCACTTCCGGTTGTGTGTTTTCCTGTCCTCAAAATAAGAATTTGTTCTCACAATTGTTCGGCAACAGTTAAAGACTGAAGTCTAAAACTTTCAGGACTTATAGTCAGTCATCAGTTCATTTGCTTCGTGTAAAAATCGTGTGTCGTCATTACTTCCGGTTGTGACAAGAAACGAAGCAAAAAAGTATTTTTTTAAGTTATTTTGTTTCTATATAAGTTTTAGGCTAATACCGAAGTTGGAAAAGACATGTTGATGCAAACAGGAAGTAGTATAACGGAAGACCTTCTCATTACTAGTAATGAGTTTCTAGTTAAGGTCTTCCGTCTCCACGGAAGACCTTATAGTGATTCTATTGTTTCTTATTATTATTATTATTATTATTATTCTTTTTTTTTTTAGACAAAATTTTGTGCACGCGATTTCTCGAAAACTATTCAATGAATTTCCTTGAAATTTTTAGGGATAAAAGGTCTTTATATGAATTTTATATAAAATTCCGTTTTTTGGTAAATTCGGTTCCAGTGCCAAGTTATGGACAATTTTCTGATTTTAAAATGAAATTTTGTCCGCGAGTGTTCTCAAGAATGGCTTAAGATATTAACTGGAGACTTGTTAGAGATGATAGAACATGAGTTTTAGATTGGAGAGGGCACCTTTTCGTTTGTCGTCGGCACTTCCGGTCGCTTACGGAAGTGATCAAAGAAATCGTTAAATTTCAACTTTCTTTTTTTAAATCAATTCTTACATCACAATATTGCATTTCTTTTGTAGTTTTGAAATATGTTGGTCCCACCGGAAATAAAAACGCCAACTTCCGGTTAGAAGAGAAAAACTACATAATTTGAGTATTTTTCTTTCCCATTAATATCTTTTGTAGATAAAGTATATGGAATGAATTTTAAATATGTTATTCAGACAGCAAATGTCTAGAGTAACCTTATATATCTTTCAAAAACTCACTTCCGGTCGCGTGTTTTTCTGTCCGAAAAATGAAAAGTTGTCTGAGCAGGATCTCGGAAACGGTAAGAGATTAAGACACCAGACTTATATGAGCAACAGACCTTAAGATGAAGCCAAAACCACTTGGGTTCAGAGCGTCAGCCATCACTTCCGGTCGTCACAGGAAGTGATCAAAGAAATCGAAAATTTCAAGTTTTCTTTTTTTATTTATAAATTGCATCACTTTATTGCATCTTTTTCGCAGATTCGAAAGATGTTGGTCCCACCGGAAACAAAAACGACAACTTCCGGTTATAAGACAAAAACTACAAAATTTGAGTATTTTACTTTCCTATAAATATTCTTTACAGATAATGTATTTGAAGTGAATTTTTAATATGTTATTCAGACTGCAAAGGTCTAGAGTAACCTCAAATATCTTTCAAAAATTCACTTCCGGTCACTTGTTTTTCTGTCCTCAAAATGAAAAATTATCTGAGCGAGATCTCCAAAACAGGTAAATGATTAAAACACCATTTTTTTTATGAGTAGCAGACCTTGAGGGGTAGGCAAAAGCATTTTGGTCAAACGCGTCCGTCGTAACTTCCGGTCGTCACAGGAAGTGATCAAAGAAATCAAAAAAATTAACTTTTCTTTCTTCAATTAACGTTTGCATCACTTTACTGCATCTCTTTCGCTGTTTTGAAATATGTTAGATTCCACCGGAAACAAAAACGCCAACTTCCGGTTTTAGGTGATAAACTACGTTATTTCGATATTTAACTTTCTCATAGATATTGCTTATCGATAAAGTACTTGAAATGTTTTTATGCATTTTTTAGATACTGCAAATGTCTAGAGAAACGTCAGAGTTTTTTATTATTATTATTATTATTATTATTATTATTATAAAATTCACTTCCAGTCACGTGTTTACCTGTCCTCAGAATTAGAATTTGTTCTCACAATATTGCTCGGCAACAGTAAACGACTGAAGTCTAAAACTTTCAGAACTGATAGTCAGTCATCAGTTTATTTGAATCGCGAGGAAATCTTGTATCGCCGTTACTTCCGGTCGTGACAGGAAGTGATGAAAAAAGTGAATGGTTAATGGTTAGCACGTTGGATTTTCACGCTGACAACCAGGGTTAAATCTCCAGAGTGTCTGAATTTCTTTTATCGCCTTTTCAGCTTGAATTTACGTTTTTATTTTCAAAATCGGACGGAAGACCTCTCATTGCTCGCAATGAGTTTCTAGTTATTATTATTATTATTATTTTTCTTCCTGGGTACTTTTTTGTCCGTGAGTGATCTCCGAAACTACACATCCGATTGAAGTGAAACCTTTTCAGGGTTAATAGGAATGTTATGTAGATTTGCGGAACTAAGGTCATTTTGCGCGCACGTGCATGCACGTGCGTGCGCGTGCAATACATAAAATGACCAATTTAATTGATATAGCTGTAACTTTTATATTTTTTGATGAAATGCTTTGATACTCAGAATATGAGGATATATTAATAGTGTAGACAAGATGACATGGTCAGAATGCGCATGCATGCACGTGAGCGCATGCGCATTGTTTGAAATAACCAATACAATTGATATAGACTTAACTTGTACATTTTTTGATGAATTGCTTTGAAACTCAGAATATTAATATACATTAGAAGTGTAGACAAGAAGACATGATCAGCGCACACATGCATGCACGTGCGTGCATGTGCGCGCGTGTGCAATGAGTAGAATGACCAATATACTTGATATAGCCAAAATTTCCATATCTTTTGATGAAATACTTTAATACTCAGACTATAAGGATATATTAATAGTGTAGACAAGATGACATGGTCAGCATACACATGCATGCACTTGCGCGCGTGCGCAATGATTGAAATAACCAATACAATCGATATAGACTTAACTTGTACATTTTTTGATGAATTGCATTGAAACTCAGAATATAAAGATATATTAGAAGTGTAGACAAGATGACATGGTCAGCGCACACATGCATGCACGTGCGTATGCGTGCGATGAGTAAAATTACCAATATACTTGCTATAACCATAACTTTTACATTTTTTGTTGTGATGCTTTGATACTCAGAATATATAGACATATTATTAATGTAGACAAGACGACATTGTCAACATGCACGTTCATGCACGTTCGCACACATGCAATGCTTATATGACCAATATACTTGATATAGCTGTAACTTTTATACTTTTTGATGAAATGCTTTGATACTCAAAATATGTAGATATATATTAATAGTATATATAAGATGACACGGTCATCATGGATATGCATGCACGTGCGCGCGCTTGCAAAGCGTTAAATGACAGATGTACTTAATATAGCCGATTTTTTTTTTATCTTTTGATGAAATTTGAATATAAAGATGTATTAAAAGTGTAGACAAGTTGACATGGTCATTTTGTACATGCATGCCAGTGCGCGCGCGTGTAATGCGTAAAAGAAAACAATATACTTGATTGCCTTATTTAATGAAGCTTACAGGGAATGAGACACCAAAAGGAAGTTGGGGAGCGTTTGGGGAACATCTGTAACGGTCCCCGTTACAATTAATACTAGTTTATTATGGGATGCCTCAAGTATCTGTCCGATCAAAGTTAAAATATAAGGGGTCACTATGAGACTATGTAATAAAGTTCCCTGAAAGTTTTATTAAATTTCATTCAGTGGCATAGGAGGAGTGAGGAAAAGAGATGGATACCCTTCAATATTATAGAAAGAATGGCAGTGTCCATGTTTTGCTCTGGGAAACCCGAAATATCTGTCTGATTGACATGTAAAACAGGAAGTGCACAATGACGCTATGCACTAAAGATTCTGTGAAAAACACATTAAATTTATTCAGTGATTTAGGAGGAGTGGCAAATGAGAGATGGATATGCCCCCAAGTTTTTCGGACGTACGGACGGACGGAAACATAATCAATATATACCCCGCTAATAAGCGGGTGGGGGTATAATAATTTTGAAACATTATTGGGGCAGTGAGGTACTTATTTAAGATCTTGACTTATTTGTTAAAAATCTATTTGTTTTTGTGTTTAATTGCTTTTTTGTTGTAGAATTGGAGATATCCAAAACTAACTTCGCTTGTAGATGATAGACTTTGGAATATAGCTGTTAAATATGCTTATACAAAAATCTTTCTAACAAAGTGAAATAAAAGCGCATTTTTTTAGTAACATCTTATTTTCAAAATTCAACCAATCTCGTTCGTATTTTAACTTATACTGAATTATAAGCAATTTTATCAGAAAACTTGGTTTCCTGGTTGTTAACATGGTTAACAAATAAAATGAAATGATAAGTTAACATCAATGCAATATCTCCTGATACTTGCAACAGAGGGCAGAAATTTCATTTTTTGTAATTTGTATTTCTGATGATCAGGGTCTGTTTTATTTCTTTCAGGATAAGTTCAAATTTGAATAATACCAGAATTCTCTATAATTTTTATTTCTTTTTCAATTTTCCTTTTACACATAATCGATGATTTCATAAAGTGAATAAATTTAATAATAAAGCTTCCTTTAGATTGCATTTTGCGTCACTTCTCAAATAGACTTATGAAATTATATAGTACACAAGCTAAGACAACCTGAAGACAAGGAGTGTATGCTATTTGCAATAGGAAGTGGAGGTGGTGGACTTCTGGTTGGAATTTTATTAACATCTGTCATTTGTTTTCTTCTAAACAAATATAAGAATAATTACAGGTTTGTACATGCACAATTGTTATTCATTTTTAGCCTTTTTCAATAGATTTTAGGTCAATAGTAACAAAGAGTCCAGCTCCATAAAACTGTTTAGTTTACAGACTAAAAATTTGCAACTGTTCTGTTGGTTCTCTCTCTCTCTCTCTCTCTCTCTCTCTCTCTCTCTCTCTCTCTCTCTCTCTCTCTCTCATCATTTTTACATATGCATATACTGAAACTATTACATGTAAGATTTCCAAACTTTATAAGCGTTTAAATAAAGGTACTTCCCTGTTTTGTAGAAATGTGGGCGATGTGTCATTTTTCAAACGGAATATGCATCAATTGTCTGAGACTGAACGGAAATTGTCCATTTATTCAAAAGAGGGAGAAACTGTGTATCATGATATCTCCGATGTCCCGGTTTGTTAATTGCTATTTTATCTGTTTTTTTTTTAAACTAAATTCTAAATCGGTTTCTAGTAACTGTCAAAAAACTTAAGATTATTGAAAAGTAAGTATCCTGGTAGTTTCCTAGTAGTTATATATGATGTGAATCAAGTTACATTTCTACATTGGGAATATATCATTATTTTCAATATATGATTAAACCATCAATTGAAAGAAATATTCATTCGATAATTCATATCCCTATAGCAGGCCTCTAAGTGACCTCTTAATTAAAATCAAGGCGCTAGCTGGCTCCTTATCAAAAATATTCAGTCGCCAATGCAAATTTTTAGTCGCTCGGCAATTTTTTCAGGAGCCAACTTTAAAAGTTCAATAGTTCAATATAGGGACCCATGAGGGGGTAGTCTGTAAAATCAGCATGAAGTAATGCAATTTAGGTCAGTTAAATGTAACCTTTAAGCATGCATGTGAAACTCTAAAATTCAAAAAAAAAATTAATCCATCATTCCTATTTCGGAAACTTGGATCGGATAAATATTCTTTATGAGTACCAGATAATAATATAGCTATAGAGGATTATTTACGTTTAACAGTCTCGTTCGTACGTATACGACCTAACAATAATATGTAGACGATATCTCTAATGAGTGAGACGTTAATTGACAAACAAATGACCAGATCACCCATTTAATTTACTGCATTGCATAATTACCGATTTTCTGGAGCCAACAATTACCTTGGGCATCTATTGTCTTTTTAGGTCTACCTGAGATCTGTACGCACTGACGCGACGCATAATTCCGTTTGAACCTGTACTTAACTGCTTACTGAAAAAAAAAGACAAGGTGACAAAGATGACATGCCCATTGCTAAAAATGACTTTCTCCTCTTTTAAATTGTGATTCACTTCTTCAGAAAAATAAAATATATTGAAAATGTTAAAAGTTCCAAAATTCGACGATCGCCAAGCCATTTTAAAATGGTCGCTAATTTGACGACTTATAGAATTTTTTTAGGCTTCAATCAAAAGTCTTAGGCGCCATGGCGACTAAATTAGTAGCAACTTAGAGCCTTGTATAGCAATATTTAATATCAAAATGAGATGTGTCAGTAATTCAGTAGTCCCCCGCGCCCATTGACCTACTAAAATACTTTAAACTTCAAGGGTAATCTTGCCGCGCCGCGTCAAACCTAAGACGTAAACATAGGTACATGTAGTGACTGTTCCTTCGCCAAGCGCCCGGCACAAGAAGTGAAAGTCACGGGCTTTCGGATGAGACCTTAAAAAAACGAGGTCCCGTGGCACGGTAGGCGTTGGCACGATAAAGAGCCTTCACTGCTTAATGGCCCCGAGTGCCGAGTATAGGTCTAAATTTGAAGTCCTTCACCGGTGACGTTTCTATATGAGTGAAAAATTCTCGAATGGGGCGTTAAACAACATTCAATCAATCAAGAGAAGGGTAATAATTCCAATAATTCGATGATTCTTAGAATGAAACTCATCAAATGTCTATGATTAAAGTTTACGTGAAATGTATCCATTTAAAAGTCTGTAATTTTTTTCTTTTAAATATTCTCGAAAAAAACTCGTTCATGCGTTAAAGAGCCCTTTGCGACACTTAAATATTCGTGAATAACAATTCTCTTCATTCGAAATATAAAAAAACAACCTCTTTATTTTTCATTTTACAGAGTCCATCAAAGATTAAAGCTATACAACGGGTTGGATCTAACATTCTGAAAGATGACTCCCCAAAACAGCGCTACAGCGAGAGTCCAAAAAGCAGTACTAGTGCTTACGAAAACGGAAGCATATCATCACAATTATCTTCAAAGCGTGCACCTACCAAGGTGAAAGAAGACTCTCAAAAAAGTGAAGAACCTCAAATTTATCATATCTTGGCCATAGATAATAAGGTAAATTCCAAAAATGTGATCATATCAACTGATGAACAAATAGGTGTTACAGTTACTGACAATAACCATGAGACAGAAACAAAGTCTACTATGGAAGGTCAGCAATATTCTGTGTACGAAAGCCCGGTTCGTCAACAGCATGTCTTAATTCCTTTGAAGGTCGAACCAGATTCTACTGATTTGTCGGACGATACAGTCGAACTCTTGTTAGAAACAGAAGACGTGACGAAGAGCTTACATAGTATTTATCATACCTTACATGACGAAGAGTGTGGTTTTATGACAGAAATGTCGATAGAAATAGAAAGCAAGGCTGATCAAGATAAAAAAAAGTTAAAATGGCACTCGTTCTCAGAAGGAATAATAAGTAATTATGGCAAAACCATCAAAGCAAGAAAGGCCCTCTTCTTCTGAGTCTTAAAGTGAAAAGGAATGCATTTAAATTAATACATGTATACCAATAGTTGTTACAATACATATACATTCCATCAGCAAAGTTTAAAAAAAATCCGCATTTTAAAATGTTGTAAAATAAAACCTAACATTATTTACACAGGATACTGATAAAATATGTTTTATGTTACATGTATGTAGCAAAACTACTCAGAGGAAAAAATAAAACATACATTTATTTACATATCATCTTTATTGAAGATTTTTGACATACAGCTGCTTATCCAACAGTGTCGAAAAAAGGTGTGTAGACTCTTGGTGAAGATTCAATTATTTTGAAAATTATTATAAAATCCATTATTTTAATATTTCATTTCGTTTTAAGCATTGGAACCGTAATGTTGAATTTACATTATCAACTTCTGAATTAAATTATGTTAACTAGTGTTTTTTTAAGGTTATTTATTTGTTATCAATGAAATATATGGAGATAACGAACAGTATTCAAGCTCAAAAGTCCATTATACAATACAAAATAGGAGCAGAGCAAACACGGACCTCCAAACATCAGAGGTGGGATCAGGTGCTAAGAAGCATCAATCAGAATGTCAGAATTAGTATGTTGAACAAATTTGAGATCAATTGCTTTAAAGGCCGCTCGATTGTCTCTGAATTTGTCTGTCATAACGTAAACTTTATAGTTATTATTAAATAACATACCTATGTTCAATGAAGTAAATGTATGATTTGTTTTAGAAAATGACTTTAAATTTATGAAAATTTGAAAATGAAAAAATGATATATTGATTTTTTCAATAAATAAAGTAATTGCAATCAACATAATTACGAAGCGAAGTGTGTCGATCCCAGATAAAAAAAAAAAAGGAAAATGGGAATGGGGTACATACCTGTCTGTTATCTGAATCTCATTCTCTTTTAATACATGTAACATTGTCTAATTAGAACATTCAGTTACTTGGTGAAACGGAAGTTTGACTACAAAAGATTTTGTTGGGTTAGATAATTAATAACAATTTAAGAAAAAAAATTGCCATAATGCCCTGGATGGGTTGGCAAAAGCATTTATAATGCATTTTCAAAGCTTTATAGAGGTTTATTTTAAGTTTTTACCTCATAAAAGTGGTTCTTAATCTTTCTTTACTCCTACCACTATCAACCACACAAAAGCAAACCTATTTATGTCATGATGTGTTATAAGAATACATTAATATGCTTTCATTTACAATATTAGTATACTAAAATAACGCTTTACAAGTATATGGCTTTCTGTAATGGTTTTATCTAAGCCCTTAGAATTTCGTCTATTTTTTTTTTTTTTTTTTTTTTTGTATTTTAACTGTCAAGTTCATCATACACTTATACATATAATATCGACGTACCTCTTATTAAGGTCTTCCGTTTCCAACGGAAGACCTTCTACTAATTGTGACGATTAAGATTATTCTTATTATTCTTTTTTTTTTTTTTCCTAGACGCCAACTTTGACGCTTCATATCTTCTTCATTTTTAAACAGATTTTGTTCAAATTTTCAGAGCTTTTAGACTTTACAAAACACTGTCAGAATACCGTAATACAATTCGGAAATTACCTTCTGTTCACGAGTTATTCCCCTTTGATTGAATTTTGCATGCCTCCGATTTCCAGACAAAGGCTCAGAAATGGTTATAATTGGAGCATAAAACCCTTTGAAATTGAAAAGAGGAAGCATTGAAGTTGTGCACATCGGTTTTTGTTTTTTGATTTTTGCATTTAAAATGGCGCTAGAGAGGGGTCAAAAGTTAGAACACGGAAAACAACAAAAAATTTGACATATTTTCCTTTATATCTTGAAAACTAGAAATATTTTGTTAAGACATGTAGAACAAAAGTTGTGCATAATTGCAAGGGCTTTCATATTATACTATTTAAAAGGGGCTGGCCCCTATGATTAGGGATCTTGGGCCCTTAAAAGTTTTTGCTTTATAACTCAAAAACGGTAAATATTTCGATCTGGATCTTGGAAACAAAATTGTTCTTTTACACCTTTTTGATCTAATGAAAATGTTGTTTTGTTCGAGTATACCATGGGTATTGCGTAATACGTATTGAAAGCAGGCCAGGTAAACAGGTAACGTTTTTCATTCGGCAAGGAAATCAGACCTCTTCATGTGTATAACTTAAACAGACTTGCTATCAATAATATACCCTGCGGTATTTAATGTTAATTTTCTTTTTAATAAGGTTTAAAACGTGGTTTATGGTTCACTATTAAATTATTTATTACAACTAGTCTTTCTTTTCTTCTTTTTTTAAATTAGATTAATAGTGTTCAAAAGCGGAGAATATTAAATCTATCTTTCTACGTTTATTATTACAACAAACTTTGTAAGTGATTTTAAACTGTATGCATTGAATAATTCACGATCATTAGCTGTATGCATATTACGGTCTCCATGTTCAGCTCGATGTTTAGTTATGTAACCCAACGCTCGAATCCCACGCCTTTGATCGAGGTCACCAGTGTACTAGCCACCTGTGGCCATAAACAAAGCTAGTATTTGTGATCGCGTATGATGTCAATTTTGTACAAAGAGCTATTTATTAATGGAAAGTTATGTTTTTGATTATATCGAATCAGTAAGATTACTTTACCGATCTTTTATATCTTAATTCCAAACACTGGTGCATAAAAATCATTTTGAATTTTAATCGCTGTTTTTGTCTGTTCACGCAACAATACATTTAAAAAAAGTATTGCTCTATCCCGTGTTGTATTTTAATTCATCTGCAATTGTAATTGAATGGGGGCTTCGGTAAATAATTGTAATTACTACGCATGCTACGCACATATTATTTTTACCATCACTCTTGTGAATGTCCATTTATTATTTATAGAATTAAATTAACATTAACATAAATAAGAATTCCTTCAAATATACATGTAGTATAATTCAAGTCTTTGTAATATAGCAAACAGTTTCATCCATCTCTGCCGCTTTGTGTCTTAAGTGTTGTAGTCCAGTCCTCGTTTACATACACGTGGCCACAGAGAGCCGCGGGCACCTCGATGTTGAACAAATTATTTTTTCTACTTAACTTGTTACTGTATGCGAACAATATGATAAACGTGTAATTATTTATAGGTTCCCATTATTTTTTCTGAAAATCAGAACACATTTATCAGCTCTCTTAAGGTTTTACGGACACATACATTGTACACGCATGCAAGTACAGAATATGCACGTTTTATAAGTGCATATGCAAGAGCGCCCCAAATATATGCATATCGAGAGTTTGAAATACAGAAAAATTCTAAATCCCGTATTTTTTTTCATTATTTTTGCAATAAAATATCGACTACACTGAAATGATTTTATTGATTTACAGCATATATTAAAGTGAATTATAGGTCCGCTGAGTTGATCATGAGTTGTTTTTATAACGGGTAGTCCTCCTGGCCAGTCATCGGTTTGTAACATCGTAATTACACAGGTAAATGCTAAGATGTCAATCCATATATGTTCCATAAGAAATAAATTACCGGGAGATGTCTCGTTTTCTCTGATCATATATTAATTGACAGCGTTTATGAACAGCTGTTAAAACACAGGCCTTTGTAAACCGGTAAATCACAAAAAAGAAAAATCCGAGACATAAAAAACAGAAAATATAAATGTCTCTGGAAATAACATTGCCTTTAGATAACTAAAATAAATTAATGTCCGCCGATTTTTGAATTAATCCGAACGTTCATTAATGTGTATCGGTATAGTGTACCTGTACAGGCAGTGTGTATATTTTTATAAAGCCTTCGTCCAAACGAACAATATAATAAATCTTGAATGAATTAACTAACCCCTTCAGTACACACACATTCGCCTATACCTGAGATCTAATCAAAATCAGATCTTTTTTACGGCCCGGAATTCTGATAGTCGCTGTATTTCTAATCTGATTGACTATACACGTGCCTTTAACAAATATTCTTTAATTTTCTTCGGGACCCCTGCATCACTAGTCAGGTGCTGTACCGACTGAGCTACCCAGGCCGATATCCACGACCCAAACCATTACAGTTTAAATAATAAATAATTAATAAACCTTTATTAACTAATAACTAATATCTTCATTTTTTTTAAAATAAATTTTTAACTTAATTATAAGAAATCAATGCAGGTGCTCCACGTGTCAATTATTGTGACCTGATCATAATGCATTCATATTGGTCAACTCTGTGATGCATGTGTGTATTTATCAAACCTTTCAAACTCTTTCCTCTTGACACCATCTTTAAGTGTATTAAAAAGTCAACCGACTTCCTGTCAATTTTGAATATCGCCACCGCACGTGTATTTTGAACTTTGATTACCAATTTCATTATTTTCATCAATAATAAATATCCTTTTAGCCTGTCATTTTCGGAATTTTAAAAACTAAACTTCACACAAAAAATCGCGGACTTCTTGTTAAGTTATAATGCAAACAAACGACTGAAACATCTTGAACACAAGAAGGGTTGGTGAGGTGCATAACTACATGTATAAAATAAAAAAAAACAGCAAAGGCGGATCTAGGGCCGGCGCGCCGGGCGCACGCCCCCCCCCCTTCCGTTCCGTTTTCGAATTTTTTGTATGTAGAACTTATATGTCCATTATCCTTAAATCAAGGAAAAACATCTCTTATTTGTAAGAATTTGTCAACTTCTGGGGGCTTCGCCCCTGGATCCCCACCAGGGCTTTGTTATAGACCCTCTGGGGGCTTCATTGCAGCCCCTCCCCCGACCCCTACCCTGCCTTCTACTTTGCCCCCCCCCCCCCCGTTATGAAATTCCTGGATCTGCCACTGCAAGGGGCGTAATAAACAAGAATAATATAACTTTGAAGGGAATAAAGCTTGAGCGGTAGCTCTGCTTTAAAACATGTATCTACTTTTCGGTACAATCATAGAAAATTATAAGTATTTAGCAAATCCTTGCTACAAAGCACAAACACCATAATATTAAACTTGACATGTAACTAAAATTATTCCATCAATAATCCACGAACATACATTGAAAGGATTATAAATATCTGTAGAAATTAAAAAGCAATTTGGAATTTAAAAAAAAAAAAACTGTCGGCGAGTTTCTTATTGCTGCTATTGCGTTGAACATGCCATTTGATTGACAATCTCTCTATATATGTAATATAGAATTTTTTGTATTATTTTCATTCTTTATCTTAATAATCAAATATTACTGATTATTTCTATTTTTATCATTATTTTGTACTACACGTATGTGTTTGTGGTTTAAGTGCAAAGTTAGGCTGTAGATTATAAAACTATAACATATGCCAGGACAGACATTTCTACATGTTACTTTTCAAGGACATAGCATCGTTTTTGAAAAGGGGGGGGGATCCAGAGAAAAAAATTAACTTACCTGAAAAGACTTCACAAGCAAAACCAAAATAGGAAAATAGCCCAGAATCCTATTTCCTGGCGGAAAGGGGTGGGGACAACGGGACAATACTGCAACAAAAAGTGGGGGCCAACGGGACTTTCAATGAACATTACTAAAGTAAAAAATTAGGTCTGAAAAAAGGGGGAGGCTGATGCTACGTGCCTGCTCTTATAGCTCATGCTTTATTTGATCTGCAATATCATAAGTTTACTTGATTGAATATCTCGGAGTCTCTCTTATCCTTTCTACAGCCTTTTAGTTTGACCAACTATGCAAAATTTAGCCTTTTGAACAGTTGGCGTTAGGGCTTTCATACTTCACATCCGAAATTCTTTGTGACAAGACCTTTTCTTTGGAATAAATATTTTTGACCTTGTGACGTTCACCTTGGAGTTTGACCCACTTTTTTAAAAATCTAACCTTGGCAATACCTTTTGAACGGTTGGGACTAGTGTTTTCACATTCACAGGTGTATTCCTTGTGAAAACGCTGTTCATTGGATATCAACAATTTTTACTATTTGACCTTGACCTTGGAGTTTGACGTACTTTAAAAAAAATTAAAAGTTTTGACTTTTCACCTTTGACCTTAGAGTTTGACCTACCTTTGAAACATTTTAATCTCATTCATAACTTTTCAACGGTTGATGTTAGGGTTTTCGTATTTTTACATGTGTGTTTCGTGTGACAAGACCCTCCCTTGAGTACCGACAGTTTTGACTTTTGTCCTTGATCTTGGGGTTTGACCTACATTTGAAAAAAAAACCTTGACCTTTGTCATAACTTTTGAATAATTAATGCTAGGGCTTTCATATTTCAATGTCTATTTCTTATGACAAGGCATTCCTTTGGACACCGTTAATCTATCCTTGACCTTAACATTTGACTTTGCCATGCTTTTCAATAGTTAGTCTTATAGCGGTTTCATATTTCACAGTTATATTCACTGAGACGAGATCTTTCTTTGGGCAACATAATTTCTTATCTCTTGACTTTGACCTTGGAGTTGGATACGGATTTGAGAAACTTAAACCTTTGCCATAAGCTGCAATACCGGGGCATCAGTGTTTCACAAACACGTCTTGTTCAATATCCAAACGGGACAAAAACATTCACAATGAATCTTTAAATCATTGTGTGGAACCTGATAAATTATTTGACTCGATCTATGGTCTGAAAGAACATGGCTAACCTTATCCAGTCAATAACTCACAGATTGGGATTCCAGTGTGTGTTATGGTCTTGATGAAAGGTCATTTGGATGAGTTTGGATGAGAAGCTTTAAATTCGTTACCGTCTTTTTCTAGTGAAACATTGTTGGTATCATGCAGAGTGTGACATGGCCTAAACTCAAGTTCAAGGTCACTAAGGATAAGATATTTTGACTGGATGTATGGACTGTATGAACATGAGTGAATTTGAGAAGTTAGTAATACACAGATGGGGTTTGCTCATAACCAGAGTGTGTCATGGCTTTCGCAAGGTCATTTGGACAAGTTCAAGGTCACATGCATTCCTTTATCGTCTTTATACTACAGAGTGAAACATTGTTAGTTGATACCTCTTACAAGATTGCTTATAACCTTATGATATGGCATGACCTTGACTCAAGGTCACTTCTTCCTGCCTGCAGCTCCAACGGAAGACCTACTCGTTGCTTTGCAACGAGCTCGGCTCTAGTTTTATAATGGAATTACAATTTGATGCATTGATTGGATGAATGTTAAAGCAAATTATTAGAGAGCAAAAAGGACTAGTTTTAATTTTATTCAATATATATAATTATGATCATGAGGTGTACTGAATACCGCACTTTTCATTTCCTGTTTGACTTTAAATGTTAGACACAGTGTCCATATCAATAATGTTTAGTTTCATCGTCACCTAGTTGTCTATGATAACCTTGAAATGAAACAGATGTTATAAAAAATATGTTATATTATAATATAAAGTAGCAGTCACAGAGCACTAAAGATAACTTTTAAAGGAGAAAGACACCCTTTTCGTATCCAGCTTGACTTCAAATTTTAAATTTTCAATCTATGTAAAGAAAAGTTAATTTTCTAAACTTCTGTCTATATCTTTTCCTACTTATTAAGACTTGAGGAAAATGTGAAAGAATTTGCAATGTACGGGGGGTGATCAAAAAGTT
This sequence comes from Saccostrea echinata, assembly GCF_033153115.1. Lineage (NCBI taxonomy): Eukaryota > Metazoa > Mollusca > Bivalvia > Ostreida > Ostreidae > Saccostrea > Saccostrea echinata. Next base: position 44,417,080 of record NW_026889778.1, read on the forward strand.
CGCGAACTATCTCTATATTTCAAAAACCACAGTTCAGATCAGAATGAAATTTGGCATACATATAGTCATACACATGTTCTATGAATTGCAAATGTTAAATAATGTTTTGCTCCGTGTTTGTGACGTCACAATGTGAAAATGACGTCAGTATGTAGGTCACTTGTGACAAAAAAATGGTTGACTCAGTCGTACTCAAGCAACGCACGGCTATAAAGTTTAACGTATATCTCGGAAATTCCTTTGCAGTAGAATATGATAATTTGTACAAGGTTTTTGAAGACAAAAGACTTACCAGAAGTTCAATCATTAATTGGACTGAATGTTTTAGTGAAGGCAGGGAGATTTTTAAAAATGATGTTTGTTCTGTTGCCCAGCGAAAGCAGGACGGTAAAAAGATGTGTCTTTAGTTGAGCAATTTGTATTGAAAGATCGCCAAATTACAGTAAGAAAAAATAGTTGAATATCTGAGCAATAATATAATTATTAAATCCCTAAAATATCGTTTACTTTAGACTTTAAACCTATGAGATATGAAAAAATAAAGGTGCCCATACTTTTTTCCACATTGAATACTAGTAAACGACGCTCCCTAGACAGAGGACTCGGGTTGTGATGGTCGCCATGCTAATTCTGGGAAGGGATATCCTTATCCACCCATCCTATTGCCGAGATTTGGCCATTTCTGACAGATGGTCTGTTCTTGTTATTTCGGACATATAGTCTGATAAGTTGAAAAAAGTACATACAATAAAAAAAGAAAACAACGTTCGTTCTTACATTTGTATTTATCCTTTTTTTCCTACTCCTTGACATCTTATTTATTTAACAGCGTAGTGCATATAATTTCATTTTTATTTATCTTTTATTCACAAGTCTACCTGATCATTAAAACAATTAAAGTACTTTTTGTAATATGAAATAAAAAAATCTCGCATAATTTTTCTTATTCTATTAACCTTTCAAATACAGTGATATTTATTTATTTATTTACATATTATTTACAGTAATTAATTATCAAAAGTTAATGGCAAGGGGAATAACTTCTCTCAGTAGAATACAAATTAATAGAGCTCTGGCCAGGACCTGGACAATACACCAAATGGTCCAGATGTTCAAAAATCTGGTAAAAATATCCTTGCTTATTAAAACTTTTACTTTATCTGCCTCTGATATGCCAAGGAGCAGAGAAGATTTTCAAAGAAATAATGCATTTTCACTACAGATTCAACACAGCCCTACCCTAACACAAGAACCCATGACCCAGGGTCAGGAAATTTACGAATTTTGAAGAGGTACCCTCATCCTGATAGCTATGCACTTAGTTGAAGATTGTCAAAGAATTGACACATTTTCACTATATTATCAATAGAACCCCCCCCCCCCCCCAAGAAACACCAGAACCCTTGACCCTGGGAACACAAGTTTTGAAATTTTTGTAAGAAGCACCCTTGTTCACCATAACTATGCACAGGATTGATAAATAGACTTAATGCATTTTCATCATACATTTTCAAGATTTCAACACTTACACCAGAAAATCTGAACCAGGGGCCATGAAACTCATAATTTCTGGAAGAAGCACTCTTACTTATCATAACTATACACTTAATTTCTTTGCTTTATAACCAGGAGCAAAAAAGAATATTTTCAAAATAAAAATATGCTTTTTCATTATATAATTAATAGAGCCCCACCCCCTTTCACCAGAACCCCCGACCCTGGGGCCATGAATTTCAAATTTTAGAAGAGCCATCCTTGCTTATCATAACTACGCAAAATGATGTTAAATGATATCCAGGAGCAGAGAAGAAGATAGAGCCTCGACCTAACACCAGTGCCTCTGACACAAGGCTCATGAATTTCACAATTTTGGAAGAAGCAACCTTGCTCATCATAATAATCAATAGAGCCCCGTCCTAACACTACAACCCCTGGCCCAGATGCCATGAAGCTCACAATTTTGAAAGAGACAACCTTCCTTATCATTATATGTACTTAGTCTCTTTAAAACCTAGGAGGAGGGAAGAAAATTTTCAAAGAATTAATGCATTTTCACTATATAATAAATAGAGCCCCCAAACTAACACCAGAACCCCTGACCAAGGGGCCATAAATTTCACAATTTTTATGAAGGGGCAACTTTGCTCATCATTATTATGTACTTAGTTTGTCTCTTTTATACCCGAGAAAATAGAAGAAGATTTTCAAGAATTAATGCATTTTTACTACTATATAATCAATAGGGCCCCGCCCTAAGACCAGAACCCCTGACCCAGGGGCCATGAATTTCACAATTTCGGTCCTTGCTAATCATAACTATACATTTAGTTTCCTTAATACCCAGGAGCAGAGAAAAAAAAATTCAATAAATAATGCATTTTCACTTTATGGTTAATAGAGCCCCGCCCTAACACCAGAACCACTGACCTAGGGGCCATGAATTTCACAATTTTGGAAGAGGCAACCTTCATTACTATATACTTAGTTAATTCTTTAATACCCGGGAACAGAGAAAAGGATTTTCAAAGCAATAATGCATTTTTCACTATATAATCAATAGAGTCCCACCATCACACAAGAAACCCTGACTCAGAGACTATGAATTTTACAATTTTCATAGAGGACTCAATGTTTATTACAATCATGCCGACAGTTAAACTGCTTGATGTCCAGAAGTAAAGAAGAAGATTTTTAAGGATAGTACTAATTTTGAAGGTTTTAGCCCCACCCCTCAGGTCCCAGACGTATGCTGTATCATCATCAAACATGCTGTTGGAATTGGTTCAGCGGTTCCAGAGTAGAAGCTGAAAATGTTCAAATGTTAACGGACGACACACAACGCACAAAGCACGATGACGGACGAAAACAGATAGCAATACGTCACTTATGTGACTCAGGTGACCTAAAAATAAAATGGAAAAATAAAATAGAAGGGAAAAATATAAAATATACTATTTTTCAAAATAATAATGTCTCCAAGACAGAAGAAAAAGAGAAATAAGTTTCTTTATAAATCTTTAAAGATACAGTTTTTCTCAAAAATATTGTCTATAAGAGACAAAAAGAAAATTCAAATAGGATAGTACAAAATAAATATATAGTATTTCTCAAATAGTATTATCTCTAAGAAATAAAGAGAAGTTTCAAAAATGTATTATATAAAATAAACACATCCAGATTTTCAAAAAAAAAAATGTCTGTAAGAGACAAAGAGAATTTTTTTTAAAATATATTACAAAATAAACAAAAAGTGTTTCTCTAAATAAATATTGTCTTAACGATTGCTGACCAGATAACATAAAGGATTGAATGTTCCCCTTTCCCTTGTCAAAGGGCAGAACATTTTGCAAAGAATTTTGTTGACAATTTTATTTGTAGATTAGGTTGCCCACTAGAATTACATACTATTCACGGTAAAAACATGGATGGTACTATTATGCATCAAATTTGTGAACTTCTACAACTTTCTTAAAGAAGAACAACTCCATATCATCCTGCATCTAATGGTCAGGCAGAAAGGTACAACAGAACACTTTTACAAGCTCTAAGATGGTACTTACAAAACAAACAAGACACATGGTAAAATATTCATCACAAATTGCAGATGCAATAAGAGCTTCAAAAAATAAACAAAATGAGATGACGTTGGGTAAAGATGTTATTTTACCATAAGATATTTTGTCCTAACACAAGAACCCCAGGAAGAGGCAACTTTGCTCATCACAACTATGTAAATAGTTAGTCTCTTTAATACCCAGGAGAAGAGAAGATTTTTCAAAGAATTAATGCATTTTCAATATGTAATCAATAGAGCCCCGTCCTAACACCAGAGCCCCTGACCCAGGGGGCATGAATTTAACAATTTTGGAAAAGGCAACTATGCTTATCATAACTATGTACTTAGTTAGTTTCTTTAATACCAAGGAGCAGAGAAAAAGATTTTCAAATAAATAATGCATTTTCACTATACAATGAAGAGCCCCGCCCTAAAACCAGAACCCACCCAGGGGCTATGAATTTCACAATTTTGGTAAAGGATTCAATGCTTATTACAATCATGCCAACAGTTAAACTGCTTGATGTCCAGAAGTAAAGAAGATGATTTTTAAAGATAGCACTTATTTTAAAGATTTTAGCCCTACCCCTCAGGCCCCAGGGGGGCAGGGACCATGAAATTCACAAATTTTGTTTCCCTTCACTCAAATATGCTGTATGCCAAAATCGGTTGGAATTGGTTCAGCGGTTCCAGAGAAGAAGCTGAAAATGTTCAAATGTTAACGGACGAAGCACATCGCACATAGCATTAGGTCACCTGAGTGACTCAGGTTTCCCAAAAAAATAAAGTGGAAAAATAAAATAGAAGGGAAATTTTGATTCATTGTTGTCCCCAGCCTATCCTCCTTGACCATAATTTAACAAATATAATCTAACTTTACATGGCTAACTTTCTAGAGATGTGAGCAGAGGCTTGATTTGAGCAAATCTAAAATTGCACTACCTTAGGTGTTCGGATATCAATTATTCATAGCCCTACTATTCTTCAAATTTTTATTTAAAAAATGGATCCTCTATATTCCTGTGTAACTAGAATCCTCAACTTTGGTCAAAGCTTACATCCCTGGTCATAATTAATATAAGCTTGAATCGACACTAAATGAGGATGATCGCATTTTGATATGAAAAATTATGACCCTGATGTTCTTGAATAGAGCAATGTGAAAGATCTTTTCCTATGTATTTCCCTGTAATCCTTCGATACCCTATCAATATTGGGCGGCATCAGCCCACCTACAGGGACAATGATTTATAAAAATTAAATGTGCGCACACTAAGAACGCTTTCACATAATAATTGACTTTTCTATGCCTTTGGTTCCTGAGAAGAAGACTTTTAGATGACCTTACTTTTTTCAATATTCCTTAATTATCCCTCGTGCACGTTAAAAGAGAACAAAGTTAGTTAAAATCCACCTCTGGCTCTTGAAAAGAAGACCAAAACTGTGACAAAATTTCAGTTGACACACATCGGAGGTCAGATGCACATACTATATTGCTTTTCAGTTTTGGCTAAGGTGAGGAAAAAAGAAAACACAAAAAGCAAATTAGGGAGTAAACGTGTTTTTACTTCAATTATATTTATTATTGTTTATAGTTTGAAAATATATTTTTTTTACTTTCAATATGATGAATATACATGTATAAGAATAATTAAGAACTATAGAAAAACAGAATGTCCAAAAATTCCCAGTTGAAAATGATTATTGTAAACAAACTTTTATGAGCTAGCGAGAAAATCCGCGAGTTTCACGACCTTCTTTTGCTCGCAAATATTTTTCGTCGCGAACCTATTATTCTGCTGTGTATTTGTATATCATAGTCAGAAGGATTTCAGGCACGCGATTCGCGAATAAAAGATTGCGCGAATTACATTTGGTTTATGGTATTCAACTCTCAGAACTGTTTAACAATGCTTTTGAGATTTTTAGAAAAGATTTGTTTGTGTAAAGTCATGATATTTTAGATAAACAAAATAAGTCATTAAACAATCATATTTTGATTTTTCCAGACATAACAACGTAGTCAATTTCCTCTTTCATATAGCAGAGTTACATTCTGATTTTCAATCAAGCCAATCACGCGACTGATTCTATCTTTAGTAACGTTTGAAATTCTATGCATGGCATACTCTCTTAGGGAATTCATGTAAGACTGCAGTGCTGCTTGTAGGTTTCCGACAGTTTGCTGACAAATACCTAATAATTGCCAGGCCATGTCTCTTTGATGTGCAGGTGATTTTCTCTCATCATCTTCGTCCATCAGCATTTCTAAATCAGCCAACGATTGAAGAGACTTCCTTCTGTTACCCAATTTGTAGTTTGCTAAGACGGAAATAAGTTCAATTATTACATGTGGTGAAATAGATAAACATTGTATACCTTCTTCTTGCTCTAAGACTAGTTCGTCAATAAGGTAGATAGTACTATAAAATCGCACATCGTGTAGCCAGGCAAGTTTACTCCTTGTAGACAAAGGCATTTTATCTACAGCATCAATATATTTAGGTTCTTTTCCCATAAAATAATACATAACATAGGGCTTTGCAATTCTTAACTGTGTAAAGCTATTGATATGAAGCGCGTTTTTATATCTTCTTGTTCTATAGTAGTACAAGGCTAAATATAATAAATAAGATATGCCCCCAAAATTCACCGCTATCTTCAACATTTTTAAAAGGGTTCTGTCTAAAGTTTAGAACTTTTTATATGCCCAACATGAGTTTATATTTAAAAGTTTAAATGACATGCAAACAAGAACGTCGGCTGTAAGATGCTGTAACGTTATTGCCTGGTATGGTGATAGTGATGTTTTAGATAACATTAAACTCGATTCCAAGTGTAGAAAGATGTGTATTAACGATCCACGTAATAATCTTACTCCACTAGTTGTTATTTCATCGTAGGCACACCCATCTAAAACATCTACATGTATGTCGACCACCCCCACAACATCTCCTCTGAAAAAAGTCATAGACGACGGGTTATTTAATACCACTCTTAGAAATGGTTCCAGCGTACGACTGAGCAGAAGGAAGGGCATACCCATTCTATAATATTGAAATAGTGCTGCTACATGTAATAGAGATTCACGAGCATTACCAAAAATTATATTTCTAAACATGTTGTTCTCTGGAATAAAAAAGTTTGGAAAAGCTTCGCAATATACGCAGTGAATGAGATATTTGAAACAATTCCAGAAACGGTTCAATAAAGTATCAGGATTCCAATTCAAATTACCGACCTGCACCATCCAGAACATGGTAGTTTTCATGAAATATGAACACAATAACGGGTTTTCCTTTTTGTCATTAATTATCTCGTTTAAAATAAGTTTTAAAAGTCCATAGCAGAGAAATTGAGTATGATTCATTTCAGAAACTAGTTTCTGTTCGGCTTGAGAAAACGACAGTCTCCATTCTCTCTCTAATTGCTGTTTATCAGATGTGATTTTACTTGCACTAGGTACACAATGACACCCTTCACTTAAAATTTCTGCACACACTTGTGCAGAGGGCCAAGCATGATGTAAACATCTTTTAGTCCAACCATCTGCCATTTTTGGCTAAAATGAAGAGGCATGACAAAACACATTATCAACTTCAAGGAATTCGAAATTACCAGTAGCACATGGACCGTGATGATGCAGATTATTGAAAATCTTTTCATGATTTATGAATTCCAAATGAATAAATCTCCATAAAAAAATTGAGATAAAATATTTGCCAGGAAATTTAGAAGATGTTGTGACAACTGCAAAGTTGTAAAATTCCGGGGTTGACAGTAGCTGCAATGTCACAAATCCAGGTGGTGCTTCATTATTCTCCATAAAGATAATTGTATGCTTTGATTCATCATAAATTCTGCGCTGAGAGATTTCACTAATTACCTTGAATTTACATCTCCATCGCATTACGTCTAAATCCGATGAAGCATATCTGAATCCTTCCCTTTTACTACCACTTGTTATAGTTCTCGTTCCCTCATATTCCTCTTTTGCTTCCTGCATCCTAATCATCTCTTCTAATGGTTACTTCTTCCTCTGACCCGACGGTACGACACATGGCGGCGTACAGCACATTCGACACACCGGAAATATAATCCATTCTGTAATTTGAAACGCATAGGATTGTTCATTCAATGTGCATTTTACACTTAAATAAAATATAGTGTTTTGATACTTTAGCGATTGTAAATGTAAACACATGTAAATAATCATAAAATCACTAATGGATGTCAAAATGTAAATACGCAAATAAGAATGATATTTACCTATGTGGTATCTTGTTGATAAGTGTAAATTAGTAAATCGTGACACGGAAATTTATAGTGACATCACATAAGATTTCTAAATAATAGTGTCGGACTTTAATGTCCCACCAAAATTTAAAATAAGTGGCATGGATTAACTTATACTTTGTACAAAAATACACTTGACACCTAACACCCATGCATAGTATTATAGTTACATGTTACTTATTTTCACGTACACCAAGGGTGAAATGTCCCTGTCCCATCCCTAAATCCTGACACGTTAAGGTCAAAAGATTCAAAATAATTTTGATGCATGGATTGGTATATATATATATATATATATATATATATATATATATATATATATATATATATATATATATATATATATATATATATATATATATATATATATATATATATATATATATATATATATTTCTGGACTTATTTTATTATAAATAATGCCGGTCGAGCACGTTTCGTTTCAACATCTACAGAAACTTTTTCACATCATTTGATACATAATATGGCTGTTTGTAGATATTCATAATCATAATTACTTAAGATTTGATTTTTCTTGAATTCAAATTCAATATATATTATATAATCATTCTCGTCTTCTGTCCAATGTCAATCGGCAATCCTCGGCTGAGTAAATCTAATTTTCCATTACGATGATATCTTTACATTATATCCTGCAAAATTTTTATCAATACTTGAAGACCAAAATGTAATAAAAAATTAAGGTATGTTTTGACATCTGAGGATTCTTCTATTTGATTGAAACCGAAACTCGATTAATTGAACTATAAAACTGGCTTTTCTCTAAACACAATTATACAAATTTACATGCAAAAAATATAAACATGGTCCTTATCTTACATAGGGGTAAGTCTCTTACATTGGTGGTCAGTCACTGATTCACTGTAGATGCTCCGTTGTCCTTACTCAGGACGGACAGGCATCTAGTGCTACCAGCAACTTATATTCTGTCCTGGTGGGTAAACAAGACAAACCACACAGAGGTTCAATTCGATATGGTTAGCCCCTGGATGGTTATCAACAATACCGCCAAGTTATATCGTGCCTAGTCTGCAGTGTCAAGCAATCCATCTAGTATTGCTAAAAATATATTAGTAAGCCTAAATGTTTTACAATTTACCAAGCTTACCGTTTCCCTGAATCTTCCCTCTAGCTTATTAGTCTTCTGAAATATCGAACCTTAGCTGCTCTCTTTTATATACCTTTATGGATCATGTGATGTAAATCTGTCAAAACCAGATTTCCAGAGCTGCATACGCAGTCGCTAGGTTTCCATCGGTATTCCAACTGTTTATTCTAAGAAAAATACAAAAATAGATACGCCATAACAAAAGTATTACACTACACCAAATCAAATTTACTGGCTTATGATGAATCTGCTAAAGTGACATTAAGGATAGCTCTTGATAACAATCACATAAATTTAATCTTTTTATCATCTATTTTAGAAAAGATTTAAAAAAAAAAAAAAAAAAAAAAAAAAAAAAAAAAAAAAAAACGAATATAATGGAATTCATAGACCCGTGAAAACAGCGGCATACACGTATATTAAAGAAGCAGCGCAATAGGCTACTGAATATCGAATTGAGATTTCTTTCTCATTTTTTTATTGGGAGTCTTTGAAGTTAATTCAAAATTATGTGTCAGCGTGTTCATAGATGAGCAAATGTAAGGTTGGTAGAAGACGTGTTTCTACACACATCCCCGGAGAACATTTAGTGTTGTCACAAATAATATCTCAAAACTCTGTGATCTTCTTAAAACGAATCAACACACTGTCCAAGAATTAGCCGGAAGCCTGGAATACCAACTGTAGGGGTTGTTTTGTTTTGTTTTTTGTTTTTTGTTTTTTTTTTTGTTTTTTTTTTGTTTTTTTGTTTTTTTTGTTTTTTTTTTCGTTTTTGTTTTGTTTTTGATTTTCTTATTTATTTATTTATTTATTATTTATTCATTTATTTTTTTTTTTTAAATTCTAATTCGTGCACGGTGAATTCCACCTGTTTTACCAAGCAAAAGAGAAACCAAAAACACTAAAAATTTTCTTTTTTTTAAGATATGGACAACAGGATACAAACTAAGATTGTTGCAGGTGATGAAACGTGTGCATTTTTTCCATACAGAAAGAAAGAGAAAAAGTCTATTGTTGTTGTCCCAGAAACCAATCATTACTAAAATGACCCTGACATTGAAGAAAGAATTAAATGCAATATTTTGAAATCCTAATGAAAAAATGAGTCAATATCCAGGTACAAGGAAATCACAGGGCAAAGCCGTGACCGAAAACTTTCAATATATTTCCGAGACTTCATAAATTTTACTAAATATACCTTGCTTGAGAACATAAAATTTCTCCATGGCAATACTCCAGTCTATAATTAAGGCAAAGGTCACACAGAATTATCTATAACGTCACAAAGTATTCTCCATATTCATCCATTTTTGGGGCAATATTTTTCTTAATTCCATTTAAACAAAGCAAGAGAGTAATTGCGGTCATCGATGGCTTCTGTTCTGATTCAGAATCTAAGCGTACACCAAAAAAAAAACTTCTTAAAAATTGTTTTTGAATAGATTTAACGATTAAGTTCTGCATGTGTGTGATACATGAAAGATTACTTTAAAGAAAGTTATAAATGTATTGGGTTTATATTTTATTATTTTAAATATCAAATCGTGTAATACCACGTTTGGTCAAGAAATTAATGAACACCCCCTCGTAAATAAATTATGTTATAACTGAAACAAAAATGTCTCCTGTTCAAGTTTCTATATGAAACTCGGCCGGTCTCGGTGCATAAGACTTAGAACAGTCACTGTGATGGATCTTTCACCTGCTGCTGTGACATTTGTATTTTGTTGTTGTTGTTGTTGTTGTTGTTTTTTTTTGTTTTTTTTTTTTTTTTTTTTTTTTTGCTTATACATGTATATTGTGTTTATTTTTATATCTGGATATTCTATTTACCATTTTAAAACATTATAGTGGAAGATCTTTTATTTTAAAAAAAAAATACCCCTCTGTCATGAAATTATGAAACAAGGATTTATAATTAGTAAAATTTATTTCAGAAATTTCGGATGTACAAATCAAGTACATACTTCAAAGCAATTCAAAAACATTTCCCCGTCTTCTTCTAAAATAGGCCTAAAATTTATATGAACACATAAATTTTCACCGCAACAGTCTCTTGTTCTGAGATTTATATGGATTTTCAAACCGACAACATGACACTATCTCAGTTTATATCGATTAACAGGTGTTGTTATTGGCAATGAGCTTAGTTGTGGAGAATGTTGTGTAATGGTGACAATCTTTAGTTGTTGTTTTTTTTATTTCACCATGTTGATTTTTTTCTTTTCAAAACCAATCAACTTTATAGAAAAAGATCGATGATTTGCAATGAATCAATGTCTGTTTAAGGAAAGACCGGAATTTAGGGATATGATTTTAATTTTATACACTGACAATAAACTTCCAGATTTCCTATCATAACTATGTACTTAATATCTAAATTCTTTAATACTCAGGAGCAGAGAAGAAGATTTTCAAAGAATTAATGCATTTTCACTATATAATCAATTGACCCCCCCCCCCCATTCACCAAAACCCCCGACCCTGGGCCATGAATTTCACAATTTGGAAAGAGGCATCCTTGCTCAACAAAACCATGCACTTTGTTTAAATAAGAAAAATACCAGGAAGCAGAGAAGATTTTCAGAGAATTTTCTATTATGCTAATGAATATGGCTCCACACCAATGATCGACATTTCTGTTAATTTTGGAAAATAGTGTCATGTTGATTTTTTGTATACGTAATCCTATGCATGTACATGTATATACATCCGTTCTGACTTTAAATGGTTTGGAATTCTGTATTTTGATGTTAAATTAATATTTTCTTTGACGACAGTTCAAAAATTATTACTTATTGTAAAATGAGGTGGATTAAGAGTTCAATGACATATGGGATGCAAAAAGTGTCTTTTTATGAAATAAAGGTGACTATGTGGCAGATAAAATGTAGAATTTGCAAATACACATATGTACATGTAAAATGATTTTTTTATTGTGCATTTACCAAAAGAGGATGTGCCTTAGAGTTGAAATACCAAAGTATATATATAAAGTATATGTGTATGAATAAGAGTCATGATGATGCAAAAACTTTTGTTTATGTTTTAATGGGTGTGTTTAATTTGCCATCACCGTACAAATATCACTGAACATGAACAGAGGACGACACTAATTTGTTTGTTTTGCTTTCTTTCGTTTCAATTTTTTTTAATTCTAATACCCCTGATATAATACTTATTAGTGCAAATATTTCGCACAATAATATAAGCGTATTAGGTCCCAAAAAATTTATTAATAGTTTCTCAGGCCAAAAATTTCAAAATTAAATGCGAACAGGGAGGTTCTCTCTCTCTCTCTCTCTCTCTCTCTCTCTCTCTCTCTCTCTCTCTCTCTCTCTCTCTCTCTTACATTAATTTATATGTATAATGATAATGTTATCCCAAACATTTGTTTAAAAGTTAATTTATAAAATACCGTATTAACAAGAAATAAACGGTGCCTGAGAAACTATTGATTAATATTTTTTGCCCTAATATAATAAAAGCAAAAGTTTTTCTTAAGTCAATAAAATATTAAATAGTTTCTCAGGCACCGCCACATTAGGTCAAAAACTGCTGCATTGATCAATTTTATTGACATATTGAAAAAGGAAATCATTCATTTTTCTATTTTTCCAAGTTGAGAAAGATAATAGAGTTATCCCCCTTTTCATAAATGCTAAAAGATAGACGTTTTTATTGGATAAACAATGCATTTCTTGTTAATACGGTATTTTTAAGATTAACTTTTAAACAAATGTTTGGAATAACATTATTTAAAGATGAATACATAATTATTATAATTAATGTAAGAGAACAAAACAAGAGGCCCAAGGGCCACATCGCTCACCTGAGCACTGTGGCTAGGAAAAAATCAATTAAAGTTCAGTTTTGAAAAACTTTAATGCATAAGTGGACCCTACCTACCCCTAAAAAGGGACGGGGGAGGGGCATGATGTGAACAAAATTGAATCTACACTAACTAAAGATGCTTACATATTTCTATGTCACAAGTTTGAACTTACCCTTCTTTGATTACACTGCAATGTGCCTGTTGAAAGTTGGGTTGGGGGCTAAACCTACGCCCCAATGTCCAATGTCTTTATTATGTCTATCTTTGCAAAAACATGGGGGGGGGGCTAAGCCCCCCCCCCAGCTCCCCCGGTTCCGACGCCTATGGGATGCTTCCATATAAATATGACCAATCATGGCTTTGCTGTTCTTGGGAAAAAGATTTTTAAAGATTGTTGCTATACATTCCTCTGTAAAACTTGTCCATTGTGGCCCATCCTACATTTGGGGTCAAGATTTGAACAAACTTGAATCTACCCTATCTGAGAATGATTCCACATGAGTTTCATCTTTCCTGGCACAGTGGTTCTTGAGAAAAAGATTTTTAAAAGATGCCATTAATTTTCCACTAATTTTTAATTATCTCCCTTGGAAGAGGGCGTGGCCCTTCATTTGAACAAACTTGAATCCCCTTTACCCAAGGATACCCTGTGCCAAGTTTGATTGAATTAGCCCAATAGTTCTGGAGAAGGAGATGAAAATGTGAAAAGTTTACAACAAAAACCCGACGACGACAGACAACAGACAAATTTCGATCAGAAAAGCTCACATGAGCCTTTGGCTCAGGTGAGCTAAAGATCAAGAATCAGTTGATATCATTTGTTGAACCGATATATAAATTATCCCCAAGAGTGCGCAGAAAATCTTAAGCCGTAAATTGCATCTTATTTGCATTAGGGATCTGTACGTTGTGGTCATAGAATAATAATATATAAAACCATAACGCTACAGTTCTGCAGCTAGTTTAACACCAGCTTTAAAGAAACAAGAAGCCCAAGGGCCTTAACGGTCACCTGAGTATAATACAGCAATTTAGAGGATCCATAGAGTATAAAATGAACTGAAAGGTGAAGCTTTGTTGCCCAAAAGCAAGAAAAATAGGGTGATCAGGATCACAGGTACTTGTGGACAGGAAACCCCCCCTCCCCCGGAATATACACCCCAGGTCAAAACATATTTTTGTCTTTTTTCATAAACTATTCTTCTAGTACACAATTACAATGTATTCCATATGAAAAAACCGAAAAGTAACGCAGAATTAACGTTTTACTAGGTTCTAATCTGTTCCACATTTATCACTATCACCATACATTATATTAGCAAACTATCAATGATTCTTTACTATTTTAATTCCTTGTTGAAATCTCTTACACTGGTCTCTCTTGGTCTATGATGAACATTTAATAAGACAAGTTATTTTTGTCCTTTTTTATTTATCTATTACTTACTAGTCTGTCTGATCATTAAAACTATGAAAGTACTATTTGTATTATACAATAAAAATTCTTGAATAATTCTCTTATTCTATTAACCTTTTAAGTACATTATTAACAGTGATTAATTACCAAAATTAAATGGCAAAGGGGAATAACTCCTCTCCGAAGAATTCAAATTAATAGAGCCCTGGCCAGGACCAACACTTGACCAAATGGTCAATATGTTCAAAAATCTGGTAAAAATATCCTTCCTTAACCTTTACTTTTCTTGCCTCTGATGCAGAGAAACTTTTTAAAGAAATAATGCATTTTTATTACAGATTCACTATATTATCAGTACACCAGAGCCTCTAACCCTGGGACCAGAAGTTTGCTCATCATAAGTAATGACTTTGTTCATCTGCTTAACACTAGGGAGCAGAAAGGATTATTTAATAGCATTAATGCATTTTCGCTATATTATCAAGAGCCCCACCCTTACACCAGAACATCTGACCCAGGGGTCATGCAATTCACTACTCTGGAAGAAGCACTCTTGCTCTTCATAACTATATACACTTAGCTTCTTTGCCTTTTAACCAGAAGCTGAAAAGAATATTTTCAAAGAAATTTTGCTTTTTCACTATATAATCAATAGAGTCCCCCCCCCCTTTTCACCAGAACCCTTGACCCAGGGCCTAAAATTCACAATTTTGGAAGAGGCATTCTTGCCTATCATAACAATATACTGAATTTGTTTAAATAATACCCAGCCCAGGGGCCGAGAAGAAGATTTTCAAAGAAATAATTCACCTTTACTATAGGATCTATATAGCCCCGCCCTAACACCAGAACTCCTGACCCTGGGGCTACGAATTTCAGAATTTTGGTAGAATCACCCTTTGTCATCATAACTATGTATTTAATTTGTTTCAATAATACCCAGGAGTAGAAAAGAAGATTTTCAAAGAAATAATGCACTTTCACTTCATGATCTATATAGCCCCGCCCTAGCGCCAGAACCCCTGACCCTAGGGCTATGAATTTCACAATTTTGGTAGAGTCACTTTTGCTTATCATAATTATGTATTTAATTTGTTTAGATAATACGAAAGAGTAGAGAAGATTTTCAAAGAAATAATGCACTTTCACTATATGATCTATATACCCCCACCCTAGCACCAAAACCCCTGCCCTGGGGCCATGAATTTCACAATTTTGGTAGAGGGCTCAATGCTTATTACAATCATGCCAACAGTTTGACTGCTTGATACGCAGGAGTAAAGAAGAAGATTTTTAAAGATTGCATTAAACTTCGTGGTTTTAGCCTCAGGCCCCAGGGGGCAGGGACCCTGAAATTCACAAATTTCGTTCCCCTTCAGACATAGATGCCATATGCTGAAATTGGTTTCAGAGAAAAAGCTGAAAATGTTCAAATGTTAACACACGACGCACGACTGATGACGGACGACGACGGACGAAAACAGTAATAGGTCACCTGAATGACTCAGGGGACCTAAAAAAAAAGTCCCTGTCGCATTGAATTTTGAAATTTTTGGCCTAAGAAACAAATTATTATTACTTCTACTCAATTTTCCAATTTTTACTGAATTATTGTACACACATGTATATGGTTACATCGTTGTTTGCATACAGCGAGGGTGATGAAAAAAATTTGAGACTAAAAGCCAATGGCTAAAGTGTATTCATGTGATAAAGTTATTCCACCTCTATAGCAAGTTTTCATCAATCACCAGTCGAATATATGTACCAAGTTCAGGCTATTTTCACTAAACAACTTATATATTGGCTATCAAAGTGATAAGTAATGAATGTTTTTTCCTCGAAAAAAGTTTCTATCTCTAGAAAAGTAGTTTGGACATAGACTTAATGATTTATATATAATATGAAAACATTTAGCTTGAAATTTTGTAAACTTTAGAATTATTAAGATAGTTTAACTGTGGTTGTTGACATACACATGTAGTACACCTCATCTTCAGTAAATAAAAGAAAAAATAACATTCAACATCATCTGTTCTCATTACAATTTATTTAACATGTGGCACAATATAACACTCAGTACAATATAGAACCTTAATTATTAATTGAAAATCAACAATCTCAATTTATAAAAATTAAGCAAGCTGAATCATCAGTGATTTAAAAAACTGGATACTTCAGATCAAATAAGAAAATGATTCTTTGGAACTACCGGTAAAGAAACATACATGTACTGCATGCAGGGTAATTTTTGCCCAGTGTTAAATTCGCCCTTTCACACTTGCAAACAATTTTTCTCCTTTTAAAATTCACCCAACCACAGTTCTGTTGGAGAAATTATATTGTGTTCTTTGAATTGGCCCCATTTTAAATTCGCCCACCTATGAGTAGGGCAAAAGGGGCGAAAATAAAACGGGGGCAAAAATTTCCCTGTATACAGTATAATGCATCATCCAAATGCAATGATAGATAAATTATGGTGTAAAATTACAAAACTTTCAATTAATATTGAAAGAACTAGTTCATTTAGTATCATAAGCAAATGATTCTGTAATATTTTATTTTTAAAAAGTATATCTTCATACGTGCAAACAATATATGCTTAAAACCATCGATAAATTCTTAATAATTATAATTGACTTTCAATAATGAAAATGAAAAGTTTAATTTTGAGCTCAAATTCTTACTGGTCTTTCTGTTTTTGGTTTGAATTTTCTTCCTCCTTCTTCAGAAGAGTTCCTTAAACAATTCCAAGGAACATTACACAACCAAGCTGGGTGTTCACAGTCATCAGGATTTTCCAAGTCTACTGTGTACAATTGAAACACAGAATATCACGATTACAAAATCGCCTTTTCATCACACTGCATCATACTTGGTAGTCCTTTATATTAACTGTGATTATCTTTCCTAAAGCTTATATTTTTGTGTACCGGTACTTGTATATCCCATCTCTTAAATTAAACATTTTGATACCTTCATACATGTACAAGAACTTGTTATGATAGTTTATATATGTCATGAACCTTTTTATGTACAATAAATGAAACATGTATCACTTAGCCTTATATAATTACATGTGTGTACAGAACAGACCTTGACCCACAATCTTGCTTCCTTTTGAATATGTTGAAAGCACACATACAATAAAAAAAGACCTATCAATAGGACCTACCTGGTGAGCAATATGAGCAGCTGTCAGTGACACAGCTGTGTAATGAGGCCAGGTCTGATCGCACATCTTCCTGTAAGAACCAGTCATAACACCATGTCTGTCCCAAATCCGGCCAACCAAGTCTTGGTTTGATCCCCAAACTTCAGAGCTGTAGACTTCACGCCTATCAGCATGTCATCGTATTTATCCTGATTCAAGATAAATCAATTTCTTGCAAGCCAGAGTTTTTAAAAATAATTCAGTAATACAACTTAGCAAAATTCTGTTGTTAACTTAGTTCAGTAAATTTTGTTGATAACTTAATTCAGTGATCTTAAGGAAGCTCTAAACACTAACAAAAAGTGCTTTTTGGACTTGGAGAAAAATATATCGTATAAAAATGTGCATATTGAGTCTATTTAATTTATTTTCAACATAGGGTATCCGTCTTATTTCCGTAGGAAAAATGTTCAAAGACAATGGACTATTTATAAGCAGAAATCACTGTTGTTCACTTACTTTGGAAAAATATTGAAAATAATGAATTCAATTACTTATTCTTAGTCATATAATATATTTAATTAACCGTTTAATCGTATCAAAATACAATGTCATATTTTCTTGACATGTATTACTATATTTTTTAAGTAACTCTATCCATATTCACAAGAATACTAAAAAAAGACGTTAGAAGTTAAAACATTCTGTTTACCTTGTTCAGGAAACTACATATACTAGTACATACATTTTATTTCAATTCCAATAGACAAAAAAAGGAGAGAGAAAACACGAAACACGCCCGAGAAATCAGACTGTGACATCGATATTTTTGCAGAGAAGAATATATTCCGCATTGTCACCAAAATCAAAACTAAGTCGGGACTTTCTCTTAATGTTTGTTTAATAATTTTATTTGAAAGAGAACTGCAAAGGACAGACATATCAATTCATAATGCCCAACGGCTATTTAATTAGTGTCATTATAGAATTACAGGACAGTCTCGGCATCGACAAGATGTTTAATGAGTAATTAACACTTCTCAAACTGACCAATTAGCTCCCGATCTCAATCCGGAGAACCAAAATTACCACCGATTCAGCTTAACAGATACATCAAAATGCTAAATTATTAACGTTTATGCACAGGTGTCTTTTTTTAAAATGAATTTTAAAAAATTCTGTTCAAATTTACATAATGTTATATTTTCCGATTAACCGATTACGGATTTTCTAACCGATTACCATCGTTCCGACCGAGTAATCGGTTAACCGGTTACAAATTGCCATCCCTAGTAATTTAGATATTAACTGATTTGTTATGTATTTCTTATATAATCTCTTTTTAAGCATAAGACAATAATTAATGAGTGTGAAATGCTGGACAAGGCAAATTATATTTTTAAGCAGGTTATATTCATTTAAGCCATTGGATATATATATTACGTATGTATTACATGTATGTGTAATTCTGAAATGACAAGGTATGATCATTTTAATTAGAAAATTATTTAAACAAACCTACTTTACTTAAATTAAATAAGAAAAATAAACAAACATGCAACCTTATAGGGTTTCTAAACCATTGAATAATTGACCCAAGGATCACAATGCTCACCTGTGTCAGTTTGTCAGTGAAATATTGATCTTATAATTCTCGAGCTAACTGTATTAGAAATAAAAGTGACCTTGTTTGAGTTTGACGGCCAATACAAAAATGCTTCAACTCTGTATACCATCTTCCATGGAAGATGGTATACAGAGTTGAAGCATTTTACAGTCTTCGGACTATGCTCTTCCTTTCTTTTGTGATTGGTAGAACTTGCATGAAAATAATTTCAACTATTTCATCGGTTGAAATGTTATTCCAGGCAAGGGAGAAAATTTTCTGATGATCTAATTTAAAGTATGACTTAACAATTTTTCATTGTTTTCAATCTTAAAAAAAAATGACGAAACAAACACAGGAAAATAGCAATAAATAAATCTAAATAACACTTAATTCTTTTAACAATTACCCGGGTAGTAAAATACATTTCTTTATATTTTCATTGTAAACAGAAATGTTCTTTATAGCTTGCAAGCTTTACGGCTTCCATTTATTCTTTTTCCCCTTTGTTTTGCACTGTCTTCATCCAGACGCTCGGCTTTCTCTGTAAACTCTAACTAGCACAATCGGAATTTATGGAGACAGCCGAGCGTCTAGTTGAAGACACGAACTGTCTTTCACGTGGAAGGGCTAATGTTGGTAAAAACCTGATGAAGAAATGCTCAAAAATTATACGCTCTGATAGGTGTAGGTCAGTTTACTGTTTAAGATTGTTGCTAAAGACGGCAAAGCTTTTTGAAAAAGCTCTACTTGTAATAAGACCTAGTGACAATTCTGATGATCTCTTTCTTCCCTTTAAGAACTCTTGTGCCTTTGTTCATAGAATTCCGGTCCGAACTAGATGTCTGACTTTTCTGGAGATTCTAATTGCCTTAAAATAGGTTATAATGAGATTAAGCTCTGCTGAAATCCAGAGCTACATCTGTTTTTTTTTTTGTTTTTTTTTTCAAGGGAAATCAATGTAATATTTTAATGTTTTGGTGCCTTTAGTTATAAAAATTTCTCAGAAAATCAGAAGATATGTTAGAACATATAATTGTTCTACATGTAATAAACTGTGTTTAAAACCACTTCTCGAAATGTAAAAATTTGAATAAAAAAATTAATTATTTCAAGACAAGGATCTCACTGATAAATGACTTTTGATAAAATTTTAACTGAAATAAACAATTAGAATATAACATTTCATTCATAAGACAACAGAAATTTAAACGAAAAATATTTTTTTGAAGAAAAAAACAAGCTTGATAGTAATTCAACACATACACACACACAATGAATAGCATGCATTCACTTGATGGGCATATATGGTGTCATAAACCGTGGTCCAGCAAAAGCCACTTAAATACAGATGTGGGACAGAAAGAAGATCTAGTGAACCTGTGACAGCCGATCAGCCTAGCAGGGTTCCGTAGTTAAATGTAGCCCTAGAGTCAGGAAAACAAATGTAGAGATTAAAGCATCAGCCTGAACTTGGCAGTTAAATGCTCAAATTCTGAGAAGTGGATGGTCACCACTAAGCCTAGAGGTTTTAAAAGAAATGCACACTCAGCAGTTAACTGTTTAGTAACAATTTAATTTTGAGGGACAAGAAATTCAAGTTTAATGTGGTGCTTATAAAACATCACAGTCTTGTTAAAGAAGCTATTTTATGCCTAGAAAGAAAAAGAGGTCTTACACAGAAAGCTCAGCAATTTTAATACTCACTGCTAAGTTTATAGCCTGATATTTTAACACAGAAAACTAAAAAAAAAATTGCAATTTTAGCACAGAGGCTTCTGAATAGGAGGTAAATTCTAATAGCTTTTCAAAACATGTTATGTGTGTAAAAATATATTTCAATATTTCTATGCAGATATTTCTGCAATGTTAGAGAAATGATTGCCATGTTCAAGATATTCCTAGCTGCCACAGGTTATACATGTATAGGATGAGGTAAAGTATATATATTTTTTATCAGCTTAAACCTTTAAAGAATAAAAATTAATTGATATAGGTTTTTACAAGGGAACATTCATACTAATCTGACATTTACTAAAAAGATGCCCTTACTATACACTAAGAATTTCACTTGCCCACACTTCTAAACAAATAGCATAATAATGTAGTTTTCCTCTAAAATATGAAAGTACACAGGTTTAAATTAATGTACTTCGATTTTTTTTTTCAAAGTATGCTTAAAGCCATACTTAACAATATTGTTATTAGTATTATCAATAGTTTGTACAAATTGTCATTTATCATCAATTCTAAAGAGATGGGGATACATTACAAGATGAATATTAATTAATTACCGACATTACTTGTTTGCCTTGTATTCTGACATTAAAAAAAAGCTTAAATTGAAATTGTAAAAGAATTTATAAATGAAAAATATTATCTGTAGGAAAAATCAGAAATCAAAAAGTTTATGTATGTTTAAATGTCCACTCTCTTCATAAATGTATGCCACACATGGATATTTGCCTACACTCATTATGAACTTTAAGTATGATTGCCTATATGAAAAAAATGAAATGTTATTTCAAAATGGCCATTGTGTTTTAAGCTTTTCTTTCTTTCAATGTCTTTTCTCCTTTTTTTACTATTTACTTAATACACAACAATTTCAAGCTTAATCAGACATTTTGTTCCCAAAATGAGTTGACTGTTGTAATTTAACCCAAATAATATGTCCATTAGAAATGTGCATAAACATAATGAATAAATAAAATTGACAAACATGCAAAGGGAAAATGATTTTTACTTGAAATTTTATATAAAAATAGTACAGCACATGCATACTAAAAAGGTACCCTAAAAAAGGAAACTATCATGCCTAAGAATAATAATCATGGAAGTGAATTCTGTGCATGCTGCAATTAAGGGTGCATCATACATGCACATGCAGTTGGTGTGCAATATATACACACATGGAAATATAAACAAATACAGTGGCATTTATGCATTGAAAATTGTTTCTAGAAAAATCTTCTACCTCATTCTGTCACTAAAGGTATTAAATGTTTGGCAGAAGCATTGATTCTGTGTTAAAAGGGGAGCAACTGATGCCTGTTGGGAATAAATGGTATCATAGGTGATAGTATAGAGAACACAGGCCAAGTAAAGGGGGATAACTGGTAACTGTAAGCAGCCGCGTATAACTGACCAGGTTAATCAGGACACCCCAGTTCATAGTCACTCTTGTCAAATTAGAAACACTCTATCAACATCTACATAATTCTTACCCTTTTTTGAGTTCACATTTATTCTCACATTTCAACTTGATCAGTTTCATATATATGCTTTACAGTTTAGATGAAAATTATAAAAAAAATTCTTTAAAGAAAAATTCTTGAATATACATGACAATTGTATATAAATTCATGAGCTTAGCATTTTCAGAACTTTCACATGGGAATTTGTTTTCACCTATAAACTCAATGTATGGTAAAACGTGCTTACATGAACACAGATATAGAGAATTTATGAATATAGTGAAGTTCTTTGGGGTCCCTGACAACATTCTTATCAATTCCTTTTAAAATTTTATGGTTATAATGAACTCTGGTTAAAATTTACAGAGTGAGATTTTGTATTCCATAGAGATTACAAATAAAGAAATTTACTCTTTCATAACAGCTTCTCAAGTTTCTCATATAAAAAATATCTGACATTATATTTGTAAGTATCTATATGATTGAAATTTAATGAAACAGAAGACTTTAGTTCCCCTTTAATACCTCAATGTCATTATGAGCATATTCAGTAGTCAAAGGTGGCAGAGGATAGTTTTTCTCAATACCAAACATGTGCCGAGGGGGTACAGATATACATGCGGTTCATAAAAAATATTTACATGAGGACAGTTTTCCGGGGGCTAATCAATTATACTTCCTATGCCCATGGCTCACAAATTATGCCAACAAATTACATGTAATCTGCCTATTAGCGTACACACGCACCAAAAATGCACCTGGGGACTCCCCAAATTTTGGCTTGTTTTTCCAAGATAAGTGCCTCAGTCGCACCCATACAGTCCACCCCCAGGCCCGAGCGAGCAGGATAAAACACCAAGTATTCTGTAAATCAATGCATGCCCTAATGAAAATTTACCAATTGATATGGGACCATTCACCTTCCCTCTGAGATACATACCTTCTTCTAAGCCCTACTGCTTTTCAGCTGAATTTCCTATGCAACTGACCACGTGTCTTAGTTTCGCATTTACAACTCTGTATGTGATAAGCGTCATAGTGCACATCATTTTTTTTTCAGCAACCACTCTGCTATACTGCAAATGTGTCCCCTAATTATTCTAATCATTTTTCTACATAAAATATCACATCAAACAGGGGATATCTCAGTTTTTTAAGAAATTTGACCGGGTCTTTAGTACGAAACTATCCCCTGCCACCTTAATAGTGTTAAATCTAAAGCAAGCTAGCATGGTGCGGCAGCATGCTTTTTACCAGCGTCATTTCTTTTTTTTTAAATAGCCAAAATTAAATAAATATGCCTAACAGTGGTGAGATTCACAAGTAGATGCTCAGTTTAACCAGCACATGCTGATTAGCCCCTTTCTTTATTTAATCCACGCAAAGGTGTGAAGTCAGAATAGAAAATCACTTCTCGCTTGAACGCACACAGATAGCTGAACAGGTAACATGTTTTTGGGAGTTGGGGGAAGATAACATGAGAAAACATCATTTCATTTCATATTCATTGCATTGAATACGCAAGTTACTTGTAAATTATTAAATAATTTATATCAGGATCGTTTCATTTAAACCGAAAGTAGTGTAGGATCTGTGCGACTGTCCCGTGGTACGACTTACTGTCTGTATTACGTCAGACGGCGGGATAGTCGCATGGACCTCTTCTATACGTGGATGCCGAGGAGACAGGACGTGTCTGAGATAGCAGCGGAGCAGGGAGTCGGCTCGGGCCAGAACTTACGGAGAAGTAGTGTTTATGTTTGTATATTGTTGATAATAAATACTTGTAAAGAACACCCCTACAGTTACTTTACTGGAGCCCAACTCGCGGGGCCTGGGATTTCCCCGTACTACTGTCAAGTTAGGATTTTTTTTTTGGCAACGGTTCTTTTGCCATTTTTGTCGCCTTTTTGGTGCTGCTAAGTACATGAGAGCACGTGTTGATTTTCTATGCATTTTTCTTGAATCAACTTTTTATAATTAATTTGTATATATTGCCTGTGATTTACTTCGATTATTTGTGACATTTTATTATGGATATTTCGGTAGAGGAAGCCGTGTCGGCTTTAGGCCTGGGCACCCGCCCGGCTGTCATGCGGTCAGACAATTTAAACCCTCATATTCCGTGTAAGGTGGGGGTTACCCTGGGGAAGAGGGTTATTCACCATATACTAGCGGGAGCGAGCATTTCGCCTCCCGTCACACACCTTTTGCTCAGTCAATGTCAGGCCACGTGGTAGGGGGCTTGCCCCTGGGCGTCCCTCTACACCTTTGCATGGCCTGCACACGGACATCCCCTGTGGGGAGGGTAGTGTCTTACATGGTATGTCAAGAAGAGAGGTAAGATTTGCCCAGCCTCAATTTAGCTCACCAGGGATGATGACCAGTGATTCCCTGGAGTCCTCTTTAGGTAGCCTGTGTAGGTGTGGCTCATCTGGCAACACTGTGGGTTGTAACCCACCTAGGTATGAATATAGTGAGGTTCCCTTGCATTCAGGTTTAGAACATCCTTATTCTTTAGGCCATGTGCGTTCAGCTAGCAGCCACCCTGTCCTTGTGGGAGACGAAGCTAACCTGGAGGGTCCTGCTACCATGGATTATAGACCAAGCCGCTTGGTGAGGTTGTACCCCACCCACTTGACTCTACCCTTCCATCCCATACAACGATTGTCGGTCAACAGCCAGAGAGGCCCGTGAGGCCTGTACAGCTCATCTCTGAGTATGATCGTCGACCTGTTAATCCTGGAGGGCTCACACGTGAACCCGCATCCTTTCAGAACCAGCGTAAACTTGCAGATTTGAGTGTGCCTACTTTCCCTGGGGATGACTTGCAACCCCAGGCATCAACACTGCACACTTCATCTATCCCAGACTTTGTGAATATTGGGGGTGGGCATGCCCAACCCCCACTGCCTGATTACACCCGATCTGTGTTGTACCAGGGTAAGAATACTCCAGTCACACAGCATGGTATGGCTTATGCCTACTGTATCTCGGCATCATAGTGTCCTTGTGTCAGCGACTTGTAGTCCTGACTAATTCGATACCCTGGCCTGCCATTTTGGAAGGGAGGGGGAGAGGATAGCATATATGCAGCCGAATATGTGTGTGGGCCTGCCCAGCTGGGACACTATGCTAGTCAGCCAGTCCCTGCCTACCAGGCTCGCAGCTGTAGTGCACCAACACATTATGGCTTACCGGGATACTAAGGTACTACACAGAACACCAGTAGGGTAGCTGCCGAGAGCAAGCCCAGGTACAGGGACCTAAGATATGATGGGAAGTCCAGCTGGAAGGCATTTCTGCATAAATTTGTGAGGTTGTCTCGTAGCAGCTGTGGACAGAACAGGAGCAGCGTGACCAGATTTGTGTCTGCTTTGAGGGGGGTAGCAAGCGATTATTATACCCTGCTGTTGGAAACAGGTCATCTCCGACTCGCTGATATTCTGCAGAGGTTTAAGAAATGCTTTGGTTCATCTGCCCCAGACCTCACCCATCAACTGAACTTTCAGTCTGCCAGCCAGAACCCAGGAGAATCACTTTGTCAGTGGGCTGACAGGGTGCTGACCTTGGTGACACGAGCCTTCCCCTGTGTGCCAGATGTACACACCCACGCCATACCTCGGCTGTGTTATGGGGCCGAGGATCGTGATGCTGGCTTTAATGCGCTCCATGGGCATCCCCGGACAGTGGAGGAAGCTGTGGAGAGAATGCAATATTACCAGCACTCCCGGCTACATAGGCCTAAACCCAAGATGGAGGTATAAGGAAGCTGATCTCAGTTGAAGACACCCAACAGGACGATCCAGGGATGGGAAATGTCGCTGCTGGAGAGGAACTTAAAGCCCTCAGGAGCAGGCTGGAGAAGAGAATGTTTTTTATAAATTTTATCCTTTATTCTGTGAATTTTTATTTCTCTGCTACGTTGAAGCAGCCTCTATTCCCTTCAATTCTATAAACTGAATGCTGAATTGACTCCCATTAGCCCAGATTTGGGCTAAAATGCAAATAAATAGATAACAATAAGCAATAGATAAATAATAAAAAAAAAAAGATCAGTTGGATGGACAAGGTACCTCAGCAGAAGACAAGGTAGCTTAGCAGAATGAGATAAATCTATTGTTTTGACAATTTCTAGCCCAATCTTCTTTTTTTCTTATAAAAAGAGAGTTAAGATAATGAATACCCTATTCCAAAACAGTTTTTATATGAAACCATATAAATTATTAAATGTATGACAAAAAGCGGGGAACTTAAAAGAAAATCAAATTTAACAATTGCATTTTCATTTCTTTACCCATTTGTGTCGCCATGAAGTCTTTTCAAGTAAATAATGCTGGAAGGACACCATGTCAACGCCATCTCAAGCTGTATGAGAATAGGCACGTAAGTAGCAATTTCAACTGGAGGGGGGATACAGGTATTTGTCAAGTATTTCATTGAAAAAAAAAATAAATGAAAGAAAGAAAGTCAACAGATGTTATCAAAGTTTGTGTTTGCCGGGGGGGGGGGGGGTAAACTAGCATTTTTCAGCATGTACCGTAAGGGTCTGGATGCTACGGAAGCCAGTTGGTGCCAGGGAGAAAAAATATTTTATCTGGCGGCCGCCAGATAACTTTCTGGCGGCCGCCACATAAATAACTGGCGACCGCCAGAAACTTATCTGGCGGCCGCCAGAAATTATATGGCGGCCGCCAAATATTTATCTGGCCGCCAGATAAGTTTCTGGCGGCCGCCAGTTATTTATGTGGCCGCCAGATAAAATATTTTTCTTCCTGGCACCTACCGGCTTCCGTAGGATGCGAATTATATAATCAATTTGAAGGGTGTCTCTTAAGAAAACAGCTATACGGTTTTATTGATTGTGTGGATATCAGTCTCTTTTGCATTTTAGAGTGAGTGTTTGTGGGGGGGGGGGGGGTGGAGGGAGGGGGTGTACCTGTTATGCCATGTAATGGTATATTTAAATTTCAGAATCAATCAATAAACTACTCTGATATTGAGAGAGAGAGAGGAGAAATCCCGATAAATGTTTTAAAACAGTATTGCAATCAATTTTTTAAACAATATAGTGAAAACAAAATTTCATTATCTATTTTTTTTTTAATTTGCAACGAAATGATAGGGGTTTACAGCAACTTAATACATTTTTTTATTAGAAAATTACCTTATGCTATTCTGTAATGAATTGGGCTGCTTTAAAATCAAACAAATAACGACGTAAATTTTATTAAATAGTTTAGACATCTGGATCGAGATGCCTCTCACCGCACGATACGGATACGTCAAAAAGGACAATCTCTAATATTATCATGTCATTCGGTAAAAGCGTTATTACGAACCCAACCACCCTTTTTAATATAGAGTCAATATCTTTCAAAAAGTGGATGTTCAATTTCATTTGCACACTACTAAGAAAAAGACTACAGTTTTCAGTACGGGAACATAGTATTGTTCTTAAAATAATTTATTGTTGACATGTTGTGGTTCTACATTTTACTTTTTTTTAACCTTTTAAACAAAAACAAAAATTAAAAACAAATTAAAACAAAAAACAAAACACAATAATGATTGATATTATTAATTCATGTAGGCTATACATTGAAATTTTCTGAATAAAGATGGCATAGCATTTATAAAATTTATGCTTTCTCTACCAATATCCAACAAGCATTCCATTTCATATCTTGACAGCTGGGGGAAAGAATCTTTTATTCTTTAAAAAATTATTCCTTGGCATTTCATTGGTAACATGACGATTTCCTCGTTATTCATATGATTCTCATTGCAGGATGAAAGTTGAAATAAACATTTTATTACGGATATAATTAAAGTAAGAATTGAGAAACAACAGGAAAGAATTGCCTATGCTATCTAGTTGCATGTATACTGATACATGTAGTACATATTGAGCCTTTTCTCCTTACATTTTCATGCAACATGAACACACCCAGATTGCATTATTTATGAATTAGTGTTTCATCTGTGTTTTGTCGGAATCTCAGTTATATTGATTTGGTAGGGGTTTTTTTCTTTCATAATCAGCTATAATAATGAGAGGGGGCCATTTCATGAGCATATCTTTTGCAGCAAGTTTCTGTCATACACAATTGCAATCATTGATTTAAACGGAGATTTGAATCTTTAAAGAAGTACACTTGAACGCATGCTGTACCTTGGTAGAGAAAATACCGATTTTACTTTTAAAATACTTAACTTTAAGACCTCAAATACTTCCTTAATTATGTACGAATACTCTAAGTCGACGTTTCATCGGTAGTAGATCAGATCAGCTGCCTCTCTGCACATCTAATTATAAAATGCAAATAGTGATATGATGGGCCCGTCACTTGAAGTTTAGTTGTGGTAACCTAAATTTACATCTGCCAACCTCTGTGTGCTTTTCAATCCTTGTCTTTCTTTTATTTAAAGATACTTATAAGCCACTGAAATAAAGTTTGCTGTATATTTTGTTGCTCTTTAGGTTCTGAAATGTTTATGTAAAAACGTACGGATTTTTAGACAAATTCATGTATAGATTTTTCGCTGATTTATACATCATTTTTGAATGCCAGTTTCTTCGGACTACATAAAATATTATATAACTTGAATTCAACAAAGTTGATACAGAAATGTTAACTCACCAAGAGATAAGAATGTCTAATTAGAATAACATTTAACTAGCAAACATTTTTACAAATAATTACAATTATAAAGAACGCATTTGTAATCCTGATACATTGATGAAACCAAGTGAAAATAAGTAACCACTTAGTGCTGTCTTCTTTGCATTACCATTCATTTTAAATCAATAATAAATATTCAGAATACAAGAAATATACTACATGTGTCTGCCAATTAAAAATGTTACGGTTTAGGCTCAGATTAAAAGTCTCAGCATTACAGCCACGTACAATAGGGGTGACTGTAAGGAGTCCCATTCAAAACAACGTTCTTTCTTCCACGTCAAATACTTCTTGTGCCAATATGCCAAATAATGATTTCGATAAGCTTTGTCAAATCGGTCTAATTTGGTTTCTAATATAGCTATCATTGTGTAAATCAGATATAATGCACCATCTGGAGTAAATGGGAGATTGTCTGAAAGTTCATTCTTTAGAATTGTCACGTTATACTTGTCATTCATCTGAGAAAAACACAGAGCCTTCAAGAATATTGAATAAGGACGTGGGGGAAAAGGAAGAATTACTGAAGTATCTCTCACTAAGAGAATTTCAAATGCTATTTCCTTGGGATGAATCGGCATAACACGAAATACTTTAAAATCGTATAAAACACCCATTGAGGCCTTTTTAATTCTTGTCAAATTACCATTACAAAAATTAACAATGTATTTTTCATCCATTTTATCTGGAAACCTCGAGCTTACATATAGAAAACCTCGATTATCATCTAGAAAATCTTCATATTGTCCGATCATTTTCAAAGCGTTGCGGTAGTATCCCATACAGTAAAAAGCTGTTGCTAAAGTTAGCCGTCCTCTACTTACATCTGCTGAGTTTGTTAATTTCATCAGGTCAAGGGCCCTTTTAATTTGTCTGTACCGGAATCGTGCACATCTACTGGTGTCATTCATTGCCTTATAAAAAAATATCATAGCTATGTGTTGTAAAGTTTTATACATGTAGAGTGTCACGGTATCGCGCTTAAAGGTATCAACTCTTGTTTCTTCTCCAAGTAAAACGGCTACCGCATTGAAAAACTCTTTATCAAGACTTTTAAAGTTTGGGGTACTTTGACCTATGGACTCTAATTGGGAAAAGAACGCCCCGTCTTCAATATCTTCCATTGATGTATTAGAATCATTCCTTCTCAGTAAACTTAATCCTCTAAAATCTTCGTCCGAGTTAACGCCATAAGAATCGAATGTGGCCTCCAATATCCGAAGTCTTCTTCTCTGCAGAGCATTTTTCAAGTTGTGCATGGATGGACATGTCAAAAGGCATCTCCAGCCCTCTCCATAAAGTTCTGATAAATGAATAAAAAGGGATTCGCGTTCCATTTCGTCTAACCTGCCAAGAAACATGTTGTTTTCTCTGACAAAATAGTTTGGGCAATATCCATTTGAAACCCACGAAATAAGCCTTTTGAAGCAGATTTCTATACAAGAAATTAAACGTTCCTGTCTCCACCATTCTTTTGGTGTTTCTTCAATACACCAAAATAAAAGCGTTTTCATAAAATACGAACATAAACCGTTTCCAGTCTCTTGGAATCCCTCTTTGACTAAAAGTTTGAAAATGCCATAAACCAGGAACTGTGTATCATTAAATGTATAAACTAATCGCTTTTCTGCGACTGAAAATGAAAATCGCCAAGTCATGGGGTCAAAACACCAAAGTCCATTTTTGTCGATGAGTTTACGACCAATAGGTACCACATGACATCCTTTATTGTATATATCCCTCAACAAGTGACGCTCTGGCCATACATGTAGTCTTCTTCTGTGGTACCATTCCATTGCATCCGATGGCCAGTGCGGGCAGTTCAAACAGTGTGCGTCATCTTGCTCCGTTCCTTGTTGCGATACACTTCTTACACACGGTCCATGTGTTTCCTGGTTTTCTCTTACATAAGATTCTATGTACACTTTACTTGATATGTACAAGGTTCGATCTTCACGTACCACTGCGAGTTGCAAGTGTTGATCAGCTTTGTTCGGAGTGAGTAAAATTAATTTTGCATATCCCTTTTGAAAATCTGTGTACTTGTCAATTTTAATGGCACAAAATTTGTTCGGTATTCCTTCCGGAGTTTCCGATACCATCGCAGTTTTATCTATAAACATCCTATCAACGTCTGTTCCACGCATGCGGAATCCTTCTGCCCAACTACCTGTCTCAACAACCTCTACGTTTCTTCCATAATAATGAATGTCCGATAAAATATCATCCACTCGCCTATTTAACCTTTGAACTGGCAAAAAACCTAATGTGTCTGCTAAGCTGTCCGCCAAAAGTCGGCATAAATGGTCGTCATCTTCCCACATAGTTATACAAGCAATGATTTATCATATACTGTTACAAAAAATTTAGTAATCATGGTTCAGAAAAAAAAAAATAAATGATAAATAATAGGAGTTTGACATTAGAAGGGCTGACCTTCTACCTCATACATTCTGACCGAAAATCAAAGAGGAATTTATGTAATATATATTTCCTTGCTTTAGAAATTGACTATGCCTTCTTCCTGTCGCTGAAAATATTTGGAGGAAAGCCTGAAGCATTTGCGGATGAACACATTAAATTTATTTACAAAATGCATGTTGTTATCATCTAGATCTAGATTTTCCTATCATTTCGAGTTATTTCATCTGCTAGAGTACAAAAATTAAAATTAAAACTAAGTAATAAAGGGAAAATTTACCTGTAATAATATCCTTTGGGAGTTTTGCAGGCTTCTTTTTCTTTTGAACGTTTTTTATGTGCAGAAAAATAAATATTAATCTCAGAATAAATGTAAAAAAAATTAAATTAAATTAAAAAAAAAATTTAAAATGCTATTAAAAAAAACAACTTTCTACTTTTGATAAACTACATGTATGCAATTTGTGGAGGGAAAAGGGATAATTATAAATGTAAAAATTGAAGATATGAAACAACAAAGATAAAAGAAAGTTCTGCAGGATGCATTTTAACTTAACAAAACCACTATAGGCGCTCGGTTTCATCCTGAAAGAGGGCGCCTTTGTACCAAAATTTCTTCGACGGCGCATGTAATAATAAAAGAATAATTTTTAAACGTAAAACCGTTATGCTAAGTCAACTTTATAAGTTTGAGTATTTCCAAAAGTAATAGAATGATTGCAAATCCATAGTTGTCCTGTTTCTGTAAGAAACTGAACATTCAAACCCAGCAGGCACGCAACGTTGTTTCAACGTTGAAAGTAGGTGGAATATAAGTTGCAACGTTGAGCAACTATAGTTCAACGTTGCTTCAACGTTGAGGTGTCAACGTTGAATTCTCAACCTTTTTACAACGTTGAAACAACGTTGAAGATGCAACATATTTTCAACGTTGAATGTTCGTCGATATTTCAACGTTGAAGATTCAACATATTTTCAACGTTGAATCCTTAACCTTTTTACAACGTTGAAACAACGTTGAAAATGCAACATATTTTCAACGTTGAATATTTGTTGATATTTCAACGTTGAAACAACGTTGAAGATTCAACATATTTTCAACGTTAAATATATATTTGTTGTTATTTTAAGGTTGAAGCAATGTTAAAAATGCAGCATATTTTCAACTCTGAATGTTCGTTGATATTTCAACGTATTTGTTGTTATTTTAAGGTTGAAGCAATGTTAAAAATGCAGCATATTTTCAACTCTGAATGTTCGTTGATATTTCAACGTTGAAAGAACGTGGAGTATGCAACATATTTTCAACGTTGAAAAAGTGAGGAAAATTAAATGTTGAAACAACGGGTAATGAGCACCATATTTTTTTAAAAAGTTAAAATAGTAAGGGTTATTGAACGGTAAATCAATGTAATTTTTTGCTATACCGGTATTGCATTGTTAGAAAATATCATGATTATTCACAATAAATGAAATGCATTATGAATTAATTTATATAAATTTCAGAAGAATTGTGCGTACAGTACTGTAATAAAATGTTTAATGTGAGTTAATATGAAGTATGACATCTACATTCAGTTCTTCACTGTAATTGCTTTGTTTCAAAAAAGTTAAGTTGTAAATAAATTGTGAATGCAGTGTTTTTGCATATTAAATGAAATGAAGAAACTTTTTTATGCTTAATATAAGCTTTTTATAAATAATCATTATTATAATGACATCTTTATCTAATACTTCACTGTAAT
The DNA here is from genome assembly GCF_033153115.1 of Saccostrea echinata. Classification (NCBI taxonomy): domain Eukaryota; kingdom Metazoa; phylum Mollusca; class Bivalvia; order Ostreida; family Ostreidae; genus Saccostrea; species Saccostrea echinata. Next base: position 44,450,122 of record NW_026889778.1, read on the forward strand.
TCCATGTTACTATAGATTTAATAAAAATAATACTTTATTCCAAATTAATGTAATCTAGTTAGAATTAGACTTCTTAGATCCGCGCCGTATACTCTGCGCAGAATGTATACGGAGCGAATCTAAGAAGTCTGATTTTAATTAAATTATGCTTTTGTTGCATTTATAGCAGAAAAAAATAAACTGTATTAGATATTTACTATAATCTTTCTTATCACAAAACATTAAAATGAACACGTTACAAAAGGGTTTAACAATTTTCACACTAGCAATTAACCCCGGTCAGTTTCCATTACTTAAGATCCACTCCCCAAATTTATCTTCAAGGCATCAGATAAGGAGAGGTTCTGGCTTAGCTGGTCAGTTTCAGTGTCATGATAACCTTGTTATGCAATTTTCTTGCGGGGCAGCGATACAGAGCAGTTGTGTGCAGCTTATCTAGGTCAAAATTTGAATTCAACTGATGGACAAGAAGTGCGCGTCTTCTTGCTGTTCACATAAGCCATGCACAAGGATTTAGGCCGGATATATAAACTTCTGCTCAGTAAGTATAATTTCCTTTTCATGGATTTAGAAGAAATTTTAGATTTTCTAGTACCCCATACATCATTTTATTCATGTTTTGTAAGTATATTTGTAATCTGCGTGTAAAACTAATACTTTGCAATTACCAATGCCTTTATCCTTACAACTTATTTTGAATGGAGACAATAACCTTACTTACAATCAAAATATTGCAGCATTTAAACTTGTTCATGAATTTATTACATCTACACAGAGATTTGCATGATAATGTTCAAACACAACACAGTATCGATGAACAGAAATCACTGCTGTTTACTTCCATGTAGAAAATCCAAGTAAATAACATGTTCAATTTATTTATCTTGGTCTTTTAAAATGTTAAGAATACTTTAATTCATTACAAATTGAGTAATATTCTGTAAATTTCTATTTATTGGAATTTAGATGTTAGGACAGATCACTCTAACTGCAGAAAAATATCATAGAATCAGAACTCTTTAGTGTGCAGTGTAGAGAGGGTTCTTAAATTGTCAAACCACAGAACCAACATCTATTTATGTGTTACATGTAATTCTTATTAACTTTCACATCTATACCTGTATTATTTTTGTTAGTCATATATGTATATTGTATTATTAGCTCACATAATTAATTTTCCATTAATTTTGTTTTATTTTTATAAATTTCTTTTGAATATACACATGTAGCTCTATTTTTTTTCAATGATATGTAACTAATATTTACTTGTACATGTATGACTTTGACCTTGTATTATGGAGAGGACTTATATAGGCAGTGCCTGCTGTCCAATCCTATTATGATTATACAAAATAAAATATTGTTTAAATTAATCTGTGTGAAATACACATCCTTAGTTCATGTATTTATGTGTTTTTTTGATATTAATTTGCACAAGAAATTAAAATATAATATAAAATTTAATTGCAGTTGGCTGTAAGGTTTCATCAACCACTGGATTTTGAGACGTATTTGATGCCATGATTGTATCAGATCCTTCGTCCGTGAAAATTACAAAAGAAATACACCATTCTGTAAGTACACCTCCATGTTTTATACATTTTTCTTCAGTAATAATTATTTATAGTCATACAGTTATGAATTTTAACACGAGGACAAGAATAATTCTTTTCATTAATTCCAAGTATAAGAAAATATACCTTTGTCTGTTTTTTTTTTAAATTATTCATGTATATTTTTATCATTTGAAATAACAAGTTATCAAATATATGACTTTCACATCATTATCTCATTTGTCAATAGGCTTTGCATTAGAGGATGGAGCTTCATATTCATTTCTTTCCGACCGACGAGTCATTTTGTGGGACTTACATGTAACTATGCGCGTGATTTAAAATCAATGGATCCGCCACTTTGTGCAACTTAGTTTTAGACAGATGCGTGATATGATGAACCTGGATATGATTACTGTGACCCGTTTTTCACTAGGAAGATAAATTTTGTTAAACGGTGATTTTTGAGATTCGGTAATTGGATCCTGGATTTATGTTTGTTTTTAAAATATAGTTTAAAATAAATTCACCCAGAATCTTAAAACTGAACTACAACTTAAATGTTTCGCAACTTGAATAAAAACTGTTATTAGAATGTGAAATGTATTTGTTTATAAAGCAAAACTCAATATGAATTCAACGTGATTTCAACCAAATATCAACATTTGTACAACCAAAAAATTTCAACCAGAATTCAACCTTATTTAAACCAATGTTCAAGCTTTTCTCAATGTTGATATTTGACGTTGAAACAACGTTGAAGTTTCAACGTTGCCTCAACTTTCATTTGCAACCAATATTCAACTATAAATCAACCAAAGTTCAACGCATTTTCAACGTCTATTCAACGTTGAAAATTGACGTTGAAACAACGTTGATGTCTCAACGTTGCCTCAACTTTCACATGCAACCAAAATTCAACGTTGATTAAACGTTGAAGTGCAACGTTGATTCAACGTTGAATCAACGTTGAAATGCCTGCTGGGAAATTATAGGTAAAACTATGTCATCGAGTATTCAAGTACTCGACTATCGTTCTGGCAAACTGACTATCGACTAAAGTGAAATATGGAGATAACGAAGAGTATTCAAGCTCAAAGTCCATTTAGACAATACAAATCGAAGGCAGAGCAAACACGGACGTCCAAAAACAACAGAGGTGAGATCAGGTGCCATGGAGGAGTGAGCATCCCCTGCCAACCGGTCACACTCTCCTTGTGTCATGATCAGGAAAAACGGAAAAATCCGTAGACAGTGTGTAGATAATAGCCTAACTACTATAATTAGTATGAGAAACGTCAGTCAGTATTTGACTTAATGAGAAGTTGCATTTGCTGACAAGGTCATTGTTTCGACCATTAAACTTGCAAAATGATGATTTCAAACGAGACTGTTGATATCCTTGTTTAATCAACTTGTTTGTCAATACATGTAACTTGCCTCATTTTAGAAATTGTTCATAAGTAAAGCATGTTCTTGCGTATCGAATCAACTGGGAAAGAAAAACCCCATAGGCAGGTGATAAGGATATATTGCTACATTAGTAAGGGAAGTTGACGATTGAAAAATTGAAGTCATCACGTTTATCATAAAGCTTTTTTGTTAGGCTACCATTTAAGTCTTTTTCTGGTAAAATATCCAAATATGAAACAGATGACAGATGTGTCAGACTTTGTGGTATCAAAAGATCTATTACTCGGTTACTCGTTCAGAATGTGGTTTTAAGTAATGTTGCCTGTTATGGTTTGAATTGTTGTTTGCAAAAAATTGCATAATTAATATTTATTGCAAGCTTTGTTTATATAACAGATACAGTTTTACGATTTATTAGTCATAGGTCCGTAATTTAGCTAGAATTTGACATTTTAAATGGCGTCAAATGATTTTAAAATTAATTACTAGTATAAGCTACGATCAAGAAGAAATGACAAGCTATAGCATTTCATAAAGTGCATTTCCTAGTAGATAAAATATACAGTGTAAATATTGTGATTGAAATGAATGTGTTTCAGGTATTTCTGCTAAAATAATTGTTGAGAAATAATTTTTTTGTAACGGTAGATTGATATAAATATTGATTGTACGAACAGTCTGTACAGGACACAGAAGTTACATGTACTCCCCTACTAATGTAATTGTGATCTAAATTCAAGGCAAGTGGTGTAGATTGACCTTTCAAAGGTAATAGGGTAGAACCGGTTTTATAAATAGAATTACCAGTAAACAGGAAATTGCTATAGTCTGTTTCTTTAAAAAGCATGCCCTATGAAAAATGTGCTTCCAGACCTTTCTGAAAGATTTTCATGATTTTAAATAGGAAAGGGGGATAAAAGGAAAGGGGTGGGGGTAAATATCACATTCTACTTTATCTTCGCTTTTGTGATAATTAACGGTGAAAATTGGAGCTCAGTATTATTTTTCCAAAATCGCCTAATATGCTTGCAGAAAAAGAATATGTAATATCTTCTACAATGACAAACCTTTGTTTTACCTTATATGGCTATTGTTCTTTATATGCACAGCGGATTTTACCACGAACAATTGAGCAATCGTTGACTGAATAGCAACGTTTACTGGACAACTACATGTTTACATTTTACTTCGAACACATGGTTCAGGTCAATCTACGATCCAATATTAAAAGGACTGCAAAAAAATAATAATAATTGTTGTTTTTATGGGGAAAAGAAAAGAACAAAGACCAAAACTTAAGAAGGAATTAAGTCATGGGCGTTTATAATTTGCTGTTATGTTCACTTGTAAACTAGAAAATATACATAATGAAATGTAGTCTGTGCCACGTTCAGAACACCAGCGCTGCAAGGATAAGGAAAACGAACATCATCGGGCATTTAAATGGACAACAAAGGTTTTTGGTATCGGCTTCGGCCGATCTCAGTTGATTCCATATGAGGTATCCGGAAAATTTAACTGCGCACACATTACGACATGCGGTACTTTGTTTACTATGCACTTACAGGTTCAAATAAAACTTTCAGAACATGTTAAGTACTAAAAAACATTATTTTAATGCATTTACCTTGAGATACAGAGGTTTATTCAGTTCCAAGGTGAATACACTTACAATTGAACTCCAACAAGCTAAGTATCCTGACATAATCAAGTGTGGATCTTTCTCTATGTATAGATCCATTTATAATATTATATGCATTGAAAGCAGCTGATCATGACATTGTGAAGTCATTTAAGCAAGACGGGTTTAAGTCCTTACTTACCTCCAGGTAACCTCATCAAGATAAGTGTTTGAGGCAGTGAGAGCAGACATTAGGAAACAATGACATTGTCGGACGTCATGAAACTAAACGGCGACAGCGCCGGGTGATCATATAATGTCTCTTTTATTTAGAATAATTTGGAAAGTTATCAACGTATCAAGCTAAAATTCTCAACATTTCTTAATCTTTCTTAATCTTTTGTTGTTTTATGTTTCTTATAAATTTTGTAAGCACAGACTACATAGAATCAATTTTAGCGCATCAGTCCACGAATTATTTGATAACCTCTCATGTATAACCTCATGTAGTTAAATTTTTTTTCAATTTTTTAATGCTATGAATGAAATAACCATCCTTTAAGGGTCGCCAGCGTGGCGCAGTGGTTGGAGCGTCTGCTCTAGAGTCGCGGATTAAGAAGTTGACAGGGGCGTAGCTTGACTTAAAATTCTAGTGAGGCAAAACCATAGGGACAGGAGGTATGGGGCCACCTAAGGCCCCAAGTAGGTCAGGGCAGCGCCAGGGTGGTGGTGGGTGGGGGGGGGGGGGGTAGAGGGGGGCACCACACACCCCTCCGGACAGAATATGGATTTGGGTGTTTTATCAGACTTCTGCACAGAAGTATAATGAATTTTACCAGTTTCATAGCGTGGATATGATACCACATATTATTAAAATATCTAAAGGAGCATCGTTAGAAACCCACGAGGCAAGAGAAGCTAGACCACCACAGGTTTTCGACGATGGTTAAAGAGTTAATAAATATGTTTTCTAAAACTAACACATTTTAAAATGAATACACTTTTTTTTAATTTTGTTTTTATTTCGTCAAAACTAATAATTGTCCAACATTTATCAGTTTTTAATTTTTTTCCAATCATTGCCTACTTGGAGTTTTCAGTAATGGAGGTAGAGCCCAAACCTTGATGGTATGAACGTACATTATAGAATTGCATAAATTACAATTTTTACAAGATATTTTCTGCAATGTATTATTAACTATGGGAGGGAGTGTTGGTGGTTAAAAATCTAGTGAGGCAGTTGCCTCATTGCCACAATGGAAGCTACGCTCCTGGTTGATCCTTACGTCGCGGGTTCGAATCCCACTGTGGGACGTGGAGACCGGACCTTCGGATGAGACCGTATAAACCGAGGTCCCGTGTCGCAGTAGGTGTTGGCACGAAAAAGATCCCTCACTGCTCAATGGCCGTAAGTGCCGAGTATAGGACAAAATTTGCAGCTCTCCACCGGCAAATAGGTGGCGTCTCCATATGAGTGAAAAATTCTCGAGAGGGACATTAAACAACAAACAAACAAACAAAAACCATCCTTTAAGGTTTAGCCTAATCGTGTTTTGCGTTTATCGAGAAGACCGATGAAGACCGTTTATCCTTATCTTGGTCATCCAATCGTATCCTTACCTATCATGAATGTGTCATATCCTATCGTGTATCAAGTCAAGAATTATGTTGTGGGTATTGTACAACCAGGGCCATGACTTTAAAAAAAATAATTGTGCAGTACTAGAGGATGTTAGCATCCTTACATTAAAAAAGCAAATTCAAAGAATTGTGGTCCCCCGCTTTCGGTGTCTTAGTGAATGGGATGCCATTATTTATAGCATACTGTGTCAAATATGTACACCCTATCATATGTCATGCAAAAGTAATCACAAAAGTTGAATTTTTTGAAAATTAGATCAAACATGAAGGTCAAAGTCAATAGGTAAAAAATAAAAGCATGCTCGAAAATATCTTGTTACAGGTAATGCACATGTCAAATATGAAAGCCCTATCTCTCTCTCTATCAAAAGTTATAAGGTAAGATAACATTTTTGATAAGTAGGTCAAACTTCAAGGTCAAGGTCACACGGTCAAAAAATCATAGTGTATTAAGAAAGGTGTTGTGATGCACTTGAGTAATATGAAAGCCCTACCTTTTCTCTTTCAAAAGTTATGGCCAATTGAAAGTAAGTTTAAATTTTTGAAAAGTAGGTCAAACTTCAAGGTCATGGTCACAGGGTCAAAAATCATAATGAATTTAGAAAGGTCTTGTCACATGTAATACACATGTGTAATATGAAAAGCCCTACATATCTCTTCTTATTCAAAAGTTATGCCCAAGGTTAATGTTTTTGTGACAGACGGACAGGCGAATGAGATTTAATGTCCCCCTCGCTTTCGCGAAAGCGGGGAACAACAATAATTGACTGAGTTCAAAGGCAACATGCGTTTTGTCGGACCTAAGAAACAAACTGTTTGCCTGAAGCCGATGGCAAACAGTTTAGTTCGAGGAGTCGGCAAAATGCATTGTGCTTGAGAACACAGTCAATAAATGTTCTGTTATACTTTTTCTTGGTGATTCTTAAGACGTCAAGCGCGGTGTTTAATAGCGCAGCGGAAGCATAGACGTAGCGCCTCTATAAGTGCTTCAAGCGGCTTCTCTATCTTTGTTCTTGAAATAAGCGTAAAAGTCATTGACTAATAAGACTAATAAACAAAAATGGTGCACTCGATCTGTTAATGATAAAGTTTGCTTACTCATAATCTAATATTACTCTTATATACGCACTTTCAAACTATTCTTAATATTTTTCAAGACCATTAACTACACAATCCGCTGAGTCAGACTCATTTTTGAATATTCATTTATTCTTAAATAAGGACACCTTTCTTTACAATAAATTCTATATTTCACCACGTATTTTCTTAGTTATTAAAGCACGGAGATTTAGACCAGTGATCCCCACAGAGACGTTACTTATATAAAAACATCGTGGGAATCTGTCTAAAGCCATACTTTTTCTCATTTAAAATTCTTACCTTTTTAAACACCTTTTTTTTATTTCTTATAAAGGGTTGTGAAATTTCTCTCAGTCATAGATCTTAAATGAACGTCTATTTTTGTTTATAAAAAAAAAAAGACGATGAGAATGTAATTCGTGAACTGTAAAAAACGTAATCATATTCTATTTTTCGTGTAGATATAGCATAGAACACTTTGAAACCAAGACAGTGTTACTCGATATAGGTGTTCACACCTGCAGTGAGCTACGGTGGATAGACGTAAGTTATATAAGTATATACATCTAATCAATTTAATACCTTGACATTTAATCATTTCAATACTTAAACATTTGTTATGTCTGCACTGCATAGTTAATGTCTAATAAAATGTCCCTTCTATCTCAATAAAATGCATGTACGTGCATTGACTAGAACTAAAACGATGCATATACGGAAAGGAAAAATTAAGAAACGCAGTGTAACATTGTATGTTTATGTTTAATATGTTTATGTGAACTGGTCAAAGGGGCATGTCGGTTAATTTGCACTAATACCAGTGTTCAGAATTATTCAACCCTAAAATGTATGACGTCACGTAGGGAAATTGGTAAAACGCTGATAACACGTGCATATTGATGATGACAGGTTTTTTTTACACATCTCGTTTTACCACTTGATGCACTTGAGGTATACACCTTGTTTTCGATATTTACAGACGATATGAATTTCTTGCAATCATGGTACAGTCGACGGAAGTTCCATGGTGTCTAGCTATTACATTACCTAAGTAAGGACAAAGGCAACAGCGGGTTGCTGTGTAGTTTGTTGTAAATTTCCGACAAAAGAACGTCTTATCTGTCGTCAGAGAGGGTTTCCAACCAATTGTGACGATGACGCTGACGCTTAACAGCGTAAGCACGTCAAATTCGGGTTATTCATCCTGCCACCTGTATAATCGCCACCTTGCTATCACTTAAACTGCTATTAATACTGTAGGCTATCGTTTGCCTAATTTTTTCGGCATGTAAACCAAATGAAATGCGTGTGGGTTAAAGTCATCGACAAGAACGAAATCTATAAGCTTTCGAAGAGGCTTAAATCGATCTTGGCTTTATAAGTATTTGCTATAATTATGATGAAGTGTTCCTTTCCTAGATCTCTAATGTGTCCACACCTTACCCACGAAGATTTTCTTTAAACAAATTCGAGTCTTGACAGCCTAAGGATGGTTGCATTTTAATATGACTGCTCATGGGCGTTTTTGAAAAGAGGATTTTGGAAAGAATTTTCCCTATATATATGTATCTATATATAAACCTTTTACCTCCTATCGAGGCCCAAACCTAACCACAAGTGCCATAAAATGAACAAATTTGGATCTGCACTACCTGAGGATGCTTTCATATTGATATCAATTTTTATAGTCCTGTTGTAGTTGAAGATTTTTATGAAAATATTTTTGTTATGCATTCCATACATAATTATTGTAAAACTGAGGCTCCAACTTAGAAAATCTTGAATCTGCAGTTCCTAAGTATGGTTAAAAATTAATGTATTTTGTGGTCCAACTTTTCTGCAAAGATTTTGATAATTTTGTTCTCCTTTACATTGCCATGTGAACTTTTATCGGCTATTGTGCCCCCTACTCCCCATCGGGGAGGGGAAGGGGGGCATGATTTCAACGCATTTGAATCTACTCAGAAATCTCTCGCATAAGTTTAAGCTTTCCTTTTTTTTCTTGAGAAGAATTCGAAATGTTCCAGCCAAAATTCCCTACATTTTCACTCAATTTCTTAATTAGATATCTCCTCATTTTCACTTTATTACATTGTAGTTATCTCCCCTAGGAGGAAGGTTTGACCATCGTTTGAATTAAGTTGAATCCCCTTCATTCAATGATACTGCATGCCAAGTTAGATTGAAAATGACCCAGTAGATCTTGAAAAAATGAAAATGTGGAAAAAAATCTTAATTATATGGACGTCAATGACAACCACAACGGCAACGGACATTTTTTAAAAGAAAAACTCACTTGAGCTATTGCCTCAGGAGAGTTTTAAAAGAGGACACACGAAAGTCAATGGAACAAAGTTGCATGTATTTTAATCTTTTTAACTTTAAAGTTTGAATGCACACTTGGAATGAATCCTACTTTCAATATGATAAATACGCGCATACATGTATGACAAATCAGGATGGTTTTATCTATATAAAAGAAAACAAAACAGATTATCTGAGAAAAACATTTTTTTCAGTTTTAAAAATCAAAATTATTTTCAGCTATCAAAATTGTTCATGATTTCCTGTAGATAATGGTTATTAAGGTATTTAGAAATTATTCATAATGTAGGAACAAAATATTTTCTTAATTTATACACGTCTCTCACTATAAAATAACATTTAATCTTTTCAGACGTAACAACATAATCAAAATCTGATTAATTTATTTCTCATTCATTACAGTAGAGTAACATTCTGATTTTCAATCAAGCGATTAACTCTTTCTTTAGTAGCGTTTGTAATTCATTGAAGAGGTTCCTCTCCGAGCGATTTCTTGTAAGACTGTAGTGCCGTTTGAAGGTTACCGACAGTTTGCTGACAAATTCCTAGTATTTGCCAAGCAAAGTCTCCCTGAAAAAAGGGTGCTTTTTTACCATCATCTTCACGTAGCAGTTTTTCTAAATTTGTCATTGTCTGGAAAGACATTGATATGTGACCTAATCTGTAGTTTGCTAACACAGAAATAACTTCAGTCATAACAAATGGTGAAATGAATAGAACAAGACAACCATTTCTTCTACCCTCCTCTTGCTCTAAAACCAGCTCGTCAATATAGGAGATATCGCTAAATAATCGAACTTCTTGTGTCCAGGCAAATCTCCTTTTAGACAGAGGCATGTTACCTACAGCTTTAATGTATTTAGGTCCATCGACCTGCCCATCATACATTACAAACGGTTTTGAAAGTCTTTCCTCTGTTAGTTAAATAATGCGAAGGGCTTTACTATATCTATCTGTTTTATAGTAATAGAAAGCTAGACAAAGAAAATGGGAGATGTCCCCTAGATTTCCCGCTATTTTCAGTATTTTTAAAAGCGTTCTGTCCACGGCGTACGATGTTTTATGTGCGCAACATGAGTTTATGCTTAAACGTTTAAATGCCATGACGACAAGGACGTCGGCTGTGAGAGACTGTAACGTTACCGCTTGATATTTTGAGAGAGATGTCTCAGATAACATAAAGAATGACTTCAAGTATATTGAGATGTGTTTTAGCGATCCAAAAGGTAATCTGATACTATTGTGTGCTATTTCATTTAGAACGCACCCATCTAAAATGTCTAAGTCCTTCACTCCTAAAACATCTCCTCTGAAAAAGTTTAGAGACCGATATCTGAATGCCAATTTTAAGAAAGGTTCCAGAGTAGGACTGAGCAAAAGACAAGACACACCCATTCTGTAACACTGAAACAGTTGTACTAATAAAGATTAACGAGCGTAACCATAAACTATACCTCTAAACATGTTGTTCTGTGGAATAAAAAAGTTTGGACAAGCTTCATTATATACGCAGTGAATGAGATATTTAAAACACTTCCAGAAACAGTTCAATAAAGTATCAGGATTCCAATGCAAATTGCCGACCTGCACCATCCAGAAAATGATTGTTTTCATAAAATATGAACACAATAACGGTTTTTCCTTTTTGTTGTTAATTATCTCCTTTAAAAAGAGTTTTAAAAGCCCATAGCAAAGAAATTGAGTATGATTCATTTCATAAACAAGTTTTTGTTCAGCTTGAGAAAACGACAGTCTCCATTCTCTCTCTAATTTCTGTTTATCAGTTGTAATTTTACTCGCAATCGGTACACAGTGGCACTCCTCCCTTAAAATTTCTGCACACACTTGTGAAGAGGGCCAAGTATGATAAAGACATCTTTTAGTCCAACCATCTGCCATTTTTGGCCAAAATGAAGAGGCAAAACAAAAAAGAAGGTCAAATTCACCACCTCCAACCTTGCCAGTTGCACATGGACCGTGATGATGAACCTTAAGGAAGATTTTATGATCATCTACTGATTTCAAATGAACTAGTCTCCATAACAAATTTGACAAATAAGATTTATCATTGAAAGTTATTGAGACAAATATGTGACCTTCTGGGGATGACAGAAGCTGCAATGTCACAAATCCAGGTGGTGTATCGTTAGCTTCCATAAGGATAATAGTATGCTTTGACTCATCATAAATTCTACGCTGAGAGATGTCATTTATTACCTTACTATTATACTCCCATCGCATAATGTCTGCATCAGATGAATTAAATCTGAATCCTTCCCTTCTACTGCCACTAGTTATACATTTCCATCCTTCATATTTATCTTTAACTTCTGCCATCTTAATTGCCATGTCCAACACATCTCTTCTTATGGTCACCTCTTCCTGTGACCCAATCGTACGACACAATTCAGCGTACACCACATTTGACAAACCGGAAATATAATCCATCCTATAATTTAAAACACAAAGAATTCTTCATTGTGCATTCCTTACTAAATAAAAAAACGAGATTTTGATACTTTGTATATATATATTAAATGAATAACTACATTACCCTAATTTGTTCTTTTCTGTTTTGTAAATAATTTCGAAATATCGTTTTATTTTGTATGTCAAATATTTGTAATATATAATTTGTTCTTTCAATTAAACTGATTGTTTAAAAAATCGCAAACACAGCGGAAATAATGTTATATGCCCAAAATTTCAATTTGGATATGTGACTTATGTTGACATAATGTAAACAAAGCGTACTGTAGCACTAATTCGTAAGAATAAATTTATATTAGACTTTCCTGTCTATCGTATGCAGTAATAGAGGATTTCTGCTATTTGAGGTAAAATTTTGTTGATGACTATACTTTTTACCTGTTTTGACCTTATTATTGTCTGCCGTTGTACATTGTAAAATATGAAAAAAGCAGTCCAAATATTTTTTCTCACGATATATGGTGCAGCAGCGGACACTCCAGGAAAATAAAAGGGCACGATTCCAGGACTATAATGAATGAAGGACCTCCAACGATAATTGATTCAGAGTACTCATGGATATTATCATGAAAATATGCCAACAAAGAATAATATTTACCTTAGTGATGACTTTTGTTGACTTGTGTGAATTAGTTCACCCTGCCACTAAAAAGTTTGGTTTCGGAATTTTGATTTTTACCCTAGGGGTCAAATTAGGTAGAAAAACGACTTTTTTCTTCGGAAAAAAAACCCTAGGTCCCAGAACTTCTCTTAAATTTTATACAATAGCCAAATTATCATTTGAAAGATGATTGATGATGTCCTGTAGATGTGCAATTAGGTTTCGGAATTTTCATTTCACCCTGATCAGTGTATGAAAATACACTTTTTCTCAACTTAATGATTTCAGAGCTATGTATCCAGCAATAAAAGCAGCCAAATGTGCCTGTTTAATTTTTATTTTTGTTTTTAGCAGATTAGTATCTTTTTATTATATCCTGAAAAATATTTATAAATACTTGAAGAGCCAAATAAATAAACATTTTAAGAGGCAGTCCACCAAAAAAAAAACAGGCAATGAATGACACATCGCATGTCATGGATTTTAATTTAAATTTCATACAAAAGACCGTCTATTTTGTAAAAAAAAAATATTATTGAAAAATAATATTTCCCACTGATTTTATTTTTTTAAATAATAAGATGAAATATTTCTTGATTTAGTTCAAAGTAATTATAGATCTGTTGATAATGTATTAGAATTTTCAGTACTTTGTTTCCGATCTACACTCAATGTTTTATTTGGTTAATTCAAGAACACGAAACAAAACGGTATTTTAGTGAATATTAGGTTATTTTTTAAACAAACCTTCAATTACATAATTCCATATGGATTACATTAATATCATTTTCATTAAAATATCAAATATTCTTAGCACTCGATGTGCCGCCTATTAATACAATACTATCTTGTTTTCTGGTGGATTGCCTCTTAAGGTTATAATTTGATATCTAAGGATTCTGTTAGCAGACTGAAGTTATGAATTTAGATTGATTGAACTTCAAAATTGGTTTTTCTACAAAAATGGCTATACAAATTTGCCTGCAGACATATAAACATGACCTTTATGTTACTTAGGGAGAAATCACAATGTCATTCTTACACCGTGTAAGTAAGGAGGGTAAACAAAAAGAAACCATCTCAGAGATTTACATCTATATAGTGGGCTTCTGAATGGTTATTAACAATACCACGCACTTATATATGTAATGCCACGTCTGCAGTGTCAGACAATCTGTGTAGTATCGCTAAATCGAATTAAGCAAGCTTTCATATTATGTACTCTATCTACCAAACTTACTTTTTAACTGAATCTTACCACTAGCTGATATAATTGAAGCTTAATTAGCTGCTCTCTTTCATGTTTCTTTATGGATTTTCCGGAGCAGCGTACGCAGTCTGAAGATTTCCATTGCTAAGAAAAACACAGAAATTCTAAATGTAAATTCTAAGAAAAACACAGAAATAAATAGACCTATGTTAAAAGCATTATCTTACACCAAATCAAATATACTAGCATTTGATGAATTTGCTAAAGTGACATTCAGAATATGTTTATAATTGTCACAGAAATGAGACTTTCAAGTATCAGATCTGTTTAAAAAAGATTTAAAAGAAAGAAATCAGTTGGAATTCGTTGATCTGTGGAAACACATCATACACTTATATCAAAGAAGTTACGTGATAGACTACAGAATATCAAATTGGAATTTCTAGTGGGTTTTTTTGGGGGGTAGGGGGTGGGTGGAGTGTCTTTGAATTGAATTCAAATGATTCTCAAAACAGTGCACTTGTGTTTAGGACAATAATATTTTATAATATATACTTTAAATTTAATAATAAAACTTTATTATATTTTATACTTTAAATTTTGACATAATATCACCAATTCATCATCTTAAATTGTTAACCCAAACCTTTACATTGCTGGAGATAACTTTGAAAAATTTGTGTGCTTTGAACCTAAGTTAACAATTTACAAAGTTTTCATAACATCTATTTCAAGATTGATTGTATTGGTGACGATCTATTCTAAGTACAACAGCATAAACAATCAAAAAGTTTTTCGTTAAAATATTCTGTTTCCGTCATTTAGTGATCAAACAATTTAAAATCTGTCCAAAATTGCCAAATTTGGTCTATAAATTACGGATTATGTACAAAAATAATAAATTATAAAAGGAACTGTTTTTCCCTGTCTGTCCTGTTTGCAAAAACTTTAACAATAGAACTCTAGGCGGTATATTCCACTCTCGATGACCTTACAACAGAACTGATATTACAATATGACTGATCCTCAATAGTTTTAATTTTTTTTTTACAATTTATTCTTTATCATACCAGAGATTCCTATGCTGTATTTTATTTATTCTTTATATATGGTTTTGAACATTAATGGCAGACTTGGTAATCCATGAATGACTTTGTCACATATGGAACAGTTCTTGCACTCTCGATTACATAATAATAATTGAAATTGAACAACATGGGACACACTAGACATCAAGTGTATTGTTAAAACACAAAGTCATCATACCCTGAAAATTAGGGGAAAATCATTCTTGTTTGTTGTACCCTTGGTCTAGATGGAAATGAAATCTGTGAAGAAATTACTCGGATATGTAAGGAGTGGTTTATTTCAGTCAACAATGAGTTTCCATAAGGAAAAGCAAATGTTAGAGTGATAGAAGACGTGTTTCCACACACATTCCGGGAGATCATCTAGTGTTTTCAAAAATAAAATCTCAAAAGCCCCTGACCTTCTAAAAAAAAACGATGCAAGACTTACTGTCCAAGAATTAACCATAAGTCTTAGAATACCAACAGGAGGGTTTTTAGATTTAAGGATGCTGGGGGGTTAACAAATTAACCACAAATTAACCACCAGATTTAACTTATTTTTTTAGATATGATATCTTAAGCTGTCAACTATCATTTGGCAAAGAAAAATTTCAAAAATTTTAGTTTTAAAATTTGATCATTTTCTATATCTTCATATGGAGCTCTTCTTCTAAAGGAGATCAATATAGTCTAAAAATGGCCACAACCCCCCAGCCTCTTTAAAATTTAAATTTGTGCAAGGTGAATACCAATGTTCTTACCAAGCAGAAGAGGGTTCCTTATCAAAAAAACTAAAACAAAAAAAATCAAATTGTGTTTTAAAATATGGGCAAAAGGATACTAATGAGATTGTTGGAGGTAATAAAATGTGCACATTTTTTTTCCATCCAGAAAGAAAGGTAAAGAATTGAGTCTTGTTGGAGAAAGTATTTTATTTTAAGGTGAGTCAATATCCACTTACAAGGAAGTCACAAGGCAATGTTGTTCCTGAAAGCTTCCATGTTTCAATATAATACCGAAACTTCATGTTTTACCTAATTTAACTTCCAAATGCTGGGTACATAAAATTTCAGTTTCTTTCCGACAATGTTCCAGCCCATAACATGCATAAGGCATAGCTCACACAGGATTATCTGTAACGCACAAGGTATCCTGCATATTTATCAGATCTTCTGCAGTATTTTTTTCCGAATTGCAATTAAACAAAACAAGAGAGCAATCGCAGTCAGTAAAAGGTTTTGCTATGTTTCTGAATCTGAGGGGTATACCAAGAAAAAGGGTGTTAACTTTTTTGCTGGATTAAACGACTTAGCTCCTCATGAAATACAGGAGAGGCTACCTTGAGGTATGTTATAAATGTACTAGTATTCTACATGTGCTTTGGGCAAAATATCGTGTAACAAAAGTGTTGTTCAAGAAATTATTGAACGCTCCTCGTATAAACGTCGCCTCTTACTATGAAACTGTATTTGTCAAAATCATTTTATAACTTTAACAAAAAATTCAGCTGTCTAAGTTTTAATATGATACTTGGTGCTGATGGACTTTGAGCAGTGATGGTTCCTTCACCTGCCACAGTGACACCTGTTCTGACAATTGTCATAATGTTTTGTTTGTTTATGTGTCTGTTACAAATTTTAAAAAGTCTTATTAAACATATTTTTGAATATTCTATTTTTAATTTCAAAACATAATGGGGGAAAATCTTCTACGAAAATATTTCTTTTGTCATGAAATTAAGAAACAAGGAATTAATAAAATTTATATTAGTATATTTCGGATGTACTAGTCAAGTACATACTTCAAACCAACAAAGAATTCTTCCGCTTTCTCTCCAAAAATGAACACATAAATTTTACGACCACAGTCTTTTGCACTGAGATCTATATGTTTTAAAACCGAGTGAGTGAATCGTTATCATTTTTTCATTAACAGGTGTTGGTATCGGTACTGAAAGTATTTTTGGATAATTTTATGCTATGGTGACGATATTTGACGTTCTTTTTCTTACTTTCAACATGTTTATTTCTTCTTAAAAAACAGTGAACCAATCTGAACGAATCTTGATTTTAAAAAAATTGATGATTTGCCATTAATCATATTCCGTTAATCAAAGGAATGCAGGAACAAAATTCTTAGTTGAGCAAAGACCAAAGAATGAGTAGAAATTTAAACATGCATTTAGCTACCTTGCTAACATCATTTTTTGCATTCGATTCAAAGAGCAGGATATTGAAAAAAAATTCCAATCTATGGACTAAAAGCCAATGGTTAAAGGATATTAATGTGAGAGTTATTTTACATATATAGCAAGTTTTCAATAACTAAAGTTGCCTACATATACCTGAATGATCCAATAGGGGTATCATATTGATAGTAATGATTGTTTTTTCTCTATAAAATTTGTTCTATTTTTACGAAAGTATTCTGGACATTGACTTCAAGATATTTACATAAAATATGAAAACTTGTAGCTTGAATATGTTAATTAATGTAAAAAGAATTGTGTAATTTATGAAAATCTTTCTATTTAGCTAATGCAACATGAACATTGTTTTTAATAAGCAATCTATAAGATACTGAAACTATTATCATGTTACATAGCATATATGTTTCAAGGCAATTTTACCATTATATGGTATATACACTTAGACGTATTTGTTCATGTAAATGTAATCTATGAACACCTCCTGCCGCTAATAAACTGAAAACTTAAGAATTAACCCTTATAACAGATCAAAACTTAACGAAATTAAAATGCCTTTTATTTGATAAAAATAAACCAGAAGTCTCTGATAAGACTGTAGCTCTACTGGTTTGTACTTAAAAAAGTAGCGTTTGGACTTGAAACTATGCAACAGCAATAAATAGAATACTATAACGATTCCTGTTGAGTTTCTTTTTGTAGCAAGATTTATTGCAATCAGACTAAAACTGTAGGAGGAGTAGCCCTTCTAAAGGATTTTACAGAATTTTTTTTATTTTTAGTAACCATGGCAAGACTGTTCATTAAAAACTTAAACCATTAAACTATATAATTGTAAATCATACTGTATTCCACTTGAGTGCCAAGTTACACTGTTATCAGACCAAATCTGTACGAGCATTAGCATTTTGAAAGTACATGTATTTCACAAAAATTTCTATTTTTTAATCATGGCAAATACCGTTCATCAAAATTAAAAAAAAAAACAATATACAGAATTATGAATCTTAGTGTAATCTATTTGTGTGCCAAGTAATATTGAAATCAGACCAAAACTGCAGGAGTAGCATTTTGAAAGTATTTCACAGAGATTTCTATTTTTCATAACCATGGCAACACCGTTCAACGAAATAAAAAAAAAAGGATACATAGAATTTTGCATATAACAGTAGTCTACTTGTGTGCCAAGTTACATTGAAATCATACCAAAACTGACTGAGGAGCAGCATTGAAAGTATTTCACAGAAATTTCATTTTTATTAACTATGAAACACCGTTCATGGAAATCAAAAACCGAAATACAGAATTATGCATCTTAGTGTAGTGTACATGTGTGCCAAGTTATACTGAAATCAGACCAAAATTGTGGAAGGAATAGCAATCTGAAATTTTTTTACAGGAAGACAGAAAGACAGCTAAACTGACGGTTGACATTTTACTATTGCATTAAGCTCTTCTGGTCTCTGACCAGTAGAGCTAAAATAGTGCATAAACAATTTATTATTTTCTTTGCAAAATGCTGCCACTGAAGAATGCTAAAGTTTTGTTGCTTGAAATAGTATAGTTATTACCTCATCTTCAGTAATTAACATTAACATCATCTGTTATCACAATTTATTAAACATGTGGTACACTGTAGCACCTTGATTATTAATGATAAAAGGTAAAAATTGTCCTTAAAAAAGCAAGTTGTATCATATTTAGACAATTATTCAGATAAGTCATAAAATAATTCTTTCATAAGAATGAATGCATCAACCACATGCATGAAAGAAACATGTAAATTAGGGTTTAACTACAAAACTTCATAAAGTACAAAAACAACCGATTCATTTAATATTATGATTTCAAGATTCCATAATAATTATTATATTAAACAAGATGTGTTTGTGAAACAATGATGCCCCTGTATGGCAACCTGTGGTGAAGGTCAAAGTTCTCAAATGCAAATCAAACTCCAAGGTCAAGAGATCAAAAATGTTGGTACCCAAAGAAAGGTCTTGTCACAAGGAATACACCTGTGAAAGATGAAAGCCCTAGCACCAACCATTTAAAGGTTATGACCAAGGTTTAAGTTTTTCAAAATAGGTCAAACTCCAAGGTCAAGGTAAAAGGTCAAAAATTGCTGTACCCTAGGACAGGTCTTATCACAAGGAATATACATGTGAAATAAGAAAGCCATAGCTCCAACCAAACAAAAGTTATGGGCAAGGTTAAAAAAGACAGACAGACAGTCAGGGCAAAAACTATATGCCCCCAAATCTTCCATTAGAGGGGCATAAAAACTATGCCTTAATACATGCACTTGCAAAAAACATGTACATAAAAACATTAATAAATTCTTTATAATTTGACTTTCAATAATAATGCAATATCTTAGTTTTGCTCAAACTGTCTTCTTTTGGTTTGAATTCCCTTCCTCCTGCTTTAAAAGAGTTCCTAAAACAATTCCAAGGAACATTACACAACCAAGTTGGGTGTTGGAGCGGAATTTTTTAGCGCAGTCGTCAGGATTTTCCAAGTCTACTGTGTACAACTGAAAAACAGAATATCATGATTACATAATGATCATTTCAACACAAAGGATCATACTTGGTAGTCCACTATATAGTAATTGTGCTCATCTTTTATGTGTACTTGTACATGTTGTATATCCTATCTCTTAAATTAAACAGTTTTGATAACTACAAACATGTACTTGGTATGATCCCTGCCAAAATAGAAATTATCATAAGATAATAATTATATGTCAAGTACCTTTTTTATGTACAATAAATGAAACATATATCACTTAGCCTTAATTACATGTTTGTACAGAACAAACCTTGACCTAAAATCTTGCTTCCTTTTGATATGCTGAAAGCACACATACAATAAAAGAAAAAAAGACCTATAGGACCTACCTGGTGAGCAATATGAGCAGCTGTCAGTGACACAGCTGTGTAATAAGGCCAGGTCTGATCACACATCTTCCCTGTAAGAACCAGTAATGACACCATGCCTGTCCCAAATCCGGCCAACCACGTCTTGGTTTGATCCCCAAACTTCAGAGCTGTAGACTTCACGCCTATCAGCATGTCATCATATTTATCCTGATTCAAGACAAATCAATTTCTTGCAAGCCAAAGTTTTTAATAATAATTCAGTAATACAACTTAACAAAATTCTGTAAGTTGTTAACTTAGTTCAGTAGATTTTTTTTTTTTAATTCAAGATTTGAGTCTGAAAGAAATTACAAGTAATTTTACATATTAACTGATTTGTTAGAATGTATTTTTTATATAATCTTGTTGCAAGTATATGTCAAACAAAAATTAATCAGTGCTAAATGCTGAACAAGGCAAATTATATTTTTAAGCAGGTTATGTACATTAAAGCAATTGGACATACATGTATATGTTATGTATGTATTATGTGTAATTCTAAAATGACAAGGTATGGTCATTTTAATTAGGGAATTATTTAAAGAAACCAATGTTACTTAAATTAAATAAGAATGGTAAACATGCATGCATTCTAATAGAGTTTCTAAATCATTGAATAATTGACCCATGGATCACAGTGCTCACCTGTGTCAGTTTGTCAGTGAAATATTCATCTTATGCACACTTTATTAGAAATAAAAGTGACCTTGTTTGAGTCTGACTTGGAAGATGGTATACAGAGTTGAAGCAATTTACAGTCTTCGGACTATGCTCTTCCTCTCTTTTGTGATTGGTAGAACTTGCATGGTAAAAATTTTCAATTATTTCATTTGTTGAAATGTTATTCCAGGCAAGGGAGTAAATTTTCTGATGATCTAATTTTCATATGACTTAACAATTTTTCAAGATTTTCAATCTTAAAAAAAATTAACAAAACAAACAGAGGGAAAATAGCAATAAATAAATCTAAATAACACTTTATTCTTTTATAACAATTACTAAAATGTGTTAACTTTCTATATTTTCATTGTAAACAGAAATGTTCTTTATTGCATGCAGGCTTTAGGGCTTCTACTTATTCTTTTTTCCCCTGTTTTGCACTGTCTTCATCCAGATGCTCTGTTTTCTCCATAAACTCTGACCAGCACAGTCAGAATTTACGGAGACAGGCGAGCGTCTAGTTGAACAAGACAAACTGTCTTTCACGTGGTAGGGCTAAATGACGGTAAAAAGCTGATGAAGGAAATGCTCAAGAATAATACGGCCTGATAAGTGTAGGTTTTTAACTGTTTAAGGTTGTTGCTAAAATCCCTTTGAAAACTTTTATGCCTTTGTTCATAGAACTTTTATGACAACATTCCTAACTAGATGTCTGACTTTTCTGGAGATTCCAATTGCCTTAAAATAGGTTATAATGAGACTAAGCTCTGCTGACCATTCAGAGCTACATCTTTTTATTCAGTGAAATCAATGTAATATTTTAATGTTTTGGTGCCTTTAGTTATATAAATCTCTCAGAAAATCAGAACATATGTTAAAACATATAATTGTTCTACATGTAATAAACTGTGTTTAAAACCACTTCTCAAAATGTAAAAATCTGAATAAAAAAATTAATTTTTTAAGACATGGAGCTTACTGACAAATGACAAATTTCGAAAAATTTTAACTGAAATAAACAATCAAAATATAATATTTCATTCGTAAAAGAAATTTAAAAGAAAAATAATTTTTTGAAAAAAAAAAAACAAGCCTGATAGTAATTCAACACACACACAATGAATAGCATGCACTCACTTGATGGGCATATATGGTGTCATAAACCATGGTCCAGCAAAAGCCACTTAAATACAGAGGTAGGACAGAGAGAGGATCTAGCGAACCTGTGACAGCCGACCAGCCTAGCAGGGCTCCGTAGTTAAATGTAAGCCCTAGAGAAACAAATGTAGAGGTTAAAGCATCAGCTTGAACTTGGCAGTTAAATGCTCAAATTCTGAGGAGTGGATGGCCACCACTAAGGCTAGAGGTTTTAAAAGAAATGCAGTTAATTGTTTAGTAACAATTTAATTTGGAGGAACAAGAAATTAAAGTTTAATGTGGTGCTTATAAAACATCACAGTCTTGTTAAAGAAGCTACTTTGTGCCTAGAAAGAAAAAGAGGAAAGCTCAGCAATTTTAGTACTTACTGCTAAGTTTATAGCCTAGCTGATATTTTAACACAGAAAACTCTAAAAGTCTGCAGTTTTAGCAGAGAGGCTTCTGATTAGGAGGAAAATTTTAATAAATGGAAATGATCTTTTCAAAACATGTTATGTATGTAAAAAATATAGTTCAATATTTCCCTGCAGTTTTTTCTGCATGTTAGAGAAATGATTGCCATGCTCAAGATATACATGGCTGCCACAGGTTGTACATGTACATGTATAGGATGTGGTTATTAAAGTTTAAATATTTTCTATCAGCTTAAGCCTTTAAAGTATAAAAAATCAATTGGTATAGATTTTCACATGGTAACATTCATACTAATCTGACATTTACTAAAAAGATGCCCTTACTATACACTAAGAATTTCACTTGCACACACTTCTAAACAAATTGCATAATTATGTGGTTTTACTCTAAAATTTGAAAGCACACAGTTTTAAATTAATGTAGTTTGATTTTTTTTTCATGCTTAAAACCATATCTAGCAATATTGTAATTAGTATTATCAATACTTTTTACAAATTGTCATTTATCATCAATTCTAAGTGATGGGGATACTTTACAAGATTAATATTAATTAAATAATTTCCAACATTACTTGTTTGCCTTGTATTATGACATCTAAAATAGCTTAAAATGAAATTTTAAAAGAATGTATCAAAGAAAAATAGTACCTGTAGGAAAAATCAGGAAGCAAAAAGTTTATGTATATTGCAAAGTCCACTCTCTAAATAAATGTATGCCACACATGGATATTTGCCTACACTCATTATGAACTTTAAGTATTATTGCCTATATCAAACAAAAAGGGCAAATGCATGTTATGTCAACATGGTCGTTGTGTTTTAAGCTTTCCTTTCTTTCAATGTCCTTTCCCCTTTTTTCCTATTTACTTAATACACAACAATTTGAAGCTGAATCAGACATTTTTTTCACCAAAATGAGTTGACTGTTGTGATTTAACCCAAATAATATATCCATTAGAAATATGCATGGACATGGTGAATAAATATAATTGACAAACATGCAAAGGGAAAATAATTTCTACCTGAAATTTTATGTAAAAATAGTAAAGAACATGCATACTAAAAAGGGTGCCCTAAAAAGAAGGAAACAATCATGCCTATTAAGAATAATAATTATGGAAGTGAACTCCATGCATGCTGCATTTAAGGGTGCAACATACATGTAACTGATGTGCAATATGTACTACACATATGGAAATGTAAACAAATATATTTGCACTTATGCAATGAAAATTGTTTTTAGAAAAATCTTCTACCTCATTCTGTCACTAAAGGCATTAAAAGTTTGGCAAAAGCATTAATTCTGTGTTAAAAGGGAAGCAACTGATACCTGATGGGAATAAATGGTATCATAGGTGATAGTGTAAAGAATGCAGGCCAAGTAAAGGGGGATAACTGGTAACTGTAAGCAGCCGTGTATACCCGACCAGGCAATCAGGACACCCCAGTTCAGGGTCACTCCTGTCAAATTAGAAACACTCTATCAACATCTACGTAACCTGAGAGTTTTCTACTTTTTTTTGTTTACACTTACATGTATTCTCACATTTCAAATTGATCAATTTAAACTACATGCTTTACAGTTTACATGAAATTAAAAAAAAAAATAGTTATTAAAAGAAAGATTCTTGAATATATAAATTCATGTGCTTAGTATTTTCAGAACTTTTACATGTGAATTTGTTTTTACCTTTAAACTCAATGTATGGTAAAACTTGCATTATATGAACACAGATAGAGAGAACTTATGAATATAATGAAGTTCTTTGGGTCCCTGACAACACTCTAAGCAATTCCTTTTAAAATTTCATGGTTATAGTGAATTCTGATTTAACAAATTTACAGATATAGTGATTTTCTATTCCACAGAAATTACAAATAATGAAATTTACATCTTTCATGATAACAACTTCTCAAATTTCCAATTTAAAAAATATCTGACATTATTTTTGCAAGTATTTATAATAGAAATTTCATGAAACAAAAACTTAGGGGCCTGGACACAGTTGCATTGTTTACAATTTTAAATGTCTATATTTATTAAAAAAATAACTTCACTTCAATGATTTGAACTTTCATGAATACTCTAAGAATTTAATGACAACAACATTCTGCACAACATCACATCAAACACCTGTGTTTTAAACGGGCACGAGGTCTTTTATTGCTAGCGTTTACGTTTTTCCAGGTGTGTTCAAACTGATTAGTCTACACACATCACTGAACATGGACTCACAATACTGATTTTGTTTTCTGGCATTTCTTCTCTGAACTTTCTGGATTATAGTTTTCATATTTTTCATTAAAACACAACAAAATTTCTACTGTCTTTTAAGTATTATGGATAAATTTTACTTTGTGAAAGTTCAAGGATATGTGTCAATCATGCCCGTCCCAAAAATTGTAGTTTTAATAATTTCCAGACAGATAACAGAATTTTCTTAATAGGCTTTTAATATATTTTGGTGTGAAATGCTCTAGCAAAAGATAAGTCATGATATCATTTAGAAAATTTTAGAAAATATTAGATTCAAATATGTGTCCACGCCCCTTTAATACTTTACTGAGCACATTCAGTAGTCAAAAGAAAGAAAACATGTATATTGCTGATGCAATCACTATATATATTTTTATTAATTCGTTATGCAGATACAACAAATAATGGATATAGCGAAGTAAATATACAGGTCCCCAGGACTTCCCTATAACTGAGTTTTACTGTATATCTAATAAAAGGAATTTGCTGTGTGTATTTTCCTCTTCTTTTGAGTCCCATATGATAGATGCATCTTTGCATCTATTCTGTGGGAACTGACAGTTTTGGCCCAGTCACTATGGTTATTCATATCTTAACTTCATGAAAATTTCACATCACCAGAATTTTTTTGTGACAGTATTTTGATTAAACTATGTAAACAACCTAAAAATATATTATTGCAATTTACCATTAAAAAAAAAACATTTGAAGATGATCATTTGAAAAATATTCAAGGGAGAGAGAACATATGATTTGATTGTGATTATGTACATGTAAATGTATCAATGGAAACTCCACGGTTATGAAATGAAAATAGCAAAAGTATGATTTGTAGTGTGAAACACTTCAAAAGCTTCCGAGGTAAAAACACTTGCCTAGTAATGCTTGTGGCCAGAATGTGTATCTCTTTGCGAGGGGATATGTGATCACCAGTCCCATTGATGCTGCTCCAAGGACAACACTAAAAATTCATTATCAGATTAAGAACTTTCATTCAGAAAGGTAACATACTGACATGCTACTGAACAAACCATCTTTCCAAGGATGCACAACTTGATTATACATTAATTATAAAATAATTCCAGATACAGATATATCCAGTTTTACTGGAATTACATAATGATTATTTTGATGGCAGAGCTATAATAATTTAAAAAAAATAACTTTTGGAAAATCTTTGACCTCTGCACACACTTTTATGTAACAACAACCCCCTTTATATACTCTACCTGTACCAGTTAAGCTGTAGAAGAATACCCAGTGATATTGACAACATCCCAGCTAGACACACCAAACCCTGAAACTGAGACAACTCTCCACTGGCCAAGGGACGTAACTTTGTTCTCTCCACCTTCCGGTCAAAGTCTTTGTCCCACATGTCATTGATGATACACCCCGCCCCTCTCATGAAAAATGACCCCGCCCCAAACAATCCTAGTAGCCACAGGCTTGGCAGGCTGCCTGGGGCAGTGGCCAGGGCGATACTCCAAGTACAGGGCCAAAATAATAACCAGGTACCTGCAAATACAAATTGTAACTGTACAAATAATTTCAGAGAACTTATGAACAGAAGATGAATTACTTAAGTGTATGTTTAAGTTACTACTTTTAAATAATCACCACATAACTTTGAGGAAAAATCACTCTTTCTTTAAAAATGAAAAAATACTCCACCCTACTATTATGACATACAAGATATATTGTAGGTACATGTAAACAGATAAATCATCTACAGCAAATTGAGATGGTGTTTATAAGAATCACAATAATTAGCACACTGTCATGTAAAAGTTCTTACCAATCGGTTTGTCAAATCGGATCAGTCTCATGTAGGGTTGTAAAACTGCTGGAGAAGCCTCTAAAATTCCTTGTGGGGAAAGCTTGAATCTTCTTTTCTGGATAATTCTACCATCATTTAAGCAATGAGAGTTCAATAATGATGACAATTTGTTAGTGTTATCTGTATTAAAATTCATCAGGTGAAAACTTGAGAACTGCCTCCAATGAACATTGTCTGTGGGTAAAACCTTATTCACTGAACTTGTTCTTTTTTCACTAAGTGTCCTGCACTGATCCACTGCATGGAATAACAAGATAGGTGTATAGCAGCTTAAATGCAATTGTCTATTGTTTATTTTATTTTCTTGGAATCTGACATTTACACTGTGATTCCAATGGAAATTTGCAACTGCTCTTGCAAAATGCCCAAGGCATAATGATCTTGCTTGTAAACAAGATAGAGCTGGTATCTTTATTATTTTCAGCATTATGACTTAATTAGCACAGACTTCAGTTTCTTTCAACATCAATCTTCTCTTTGAGGAAAGTGTTCACTCAATATCAACTGGAAAAAATAAAACATCTTCAAAATACATGTATATCGTGCAGTTATTTATTTCTTAATCATATTATTTCATAGAGCACACAGCACACCGCACAAATGGCCACAGAATTAGCTCTTTAAGCCTTCGGCTCAGAAGAGCTAAAAATGCACATTTAAGAAAAATGTATGATAAAATAGGAGTGTGACTAAAATGGGTAGTAAATCCCATGCTGGGCTTGGAATTTTGAAACTGAAAACTGGGATTTTGCTAATAACTGAGAAAATACTTTATCTATTCATCATGAAACTTTAATATAATTCATTATTACAATATTTGTCTTGGCAGTGAGTTTTAACCCTAAATATGTGTTTCAATGATCATGATGATTATCACCGATTGTCATTTTCCCGATCACTAAAATGGGTAGCATGCAAACCCGGCTTACTCATTTAAAGGATTTAAAACTAATTCTACCCAGAAAATTGGAAATCTTTATGTTTTATTGTTGTTTATTAACTTGAAGTACTTAAATATTACAACCATTGCAAAAATTAATGTTGATAATCAAATAACGATAAAAAAATTTTAATACCCAGGACAGGCCAAAACTGGATGCATTTGCTGTGGAAACTGAAAAATTCCAAAATATTGCCATATATCTTAGTGGCATTGAAAAGATAAAGTCTGCATCAGCCATCTAGCTTGGTATTCAAGTATTAATTTGGAATTATGTCTGAAGAACTAGCTTGGGATATGGGTACTTACTAAGATTCATAAAGTTACTACCAGTAAATAAATGTATGATAATTAAAATCTACAAAGCTGGCTTGGTACATGGGTATTAACTTGGAATTAATTTTAAAATAACATTGATCCTCTTGTCATTATCTCTGAGGTTCATCCCGCGTATTTAAAAAAATGTGTACTTGGTATATTTTCTATAATTGGTTAACATTTATATAACAGTAAGAATTTTTTTGTTTACCGGTACTTAGTTTAAGTTAATTTTCATCGATCCAACACGCATAATTGCAATTACATCACTGATATTAAGTAATAAACACAAAAATAAGTAAACCAGGTTTACTACTCATTTTTACAACAGTGAAAATGGCAATTGAAAATAGTCATTGAAAAAACATAATATTTGGGGATAAAACTCTCAGCAAAGACAAATATTCTTATAATAAATTATATCAGTAAGTTTCATAACGAATAAATAAGTATTTTTTCAGTAATTTGCAAAAATCTGGTTTTCAGTTTCAAAATTCCCAGCCTGGCCCAGGTTTAGCTACCCATTTTAGCCACACTCATAAAATAGCTAAATCAAGCTATTTCAAATAGCAGTTAATCAAGTGTAACAGGAAAGGAGAAAATGTATAGCTGGACAGGGAATCGAACTTGGGACCCCTGCATCAATAGTCAGGTGCTCTAACGACTGAGCTACCAAGGCCAATATCCTCGGCCCAAACCATTACATCAAGTTATACTTATTAAATGAAAAGGCTATGCCTGACATGGTTGTATGTTTTTGTTCGCCCTAAAATTTGTTTGCCTTTGACGTTATTCGCCGTAATTCTCATTCGCCCAGAGTTCGCTCGCCCTAAAACTTATTCGCACAGGGTCCGTTCACCTTATTTAGTTGAATAATGAACCAATGGATTTTTTAAAATAAATTATATGTACATTGGTACATAAATTGCACACAGTAGACAACAGACGTATGCATGTGGTCACACTAAATACCTGTCTTATCAAAAACTCAGCAGACCAACAGAAATTAACGTCTCAGTCCTTTAATTGTTTTCAAAACATAACGCAGATTGTAAACACACACGGATATGATCCCCTAAATTACAGTGAAATTATTAAGTATAATTATAACCAATTAAGCATGTAAAAAGCATTTATTTAATATCAAATTTGAATTATTTAATTAAGATTACGGTAAATAAAAAAAATACTGTTACAGTAGCAACATTTGGGAAAAAAATCACCAAGTCATGAAATATTGAATTGAATTGATATTAAATGTTAATAATTACTATATACTGTATATATATCAGGGCGAGCGAGATATAGGGCGAACAAGAATAATGGCGAACGGACTCAGGCGAACAGGTAGATAAGGCGAATGTACCTGATACCCCCTGGCATAATATCTTGTTTCACTGTTTGGGTTACAACAGAGACATATGTCTCTGGTTAATTCCCAAATTGATCTACAAATTGAAAATAAAAATAATTTCGCTAAAATGTCATAAATCCGCATACATGATTATATGTTATGTACACTCATTAAATGCAACATGATTAGCAAGCAAGTTCTTCTGTGCTCCAAATTTTGTGAGATTGACTCCCAATAAGTTATTATCAATATTCAAAATAGTATGGATACAGAAAAAATGTTTACCAAAAGTTGTTGCTTTTCGTGCAATATATGCAGATTTAATCATTTACAATGAATCAATTTTTGGCACTGTAATTGTCCCATTTCCATTTAGGCGCGTGGTCTTAACCCGCTACTGTTAATGCTGTGAATTTTACCTGCACAAAATATGTCTGTAGGCCATTGACGATGTGCAGGGTAACAAACTTCACCATGCAATTACGAAAACAAGATGCAGATGCAATACTTCATTATACTTGTGGACTGAAATTTTGAAACTTTAAAGAGAAAATTCAGAAATCGTCCTTCCCCCGGAAGTATATTTTTAACAACTCGTTCATTGGATATGTCGGATTAATATCAACATGTTTATATTTGTTTAGGCAGCCAACTTTTTAGTTGCAGTACGATGAATTAAATTTGATGTACTTAAAATTTTAATTTAACGAAAATGAACAGCTGATGAAAGTGAGAACAAAGTTGCTAGGCCTTGTTTTTTCGAGTTTCGACACTTTCAAAACACCAGAACATGCAGAGCATCGTGTTCCCAGGTAGCACAAAACATTTTCATAACATTTTATTCCCGTTGTAATGATGTTATCTGAAAACGTTTTCAATAAAACGTTTATAAAATGTTTTTAAAACGTTTTATTTTGGTTGTAAAGACGTTATTAGAAAACGTTCTAAACAATCATTTTAAAAATGTTTTTCATAACATTTTGTTCCTGTTGCAAGGAGGTTTTCAGAAAACATTTAGCATTTAACATGAATTTCTATAATGATAAAATATCGTGTAGCTATAAATTGAATAGAATGATTAAATAAAAATCATACCTTGTGTAATAATTATTATAAATTTCATGAAATACAAATGTTACCAGAAAACATGAATACAACATTGTCTTAAAATGTTTGCAAAACATTGTAAAAACGTTACAGAAATACCAACTCCAAGCATCAGAAGTTTTTAACTATTTAGTGTAGGGTGTTACATGTATATATATAAAACTTCTGTTTTCTTATAAATAGCTTAAAAGTTTGAGTTATCATTGATTTTGAGCTGTGATAATAAAATTTAGACCCCCAAAAATAAAAAAATTTAAAAAAAAAACACACGGAAATGTGTTCATATTTATCACTTATACCATTGTAAAAAAAATATTTATATATAAAAGAGAGAGTAAAAGAAAAAAAAATTTCTAAAAAAATATTTGTTCAACAAAGTTCCTGAATTTAAATAATTCAGTGGAGTCATTTATTTGTGCTATGGGAATTAAGTCCCCCCTTTGATGATATGTTTATCGAGAGTTAATTGAGTGACACAGCAGGATGCCATGGCCAGGGCTGATGCAGCCGATCCTTGTTGCAAACTATTTCCATGTGATCTATATAGGTCAACATTATCACAGTTTTGTAAAACCTGGCGGCATTCTTGTAAAACAAAGAGAAGGAATAGGAGAATATCTTACAAATGTCAACGTATGGTATGTTAAATTTTAAATAGTATTCATTCTGTATATTTAGCAATCATATTAATTGTAGCTGTAAATACGTCTGCATTTAGAATCTTAGATCTTTCATTCTCATAGACTTAGGTGTATAACTATATATGTTTGTTGATTTTGAATTTATAAAGTTCAATGGCATTTGAATTAGACGGGCGATTTATTGTTTGAAAAGTTTGGTTTATTTACATGTATTTAAAATGTGTAAGGGGTTTCAAAACATAATTAAAACATACAGGAAATGTTGGGAATATGAATGGGAGTGGGAGGGGGTCTTAACAAGACAGGGTTAAATAATTCTTAAGAGATGTACATGAAAAATGATTTGTTAGATTTTTCCGAGTTTGTGTTATGTATTACAGAATACAATGCCACATTAAACCTATTTTCTTTTGGAAAGGAGAGTTTATGTATCAAAGACTAAGAGATTTAGAGAAATTCTGAGACAGCTCCAGCATTGCTTAATACATATTTGGCAACAATTGGCTACTATGTCTCATGGTTATAATGGCAACATGCCCTAAAGTGTGAAAAATGACATTTTTTAACATGTTCAGAGTCCAATGGCAGCGTTTGCAGCAATGCAGAAAATGACAATGACTGTTTCCAAAAGGTGAAGCCTTGATGTCTTAAGGGGATGATGGACACATGGTCACATGACTCTGTTTAACTACGACATAGTCTCCGTTTATATAAGTGCAAAACGTGTAAACCATCAATTCTTGTATAAGTCTTTGACAATTTTTTAACTTTGATTACCATTTTATATAAAAAAATAAAAAAAAGTTTTAACATCCTTGTAAAGATTAACAAATTATGAAAAAGATTGATCCACTCCTCTGTTTCCCTAAACTGCGCGTCCAACAAGTCGGTGACGTCATACACGATCTGTTAGTACAACAAGATCATACTCGGTGAACACAGGGGTGGTATTATTATGTAGAAACAGGACATAATCAGTATCTGATGAAATATTTTGAGAAACGGGGAACACAAAAATTATTTTTGCATGGCTGATGACAGAAATCATATGTAGGTATATCATATTTCGCTTTTATAGCTTAAGTGTGACGTCATAGTTGGTTTTTCCCGTACTCGAGAAATGTAACATGACACGTTTTTGTCATGCTTATGTCCTCTTTAACGATGTCCTGTGAAATAATGAGGTCAGCTTCATCATTCGAAATTTTTACAGTTAATCAATAATTTGAAGGATTTGCATTTCAACGTAAATTAAAAAATATTGAATGATAGAATTTTTTGTAAATTACGTTTTTTATTGTTTAAGTTGTCTTAAAAAGTGCGTAATTTTCCCTATCCAGATGCAGTGTGATAGACAAAACTTGCTTTTTTTGAATTTTAAATCTTAGTTATACTCTGAAATAATTTAAAAGATACACGTCCACTTTGATATTTTTATATATAATTAAAAAATCTAATTATGGACAGAGTAATGAGACCGGAAACATGGAGAATTAAAACTCCACTTAGATACGGTAGGGCATAGTATTTGTCAATCAATATCTCCAAAATAAGGTAAGAAACCTAATGATATAACTGCTTTAAGATATGTGGGACATACTTAATTAGAAATATACAAAATATGAAAAAAATTGAATGACAAGTATTTTTTTCAGCTCAAGGTCCTTCTCTTCCTTAAGTGAATGATAAACATACTTGACACCAACTATTGCATAC
This sequence comes from Saccostrea echinata, assembly GCF_033153115.1. NCBI lineage: Eukaryota > Metazoa > Mollusca > Bivalvia > Ostreida > Ostreidae > Saccostrea > Saccostrea echinata. The sequence goes on from NW_026889778.1 coordinate 44,482,660, forward strand.
ATAAATATTGTATGTAACTATGGAAACAAAGTATTCAAAAGAAATAATTTCATTTATTCATTCATTTATATAAAGTCATACATTTTTTTAATGATTTACATTTATGAACAAATAATTTAACTTGACTTTCAATTTTGGCTACCACACAAAATTTTGCAATCTTCAACTGGGTGCAAGAAACTTATTGGCTTAAAATTTCCATGAAGTCAACAATATTGAGCATTTTCCCTTCTTGGTAACAAAAGCAATTAGCGATGTTATTTTCTTTATCAAAAGAAAGAGTAATGGTAATGGCTGAATCTGGCCCCTTATTGATGTAAAAATCGGAACACATTTAAAACTTTGATATAGTTTGTTGTTAAGAACTTAAAATGATGCACGTGATGCTTGTTTTAAAACCAGTACTAATTTTACCTTTAAAGCTTACACGGAGGCCACAAGAGGGTGTAGAAGTAAGACATTTTCCCGAATTTCCTCAATTCTGGTGGAATTTCGTCAAATGTAAGATACTTTTCACTTCGGGAAATATAGAGCACAAGCTTGCCTATCTGAGATTTTTATACACAAGATGCATCTGATACTAGTGTATATGAAATTTATAATATATATAAATTTTTATTTAGATAGGCAAGCTTGTTCTCTGTGTTTTCTGAAACAAACTGTGCTGTAAAATCGATGAAAATTTGCATAAAAATGTGAAAATTCGGAAATTGACATATTTTCTGATCTTCCTGTGACCTCTGCGTACCCATAACTTAGAACCGATATACTCATTTCGTGGTAGGGGTGACAACAGGTTTTCATTGATAAACTGTTGCATCATTCTAAAAGACACGCCAAACCAGGGGCCAAAAAGGGGTCTTAGCCTATCTTGTCCTTTAATCAATATATGATATTCAACTTTACACAGTTCTCTATCAGACAGGCATACAATTCAAGGTGAGTCAAATAATATGTTTCTTGATTACATGTAAAAGGTAACAAAATTCCTTTAGCAGCAAAAAAAAATTACTTTAAACTACTGTTTAAAGCTGTTTCCATGGTTACACTATAATGTGGCAATAATTACCAGTTTTTTCTTAAAACTAACCAACAAATTTTGTGTGACTTCACTGTGTTACCATTGCAACCATGAAATATATTAGCTCACCTGAGCCAAAGGCTCAACTGAGCTTTTATGAAGAAGGAGTGTCCGGTGTCCGTCTGTCGTCCGACGTCTGTCGTCTGTAAACTTTTTATATTTTCGACTTCTTCCAATTTTAGCCAAACTTGCCACAAAGCATCCTTGAGTAAAGGCAATTTAAGTTTGTTCACAGGAAGTGCCACACCCTCTTTCAAGGGGAGATAATTAAGAATTCGTGAAAATTTGGTAGCATCTTCTGAAAAATCTTCTTCTCAAGAACCACTGGGCAAGAAAAGATAAAACGTATGTGAAAACTTCATTACATAACTTTTAAATTCAAGTTTTTTCATATCATAACCTCCGGGGGTAGGCGCGTCACAAGAGGGGGTTGAGGTTTTACATTGGAATATATAGAAAATGTCTTTAAAAATTTCTTCTCAAAAACAGCAAAACCATGATTAGTCATATTTTCATAGAAGTATCCTCAGGTACATGCATGTAGTGAAGATTTAAGTTTGTTCCAATCATGACGCCTGAGGGTACATGTAGGACAGGACCACAACGGGAGGTCAAAGTTTACCATAGGAATATATAGAAAATATCTTTAAAAATCTTTTTTCTCAAGAACAGATAAGCCATTATTAGTCATATTTATAAAGAAGCAAGCATAGGTATTGTAGAATCAAGTTTGTTAAAATTATGACTCCAAGGGGTTGGGGGAACAACAGAGGGTCAAAGTTTTACAGAAGAATATATTAGAATCAGCTTTAAAAAATCTTCTTCTCAAGAACATGATTAGTCATGTTATTATAGATTATAGAAGCATCCTCAGGTAGTGTAGATTCAAACATTTCAAATTTAGAGTGGGTAGGCTGGGTAGGTTGGGGCCACAAGGAGGGATCAGAGATATGATATGACACCACTGATATGGCCTAAAAAGATGGGATGAAATCGATATGAAAGGCATTAATTTTGCACGAAATGTAAAGGTATAAGTAACAGCTATCAAGCTCAAAATTGGGAGCAGAGCAAATTACAAGGAACACCCTCGAAAATACTAAACTATAGGATGATTCGTCCGATAAGCAGAGTAATCCGAGGACGAATCAGTAACATTTATAGAATTTACAAAATACTGACATTAAATGAACTAGTTGATACCTCTGTATATAACGACTAACATGTAATTGTCATTTTAGTTGTCATTATCATGTACATGTAGCAGTTTGGAGACTTGTAGAGCATGCTCTTGCGTATCCAATCAATTTGTGATTTTGTTTGTTATGGTTGTTATAAAGCTCAGGAATGCATTATAAGCGTAGTCATTCAGATTCAATTTGGTGGTTTGGAATGTGGAAAATTCATGTATTTAAAACTAGAGTATGATTTTGAAGAATCAATTCCTTTCAAAGGGTAGTAGGAGTTCAATCTGGATTACAAGTAGTATAAATAAAACCAATCAGGTTCCTATGAAGCAATGTGAAACGTCATATAGAAATAGCTAGTATACATTGGTATAACGTTTCAAATGTTACGTACCGTCAACATTGTTTGTCTCTTGTTACAGAGGTATCAACAATGCTCGTTGATAGCCACATGTCTCAACAATGATGTAATTTATATTTTATCTACTATATCATGTGTTATTATATAGAGTAAATAATTAAGATAAGTTAACTAACTATCACCCTGCAGAATTTACCCTTTTTACAAAGTTTCTTTTGAACTTTTATTTTGAACTTAAATATGTTTTATCAGTTATTTTCATTGAAATAAGTCATGGATCAATGTATTGTTCGACTATGAAATACTGGATTATTTACTTTATTGCATATTGACAATCTTTGGACAATTGTTGAGAACTACAAAGGGACAGAGTGTTAATATAACACAATCACTCATTTCTTTATACCTTATAAAAACATTCATGTAATTGTTTTATTATCCTTCTTTCATGTCTATCTTATAAAAACTTTTCACATATTGTAATTTACTCAGCATATGACATTTTGTCACTCAATTTGCTAATTGTTGTCAAAGAACTCTTATATATACCAGCATCTGAATTGTATGTGGCAGTTCGGAGGCCTGACCCATTTCTGGCCACTTCCGTGTGTGTTCCCCGCATGCATTTCTTGTATGTTAAAATTGCTGTCCATCATTAAATTACATGCTTTTATTAATAAACTCGGAAACTAAATTACCCGTTACTTTGGATTTATAATATGTGATCTCGGGAAGAGCCCTAGGAATACGGCACTACTTTTTCCGGCCTACAGCGCCACTCATTTACGCCAACATTCCCTCTTTCCCGATCAACGACATATAATATTTATATCAACAAATTTTCCGTGTAGTGAGAGGAGACAATTCTGGCTATTCGCAGCTTGTTTTGCTTAACCTCTTATATATACATGTATATAGTATTAAGAAAGAAACCTTGAGTGAAAATGTCATTTATTGAAACTAACAAATGAACATTTAGATATTACATAGACATATCACAATTAATTGGCTGGGCTTAAACCAAAATATATAGTATATACAAATTGACTAGATAAACATACTGACTAGTCACATGACAAATTGACTAGTTAAACATGCTGACTAGTCACATGGCATAATTCTTACTAATCACATGACAAAAATATCCCTGCCAATAGTATAAATGGTAAAAAAAAAACACTTAAGAAGCAAAAAGGTGGTGCACAAAAAAGCCAGTGCACAAAAGGACATAAATGTTAAAACATGCAAATAATAACAAACATCTAATCTATACATTTTTCAAAATCAAAAATATACAAGTTAAATGAGGTAGATTGCAAGGATCCAAACTACGCGGTCATATTGATATCGTTTTATATTTTAAAAGATAATATTCCTATATACACACTTTGGATGTATGACTACTGTCCCGGGATATCAGTAATTGGACTGTTGCCATCCAGCTAAATTTTTCATGTGCACTGAAATTTAAACAGCGATTAAAACACAGAAGGCTTTGAATTACAGGGTAGTCACAGTGTTGGAGACACATGAAGGATTTCTCGTATATCAGGTATAGGTATTGTTAACTATTGTTAAAATTGTTAAAATTTAGATTATTTACACACATGAAAATATTGTCATACTTAGGAGGTTTTTTTTATTTATCTAATCATCGGTCTAAAAGGACGTTCTTGCAACAAGCTACAGGTATCTGTGATTGAAATTAATATTTATGTAATTATGTTCTTTATAATTGTAAATGTTGTTAGATTCCTTTGCTCAATTTTAACATCTACTTTCGTTTCGGATACAATTATTTCTCTCTCTCAATCTTTGTGGATTCACTTTATACATGTACCAATTAATGGTTTATTTTACATGTTGCTTTTCAATGTTAAGTGTACTTTATCATGTTTTTTTCTCTTTATTTTACTCTCTCTTTCTCTGGATTCACCTTATGTATGTAGCAATCAATGATCTATTTTACATACTGTTTTTCAATGTTAAATGTACCAATAATTGTTATATGTACCTTGACCTATGGAGAGAACGATTATAGGCATTATGCCTGCTGTTCAATCCATTTCATTTGTAATGAATAAATATATTTTAAACTAATTATTTTGATCATTATATCTAGGTCAGTGAACATACATTTACATTACATCCTTTAGTATTTTCTTTAAAGTTGAAAAACTTTCTTAAAAATAAAACTTTTTAAGAAATTAAATTTATGACTGTCACTAAATGTTTTGCACTAGCTCTGGAATTTGTGAAATATGGACGAAACGCCAAAACTCAAACAGATAGAGAAAGAAGCAGAATTGGCCTTGTACAAAAATGACACAAAATCAGCCTGGGAACTTTACTCGAAAGCGCTTCTGCTTAGTGAGAAATCTGGATTAAAGGATGAATATAGGCGAATCCTGGGTTATAAATCAATGGTAGCAGTAACTCTACAAAAGCAAGAGGAAGATTTAAGTGACTCCAAATCGTACATCTTGATGGATAATCAGAGTGAGGCGGTACGAAGTCCTATATACTACTTTATAAACTTTTTTTTTAAATTACAATACTTTATACTGAAGCATATATTTGTAGTTTACCAACCTGTTTATTGTTATAAAAATAAGACATGTGAATGTATGTGGTCAATTTGAATACTTTTAGAGTTTTTGGTGTGCTGCAACCGCACTGAAAAAGCTTAATCTTTTGGATAAGGCATTAGATCTCCTCATCAAAGGATTAAAAATGGCTGAAGACCCAAGTCCTTTCTTGACAGAAATTGTTCGCTTTATATCCACACAAAAACCGACAAAAGGTAATTGCTTAAATTTACATATATTTTAGTTTTTTGCTTATTCGTCACCTGCGGGGCGCAGTGGTTAGAGTGTCTGTAGAGTGTCTGTCTCGGAGTAAAGAGCAGATCCTTACGTCGCGGGTTCGAATCCACTGCGGGACGTGGAGACCGGTCCTTTGGATGAGACGGTATAAACAGAGGTCCCGTGTCGCAGTAGATGCTGGCACGAAAAAGATCCCTCACTGCTTAATGGCCCTGAGTGCCGAGTATAGGTATAAATTTGCAGCCTTTTGGATATACCATCGCATACAAAAACATTGACAATTCATTCAAGGATGAACTGCGTGTCTTAAAGTTTGTTCTGTAAAACAGTACAAAACGATATCGAAAAAATATGTAAAATTTCATTAAATTAAATGTACCTTAAACGGTTTCAATTATGGCGCCAGTCCGCGGATTTTTTTTTTTTTGATAACCCCTCATAAAGAAGAATTTGTTCTTTTTTCATATCACATATAAGTCTAAATTAATCTTTCAGTATTGATTTGTTTGTAGATAAACTGGCATATATTAAAGTGTTGGATAACCACCCTGACCTGCCTACTAAACAGATCAGTGTTGAAGCACAGAAAATTGTCATTCAGAAACTCTGTGAAATAGACTGTTGGAAAGGTATTAGTTTGTTATATATCGGGATACATTCTGGTCCTAGAAGTGATTTTGACAATATGTGTGCCGATTGCCCAGCTACACACGTGCCTGTGGGAAAACTTTTAAAAAACTCTTCGAGGAAAAATCTGAGAAACTTTGGTTTGCAGCTTGCTGTTGCTTTACTAAATAACGGTGCATCTGTGCTGCAGCTGGAAGAGGAAATGGGAATACCAATCATTCATATTGGACTTAAAATGTTCTTAGAGACAGGTGAGTATAAAGAATTTTCTTTTGATCTGGAAAATTTTATACCATTGTCAGATTGGCATTTTCGAAGACTGTAGCAGGAGAGAGACAATTGCGAAAAGCACAGAATATTTGCTTGTATGGAAAAAATTGCCCAAGAAGCTTTCGTTAACAAAACTATTTCTTTGTACATTATATGTTTTCATATTTCACAACTCGTAACCTTTTCCACTGTTGATACTCCATTCGAAAAAAACATCTATCACTTAATTTAAAGCTACAAAATTTGTTTTGAATTTACAATACTTGCATCCAAATTAATTTTGTCGTAATTGTTTCAAAATATGAAACAAAAGAGTTGAAAAAATTACTAATGATGTGTAGCATTTCATGTGTAGTATGTGCAAATGAGTATTACAAATTATGACAATAACTTTATTTTTCAGATAAAGACACCTTGCTTCAATGGTTCTTTAAGAATCCTATGAATGATCAATCAAAAAGAGACGCTTGTGATACCAAAGGAAATTCTGTAGTGCATGTCCTGGTCAAATACCCAGTAAAAGGAGAGAGGCGCATGATCAATATTTTGAATTATCTTCTAAAAAATGGATGTTCATCGGAACTTCGAGATGAAGATGGAAATCTGCCAGTAGATTATATTTCACCCAACGATGCTTATTTTTCCATTTTAATGAAAGCAAAAGTCAGACAAGGTAGATAAAACAACCTTAAGGAGGTTGGATCCTGTTATCAAAAGTATTGAGAATTTTTTATTAAGTATATTTTTGAAATCTATACTTATAGCTTAATTAAAAATCAAAACCTAAAATGGGGGTCAATGCGCTACTTTTGGCGCTATGGAGCATTTGATATTACCTTTTTGCACTGTAATTACGTCTAACACATAAATCAAATGTTTCAAAGTTTTTTTCTCTAATAGGCGTTGGCACGATAAAGGTCCCTCACCGCTCAATGGCCCTGAGTGCCGAGTAAAGGTCAAAATTTGAAGCCCTTCACCGGTATATAGTGACGTCTCTATATGAGTGAAAATTCTCGAATGGGACGTTAAACAACATACAATCAATCAATCAATCTAAAAAAACCTTCCGCGACAAAATATAGTTCCTCACTTAATGCTTTCGGTCTGGAATTTAATCATGGGGTTTTAATTGAATATAGTTTAATTAGCATTGTAGAATCCAAATTTATTGTAAGAACTATAACATAGTGCAGATTTTTTTAATAGAGGTCAAGACAAAAATCTGCTCAAAGGCTCAGGAACGAACCTCTTTAAAGACTTAAAATGATGAATCATAGTTTGTATTCATTTTAGCGTAAATCAACGTGATTGCACCTTCACTTTCACATCTATCTAATTACATTTTGCAATAATTTCAGATCAGAAAAGTTCAACCACCATTGGAAATGACGACGTACAAACCCTTACTACAAAGGATGAACTTGAGTTTTTAATCAAAAAGGGAAATGAGTATCTTGGTCAAAATGTTCTAAACAAGGCATTAGAAATGTTCTCAAAGGGCAAAAAACTTTTACGTAAAGAATCGGTTTTTGATGAGAGTAATAAGGAAACCTTGCATAACATCCAATGCTCGATTTTAGAGTGCTACCTTAGGAAGGGGGATTTTAAAACTGTACTTGAGAATGCTTTGGAAAGGTTTCATATTGACAATGAATCATCTAGGGTATGTTTATCTAAAATATGCTGGTTTGTTTTTTTTGTTTTTGTTTTTTTTTTTTTTTTTTTTTTTTTGTTGAAGAACTATCTTTGTTAATTTTCATATCGATTTACAAAATCAATATTTCCTTTTTAAAAACTAGTAAACGATGCAAATACCGGGTAACTTGCAGGTTTTTTATTTACTTGGTCGATCACATGCTGGGTTGCACAATTGGATAGAAGCTATAACGTCATTTGTTGGAGCTGCCGTTCAATTACAGGGCAATTTAGAGCTTGAAAAAGACATTATCTTCCGCATCTCTAAAGTATATGCAAAATATCTAGAAATTGAAAAAGGTAATAGTCTTTGTAGTCTTTATAAAACAAATCATGCAATATAAAGGAAGGGAAATTACTAAATTTACATGTCTTTTTATTAACTAGTCTTATCTTACAAAAATCATTGTTATTGACACTACTTTTATTGTCAAAAATTTAAAGAGAGATAATTTGAAAAAAAGCAAGGAAGAGTTGTTTTGAGAATATAAGATACGTACTTTTATTTGACATGTAAGAAACGAACATTTTTATTCTTGATAATTCTTTAACTACATTTTTAAGCGAGAAAGGGGAAACCGATTAATTTATTTCACTTTAATTAATATATGTACAAGCTTGAAGTATTTATAACACAAGGAAATATGTTTGTATTACGTTATTTACGTATGTAGGTCCGTGTTTGCTCTGCTCCTATTTTGTATTGTTTAATGGACTTTTGAGCTTGAATACTGTTCGTTATCTCCATATATTTCATTGTAAGAAAGGCATTAGACAAATAGAAATATGCAAAAATAATCTCACATCACCAAAAGCTTTAAAACCCACATTAAGGGCATATAGCATTAAAGAATTGATAAGGGAAAAGGAAACTGTTGGATGCATCTCCAAAGATTCACATCACTGTGTTTTCTTGAAAGACAGTACTGAAACAAAATAATTAATGTTTACGTGATCTTTAATTCTAGAAAATTTTATGCCATATTCCAATGTCAAAAAATGTTGCAATGTGTTTTTTCTCCTTTACATTTAATGATACCACTTTTCAGTATGAAAATGATTATACCAGTTACTTGAACCATTTGAGATATTTCTTTGTTATTCAGGAGACAAGGCCAGTTTAGAAGTTATGACACAACTCTCAGCAAGATTAAAATGCTCCATTGTTTTTGAACTCATTAAAACAACCAAATGGGAAGCCGCTTGCGTATTCTTTCACCATTTTTCTGCCAGCATGACAATGCCTAGGGATCCATGTGTGGAAGAAATATTTGACTTGAAAACCCTTTGCAATATCGGTTTTATTTCCAAACGTCGATGGCTTCCAGAATTTATTAAAGTTTTGGTGGCCAACAATCTTGCCGATTTTCGTCAAATAATCTTGAAAAAGAAGGAACCATACTTACACGCTTGTGTAAGAATTGCTTCAGTCACAGGTAAGGACTTCACGGACTGAATCTTTTCTTTAAGTCTTATTAAGAGCAATTCTCTATAACCACTACATGTATTAAACATTTTTGTCATGCATGGTCACCGATTTCGGTGAAACGTTTAGTTTTTATAGTTTGACACCAGAAACATAAATGAGTCAAAATTGGTTGATATATATTTTGGTTAACATGTTAACAGCCGGGAAAAAAAATGAGATTACTAGGTACTTTGAGTCTTTGTTGAGCCTAAAAACGACTAAGAAAACTAAATTAACCACTCTCTAAAACACATTACACCTCATTGCCACTTGTATCATAAAGAAATTATTTAGAATATATGTCTAAGTAATAACCAAGGATACATTTTGCGTATCTTTTAAGGTGTAATGGGATACCAAACGAAACTTCTCCTACATATTTACATACCCAAATTAGGAGGATTTGAAATACCCCTACCTTTCAGTATGTTAAGTTCTAACTTTAATATTTTTTTTATTATTTTAATGAGAAATACAAAATGATTTTTTCTTGTATAATTCTTTTTTTTATAAGCTTAATATTATAGACAGGCGTTTACTAATGTAAAGTGTATATAAAAACAAAAATGACAAGAAATATGTCTTAGTATTTTTTTTAATTTTCAACAAAAAATAAGCGTAAAAAACTGGGAACGCTTCATTTCTTGAAAACAGATGAATAATATTTCATGAAAGTCTACAATTAGAATGTATCTTAATATGTTAGCAAAGTGAAATAAACAAATTTTGAATATATATATATATATATATATATATATATATATATATATATATATATATATATATATATATATATATATATATATATATATATATATATATATATAATGCATTTAAATTTTTTTTTAATTAAAAGATCCGAGCGGAAGAGTTATCTTTCTTCATTTTCCAAGGGTTGAAAAAAAACATGGGTGCTATTTCAGAAATGATGAGCATTTTTTCCCAAGCACAAACAAAATCACACTTTGTAGTTTTCAACTTTGAACTGTTTTGAAAACAATGCATGGATAATCGCTTTCCAGAACGTGTCTTGTTCAGAGCAATTGCATTCATCTAAACGTTTTTGGACTATATACAACATCTAGCTGATTTCTGACCAAACAGTTACTTCTTGAATTAAATAACAAAGAAGTCCAGCTCTGGTTAACGTGATGATTGATTGGTGATAATTCAGCACAATGTGAGGTAATCGCACTTATCAATGCCTCACCGCACACAAGGTGCTGTACAGTTACTCAAACAATTGAAATACAGCTTTTATTTGCTTAAAAGTGTTCAAAAGCAGCAATTTTGAAACTACCTTTTACAGGGGTTTGCTTTTTAAATGTCCGTTGTACAATTATAAGAAAATTTATATACTTGCGTTTTTTTTTTTTTTTTTTTTTTTTTTTTTTTTTTTTTTTTTTGTCTATTTTTACTTAAAATTCCGACTTGTGAGAACTTGCATTGAAATAGGCTTCAGAGTGTTCTTTTCAACGGGTGTATCTACAAATTTTGATCCGATAATAAGCATTCATGCAAATCAAATCAATACTTCAAACGGAAATACGTCATAACGTGGAGGTATCCCATACTACCTTAAAGGCTGAAAAGCCCTTTAAGGATAGATGTTACATTATCAAACATAATGAACAACAGAAGAAAAACGATAAAATATTTGACCTTATGTAGAAAAAGTTTAAGCAATATTATTATATAAAGAACTTTCATGGTTGTCTTAATAGCATAGGATAGAAATACAAAATTTGTTTGTAAATTTTGATTAATACTGCCATCTTAAGGAAAGATATGAAAAATCAAGACTGACAAATATATATCTTTAGGACTTTTTAACACAGAAAACATTTTCTGAAATTCAAGGTTTATTGCTCAATTTTACTGTAATCATGGTAACAACATAACAGTGGTATAAAGTTAATTTCTTGCTGCTTTGGGAATTTAGTTACCTTTTGAGCATTCATCTTATTTATCTTTAAATTATACTAATTTGATATAATTAAAATTGATTGTCAGATATATTGATCAAGTTTAATAAAATAAAGAGTACTGTTGCATTAATTAAAAAGAAAGGAAAATGTTCAATTTTTGAACTTCATAGCAATATATATATATATATCTTTTTATAGACTAAAATTTGAAATTTTCGAAAAGTAGAAATTTAGACCACATTTTGTCTTTCCAGTCATATAGAAATGTTCTCTGTTAAAAGAAAGAAACAAATGAAACATGCAGATAGTTAATTGGAAATCACTTTTCGGTATTATAATCATAGCATCCACTGCAAACTTATGAAACAATATCACATTTCACTTTCAAAATTCCTGCATGTTACATATTGATCTTTTCCTATTATTTGGTTGCATTTTAAATTTACTTCTTTTATTATTTTTGATGTATCCATAATCAAAATGTATGGATAAAATTATTGCAATTCAGCACTTTGTTTCTTTGGTAACTTACGTAAAAGTAGTTTCTGTCACTTTTCTGCATCTCATTAGGTGAAAACTTTAATAGTGGGATACTGAACATGGATAAAAAGTCTTTTTTTCAGACTTTGGTGTTTTTTATCAGCATGATGGTAGCAATGACACATATCAACCAACTTTTGCCTAATATGGGTTTAAGGTATCAAATAAATTTATCATAGCAGCGAGTTTGAAGAACTTCTGTGACTATGCTTGCCACTGCTTATAAATAAGAGTTAAGTCATTAAAGAGAATGGCTATTAATACGTTTATATAAAATAATACCTAGTATTTTGTTTTTCATCTTTTTTTCAGAGAATACAAGTTTGCTGGAATTAGTGTTAATGAAGGACAAGGCATGCAACGAACAGAATACGGTTGACTCAAAAGGAGACACGGCCCTTCATTTTTCATTGCAATTATTCACTGGAAATATGCATTCGAATTCTGTACCACTAGATATTATTGAGAAGCTTTTAGAAAATGGCGTAAATCCTATGCAAAGAAATGGTGAAGGAAAAACTGCACGGGAATGTGTTTTATATCAAATGCTGCCCTCTGCAAAAAGCTTGAATATTTTGAAAGTAATATACCTAAAGAAATTTCATTATTCGAATTCAATAAATATTAAAAATCTTTTAAAACTCAAGCTTGAACAGATGAAATTATTCTTTCATGAGTATTTGATGTTTAAAAGCATCAAAAACCACGCATTAATTTAGGTTTCAGTGATGCTTTTTAGCTCACCTGAGCCGAAGGCTCAAGTGAGCTTTTCTGATCACATTTTGTCCGTCGTCCGTCCGTCCGTCTGTCTGTCCGTCTGTCTGTCTGTCCGTCCGTCTGTAAACTTTTCACATTTTTGACTTCTTCTCAAGAACCACTGGGCCAATTTTGACCAAACTTAGTACAAAGCATCCTTGGGTGAAGGGAAATTTAATTTGTTAAAATGAAGGGCCAAGTCCCCTCACAAGGGGAGATAATCAAGAGAAGACAAAAATAGGGTGAGGTCATTAAAAAATCTTCTTCTCAAGAACCACTGGGCCAGAAAAGCTGAAACTTATGTGGAAACATTCTGGGGTAGTGTAGATTCTAAATTGTTCAAATCATGACCCCCGGGGCAAGGGTGGGGCCACAATAGGGAATCCAAGTTTTACATTGAAATATATAGAAAAAAATCTTTAAAAATCTTCTTCTCATGAACCACTTGGCCAGAAAAGCTGAAACTTATGTGGAAGCATCCTAGGGTAGTGTAGATTCTAAATTGTAAAAATCATGACCCCCGGGGGGAAGGGCGGGGCCACAATAGGGAATCCAAGTTTTACATTGAAATATATAGAAAAAATCTTTAAAAATCTTCTTCTCAAGAACCATTGGGCCAGAAAAGCTGAAAGTTATGTTGAAGCATCCTGGGGTAGTGTAGATTTTAAATTGTTTAAATCATGACCCCCGGGGAAAGGGCGGAGCCACAATAGGGAATCTAAGTTTTACATTGAAATACAAAGAAAAAAATCTTTAAAAATCTTCTTCTCAAGAACCACTTGGCCAGACAAACTGAAACTGATGTGGAAGCATGCTGGGGCAGTGTAAATTCTAAATTGTTAAAATCATGACCCCTGGGAAAGGGTGGGGCCACAATAGGGAATCCAAGTTTTACATTGAAATATATAGAAAAAATCTTTAAAAATCTTCTTCTCAAGAACCATTAGGCCAGAAAAGCTGAAAGTTATGTGGAAGCATCCTTGGGTAGTGTAGATTCTAAATTGTTAAAATCATGACCCCTGGGGGCAGGGCGTGGCCACAATAGGAAATCCAATTTTTATATTGAAATATATAGAAAAAAAATCTTCTCAAGAACCACTTGGTCAGAAAAGCTAAGACTTTTGTAGAAGCATCCTGGGGCAGCGTAAATTCTAAAGAATTCAAATCTTGACCCCTGGGTGTAGGGCGGGGCCACAATAGGGAATCCAAGTTTTACATTGAAATATATAGGAAAAATCTTTAAAAATGTTCTCCTCAAGAACCTCTTGGCCAGTAAAGCTGAAACTTATATGGAAACATCCTAGGGTAGTGTAGATTTTAAATTGTTAAAATCATGATCCCCGTGGGTAGGGCGGGGCCACAATAGGTATAACAAAAAGATCATCTGGTGAAGAACAGCAGGGCCAAAGTTATTCAGGTGAGCGTTGTGGCCCATGGGCCTCTTGTTTTAAAGGCAATCATATAAATTTTTTGCAATTTTCAACAGAAAAGGCAAATAAAACTTATTGCAAGAAACTAAAAATGGAAGAGAAAGAAGTCTTAAAGGGTAAACAAACACAAAGAAAAGAAACAAAATGGTATTAAATTGTGTTCTTTGTTCATACTAAAAGTAACTTGTAAGATAATGATTCTTTGAAAAGAACAGTGTCTAGAACAAGAATTACATTAAGATCCGCATTTGATTTCGTGTACATGCTATGATATCATCTTAAATTATTATAAAGATTAAGGTAATTTTAGGTTCTTCTCTGCAACAGACATGTCAAAAGTTATATCCATAATATATAAAAATAATATACAAATTTATTTTGAACATGAAATTTTTTAACCACATGTCCAGATTGCTTATACAAAGGTATCTGAATATGAAAGTATGATGAATGTCAAATTTGCTGATTAATTTCAAAAATAATAAATGCATTTTAAGGGTCATAGGTATATATAAAAAACCTCATGGGTTTTTTTTTTTGTCCATTAGATTATTTTAATAAAATATACACAAAAAGTAATTTTAAAATTTGTTTTCATTGAGTAAAGATTCAATTTGTTAATTTTCACTCAATGTGAGTTTGGTATTGTTTTAGTTTTCAACCAGCCGTCGTTCCTCAACAGAACGAAATCAATTTTACAATGACGGAGATACTTGAACATTGCCGGTGCAGGACAGTTGTTGACGGGATAAGAAAGAGAAGAGATCAGAATATGGATTGTGACATCGATCTCCTGATAAACGTGCTTCAGGAAAATCATACTTCTACAATACAGAGAGAAGTTATAGACGAGTGTATATCACTGGTGGCAGAAATCATTTGTAATTCAGACATCCATGGTAATTTTAAGCCATAAATGTGTGAGAAGATGTTATGCAGATTCAGAGTATTAAGAAACATCTTAAAAACCAGACATATACTAGTAGAATCAGGGTGACTTTACCATAATTACCTGTTTGCGCTGAATGGTTTCGCCCCGTTTCCCTGTGCGCCCTAGGCGAATTCGCCTCGCGTGGTTTTCTTCGAACATACAATGTGTTTCACGTTTATTTAAGCAAACGTTGTTTGATCAGTGGTTGTTAAGATTAACATAATTTATATCAGGGCACTTCAATTAAATTCAATAATAAATTAAATTGCGGATCAATACCCAATGATTATTTCCACTTTTAAGAAAGATGATACGAATTTTTATTGAACAAAAAAGATTTATTTTATTAAAAACGTAATCAAAAACCACACTTGCAAAAATTAAACACCTTTATATACAGGTTACATGTGTAATTGGGGTGAAACCACTCGAGGCGAAACCACTCAGAGCAAACATGTAATCGGGGCGAACCAACCCGTTACATACTAGGTTTCCTTATCCTCTGGGTATACAGTTGCACTTATCCTAACCTTTTTCAAAATGATACATGTATATGTCAATAGAACTATTTTATATTAGATCTCTCTTTATGGATTTTACCAAAGACGCACGCAATTTAAAGATTGTACGTAAAACAAATTTCACGAATACCTTTTAATATGACGCTTTCATCACAACAAAGGGAAACAATGCATAGAGTGTAAAAAAAATTGGCAAATCAATTCTAAATTCTAGTTCACAAAGTGAAACTAGGGTTAGCTTAAGTGAGCCTGGTTTAGAAAAAAAATGTAAAATATATTCTCCTAAGATGCTTAACACTACGATAATGCAAACAAAAGAGAATTATTTCACGTGCCATTGAGGGATTTCAGATTAGAGGAAATACTCTGCTCTTATTATAATGTCTAATTTTCAGTTAAGTGAGTTGTATTTTATGCTGATTAACAATCTTTTTTTCAAAAGAAATTTCGACATCTCTAGTGAAGATTGATGGCAAATTTTACAACAGATTTATTTATAAAATAATCCAGATGAACAAGTGGGGGGTGGTGCACGACGCTGTTAAATTGTGTAGAAGCGGAGGCAATGTCAAGTCTCTTCGTGAGTTCTATTTAAATTATCAGCATTGTGAGAAATGGAGAAAAACTTACACTATGCTTAAATATCTTCCAGTTACAGAAATAATTCAACGTATTATCAATGAAGGTAATTCAAAATGAATTTGAATTACCATATCTATATTGGATTCCGAAAATTCATAAAAATCCTTACAAACAAAGACACATATCGGGTTCCAGTAAATGTTCTACCAAGCCTCTTTGATTACTCCTCACTAAGATATTAACAGTAGTGAAGGAGAAACTTCAAGAGTACTTTGCAACAATATATTCGAGAAGGAGTGTAAATCAGATGTGGATACTAAAAAATTCCAAGGAACTTTTGGAACATCTGAAATCACAAAATTTTACCAAAATTAACAACATAAAAACTTTTCAACTTTATATACGACTTTTCCCCACGATAAATTAAAGTCCAGACTTTCTGACATCGTTGACAGCTGCTTTTTCAATAAAAATGGAACTTGTAAATTTACTTACCTTGTCATTGGTCATTTTGCAAAATTACGTTTTAAAAAACAATCTGTTTGTACACACAAGTACTCTGAAGTTGACATTAAAACGATGCTCGAGTTTCTGAATGACAATATCTATGTGGTTTTTGGAGACCAGGTCTTCCAACAATCTATTGGGATTTCCATGGATACCAATTGCGCCCCGTTATTAGCAGACCTATTTATGTATTCATATGAAGCAGAATTTGGTCAAAATCTTTTACGTGAAAAGAAGAAAACACATGCTGTGGCCTTCAACTCGTCTTTTAGATATATCGACGACGACATTTAGATATATCGACGACGTATTGTCAATTAACAATGGTTATTTCCATTCTTATGTCGTCACGATATATCCCGGTGAGCTTGATATAAAAGATACCACGGAGTTTCACACATCTGTTTCATATTTGGATATTTTATTAGAAAAAGACGTTAATGGTAATCTAACAACAAATTTTTATGATAAACGTGATTGATGACTTTAACTTTTCAATCGTCAACTTCCCTTACCTATGCAACAATATACCCTTATCACCTGCCTACTGGGTTTATATCTCTCAGTTGATTCGATACGGCAGAGCATGCTCTACGTATGAACAAGTTCTAAAACGAGGTAAGTTATTGACAAACAAGTTGTTGAAACAAAAATATCAGCAGTCTCGTTTAAAGTCATCATTTCGTAAGTTCTATGGTCGATACAGTGAAACCTGTCTTATCCGACATGCTGCGGGAAATAAAATCAATGTCGGATTAGGCAGTGTGTCGGATTACCCAGTGTTGAATATTTCTGAGCATTATCATATGTGTCAGACGACTTCATACAAAAAAAAAATTTCGATAGGTTAAGAATACACTTATATTTAATTGTCAAAGTGTTTGCATAATTGTGTGTTTCTTTGCTGTATAAAATAGATCTGATTAGCATTTCTTTGAGAAACAGCGTTTGTGATATAGCATTAGTAAACTCTGTACTTTGTAGTAATATACGATGTTTTTCTTTTTTTTTTTAATGGCCAAAACATGGAACTGCCGATCGCTTCGAGATGTTGCAATTTAATTTTTACTTACTACAGTCGATATTAAAGTAAATATTTCGTCTACCTTCTCTACACAGTGGTATTTTTTTCTACAGATTTTCGCCATTGTTTATTTCTCAACATAGACTGTGCTATTAATACCGTCACGCGACTTTTCATACAAACGGGACGTAACTCTAAAACTGTGATTGCGATTGTATTATTATTATATTTTAAATTTAATGGGCAACTGAAGACGGTATTTTTTGCTTTCGGCGAATCTTTTATGTACACAGCCTCGCTTGATTCAGTGTATATTAATCCGGAAATGAAGCGTTTTCTATACGACAAGATGCTGCCTTTCAAATTGTGTATTGTGTTACACAGTAGTTCGCCGTACTCATTTTTTTTTCATAACATGGTTTTACGAAGGACCGTGAATGCATATTTGATTTTAATTTCAAGCTGAAAATCTTATTTATTCTGTAAGGTAAAGGCGATCTAAACACCATATACTCTTTTTATTTTCTGTCGCGTGGATGCTATTTTTTCAGTGCGAGAATAAAATTGATAACAACAGGGACATATATATAACAACAGAGAAATGATTGCCTAATTTTTAATTCAAAAACTGTTCGTTTATAATTGCTTACATAAACACTTTCAAACTCGTACATGTAATTAACTACTCTCTAAGTAGACCAATCTTGTGACCAAACGGGACATTCACGTTACCTGGCCAGCGGCTAATTATACGGTACACCAGTGTAATTATGTCGGATTACTCAGGTGAAATCATAAAGTAATTATCTAGTTCTGTTGACAAAAAAGCGCCGGAATTCGGAATATACAGTGGTCGGAATATACAGTGTTTTATTCTATATAAATTATAAAGAAAATTTTGGGAATAAAGTATTAGGTCGGAAAGTCCAGTGTGCCGGATTGCACAGTTGTCGGATTGCACAGTGGGCACTGTACAATGACCTTGTCAGCAAATACAATCTATCATTAAGTCAAATGCTGACTGACTTTTTTCATTCTAATTGTTAGTCGACGGATTTTTCCGTTATTTCCCGATCATGACAAGGAGCACACGGCGGGTGTGACAGGTTGGCAAAGGATGCTCACTCCTCCATGGCACCTGATCCCACCTCTAATGTCCTAGAGATCCGTGTTTGCTCTGCTCTTATTTTGTAATGTTTAATGGACTTTTGCACTCGAGTGCTGTTCGTTATCTCCACATATTTCAGCGAGTGATAAGATTTTGGGTTGATGTTAATAAAAAAAAATAGGGAAATGTTCATAATGCATGTTGTTAATTACTAAATTTCCCTAACTCTCTAACTTTAACATGTTTTCGAAATAGTCAAATACACTCGGCAAGTCTTCTGTCTTTTGTCTTTTGAGAATTCAAAGATTCAGGAGTCGAGTTTGAGAATAAACAAACTACTAATTCGCATATGTTACGTAACCTACAATTCCATAACATGCCAAATACTACAGGGAGCTTTAATTTTTTTTTTTTTTTTTTTTGACGTCATAGTTGTTCTTTTACAAAAAAAATCATTGTGAACACAAGTTTTCATTATACATGTATATAGCATGTACAGTAAGGAAATATATGATTTTTAAAAAAATCTTTTCGTATACATGTTTTATGTTTTGCGCAGATGATAAAAAAACTGGTGACGTTGGCAGCAGAGCGATCGCAATATGGAGTCTTACAGCTGCTCTTTCAAAGCAATGTAAACCCAAAATTTCTGAGCCTTGAACCTGGAGACACACCTATACATGCTGCAGCAAACATATACTTACGTGACGAGAACAGTAAGTAGATGTAATATACCTAAAATATGAAAATAACGAAAAGAAACCATGCTCAAGGTCATATTAAACAATAAACACTTATTTCATGACTATTAGTGGAATGATCAAACTGTTTTCCCGATGTACATGTAATAGAGAAGATCCGAGAAACTGCTGCCTGAGGCCGAAGGTCCAGGGCAAACAGTTTCCCAGGTCTTCTCCATTAGCGTGAGACAAAAGCTTGACTGTTTCCCGAGTTGTCATGAAATAAGTGTTTCATTTCCTCACCTACTATTTAATTCTTTTTAAATATTGATATCGACCTAATATTCAGTGGATCTTAGTTAAAGTGCATCGACAACAATTTGTAGCGTTTCTTGAAACAAAACAAGATGAATATATTAATCAAATTCTCAGACGATTGGTGTTAAATCAGATAAAATGATGGGATAATATTATCATGCACTAATACTAATAATTGATGTATGCAATTATTGATTAGCAAACAACGTCATGAACACTTGAAGGTTTGAATAAACACGCTGTGTCAGACATTTGTATGAAAGGGCCTACATTTTCCCTAGATTACCCTAAGGAAAGGTGTTCTTGGTCTCTTCTTTGAAATGATATTAATTGCATATATATATATATATATATATATATATATATATATATATATATATATATATATATATATATATATATATATATATATATATATATATATATATATATATATATATATAGGTATCAGGATTACGTTTCTAAAGATGATTTAAAATTAATTGCATGAAAATGCTTCATTTTCTACGTAATCTAATATTAAAGATGTGAAGATGTAAATTTAGGGAAGTTAATTATTTGATGTCATGATGGATCAGTTCTGCCATGCAACAGTTCATTTGGTGCATGGGTAACAGATTGACTGTTTCACGACCATTAAAATGAATCAGGAAAAATTCAAAAAATGATAATGCTGATGTATCCACAGTGTACAAGTATATTAAAAGTAGCTTCTATTTTTAACCTTTTTAAAATTAATTAAATTAATTATACTCATGAAGATAGATCAAGGAAATATTACTGGAGTTTACGCAAATGTAGTATATTATATTTCAATCTATACAATGTATCACGTGCAGGTTATGCTGTTCAGTATTATAGGTACTCTTAAAATCTTACCATTAGTTTACCTTAAGTTTTTTTATATAGCTCAACGTTCATGATCATAGGAAAACAGAATAATCTTTTCTAACCATTTATTCCTCAGACATTTATTTTCATATTTTAGGTACCATATTCGAAGATTTCATCACCAGATTCATGCAAAATGAAAACGAACATAGTTGTTTTAATCCCCACCAGACTGATGACAAAGGAAACAATCTTTTTCATCTTGTTGCGAAAGTAGAGAACTGCCCTATGATTCGTAAATTGCAACTAGCAAAACAACTGAATGGTTTGAATGTGTCTTTATTATGGCGAATCAATGGCGGGAAATTACCGATAGATTGTCTAGTATGTGAAGAATCAGGATTAGACACAGAGATACGCAAGGTATTCTCTCTTTCTCTCTCTCTCTCTCTTTCTCTCTCTCTCTCTCTCAATACCCAACCCAGCCACCCCACATACACAGATTAAAGTTAGAAGTTTATTCTAGTCTCTTCTGACCCCCTTACTATGTGTATTTTTGTTTTGCGTCTTTTACTAAATAAATGACATTTTTTCACTTTTAGTACTGTTGTTATTTTCTTCTATCCATCAAAAAACTAGCTCAGTTGACTTGGCTTCAGACTTGCAACAATAACAAAAGAAGATAAATCAGTTATTATTATTTACAAATAATAATATGCTTTATGTGACAGAGATAAAGAAACTGTTTTTGTTTTAGTTGTTATAATTTATTTTTGATGTGACATAATTGTATTTTGGTAATTGTTTGATTTTAGTTTGATGTTTACAAACTATTTATCTCGGGATCAATTGCCTATTTTTAATCGATGACACGATTGTCTTCATTTACAGCCAATCAGCGTGGCTTCTCCCAATCACGTGACCATTGTTGTATATTTACCAGAGAAGAAAGCCACGCTAAATTGCAAGGGAAAATTTTGTCGAAAAAACCCTCCATCCATCCCCTTTCTTCCACCGTCTTTTTTATTATTGTTATTCGTGTATTAGTGCTCATACTTTTTTATCCCACCCTTTTTTGATGGTACGCATATTAGTGCCTGCTTTATGGTATGTTTATTTTAAAGGGGGTCAGTTTGCATAATATGATGCCAAAGATTTTTGTGTTCTTAGAAGTTTATTCTAGTCTCTTCTGACCCCCTTACTATGTGTATTTTTGTTTTGCGTCATTTACTTAAATAAATGACATTTTTTCACTTTCAATACTGTTGTTATTTTCTTCTATCCATCAAAAAACTAGCTCAGTTGACTTGGCTTCAGACTTGCAACAATAACAAAGGAACATAAACACAGATTAAAGATCAAATGGTTTGAAACCAGCATAACAAAGCAGACATTCCCTCTTGAACGAATTATCCATACGTCACATAAACAAGAAGCTCCACAACTAAAGAAATATTTTGTAAATACTGAGAAAAAATAGAATTTAATGCAGATATGATATTTACGAATTTAGTTCTTAGCTTTTGATCTGGATGGAAGATGTTCTATTCTTATTAGTCCCCTACCGGTGAAACCGGAGGGGACTATAGGTTTCCTCTGAGTCTGTCCGTCCGTCTGTCTGTCTGTCTGTCTAGCTGTCCGTCTGTCCCTCTGTCTGTCTGTCAGTCTGTCCCACTTGGTTTTCCGCACTTTTTTCCTAAACGCTTGCAGATATTGAACTGATTTTTGGTATGTGAGTGTATCTTGATGAGATACAGATCAAGTTTGCATTTTGTTCCGCTTCATTGATTTTTGACGAAATTACGGCCTTTTCAATTTTCAAGGGTTTTCCGCAATTTTCTTCTAAACGCTTTCAGATATTGAGCTGATTTTTGGTATGTGACTTTACCTTGATTAGTTATAGATCAAGTTTGCATTTCGTCCCACTTAATTGATTTTTGACGGAATTATGGCATTTTCAATTCTTAACGGGAACCAGATTACACTTGCCGGTAGGGGACTAGTATTGCTAATGCAATACTCTCAGAATGCTTGTTTCTACTGAAACATGACACGAAGATATTATCATTACGAGTTGTTAGAGTCTGCATTCATACAAGTATCCTCAAACTTTTTTGGCTTACCTGAGTTTTCTTTTTGGTCATTGTTCTTTCAAATCTTACAAGCATAAACATCACATTAAGCTACAAATTTATTAAATTGCAATTTTTGTTTTCTTGTGTTACAATTCAAATCAAAATTATGTTTTATTGCGTTTGTCTTGTTTGCATAAATCCTCAAATACCGAGCAAGGTCGTTGAGCAATTCTAATAAAAATTTACAAAAACGAATTCTACGAACAATGTTTTAGCCTGCTTGGACCACTTGAACTTACTATTACAGCTGTATAGGGTAATGTAGAAGGACTGACGTATAGCGTACTCCTCTTGTTTTACATATTGTTGGACATAATACGAAGTGATCTAAAGCAAAAGGCCTCATTAATTCGAGAAATATTTTTAATTACCTGAAATACCGTTCTTCAGAATCAAATGCTAATGTAGTTAACATTTTTTTTATTTATGTGTATCGAATATTAATTGATTTAATTTGTTTACAATATCCTGCACTTGCTCATTTTTCCATCGCTGCGATTAAATTTGGATGATTTTTTATAGGATGAACAACTTAATGATTATGAATTCTTAAAAAAGAGAAATTATGGGGTTTTTTTTAGAGTATTCATTATGGTCTCGGTATCTTTTTTTTCTTATTTGAAGAAATGCAGCCAACTCTACTATTTTTCCTTAATTTTCGAAAAGTTCTTTTTCGTTATCACCAGAGAAAAATAGTTACTTTTATATTCAAAGGTTTCTAGGTTTATTTATGGTTACGAGAGAAGCATTTTTACTTGTTTTATTTAGGCATTTCTGGACGATACTTAAAAATCAGTAGAAAAAAATTGCACATAATTAGGAAGAATGGAGGCATATTTAAGAAATAAATGCATCTGATATCTGAATTTTATGTCTAATGACTTTAAAAGGCGATTGCTCAGATAATTGTTGAGAATAGAAAGCAACAATAAAATATTTTTAGAATTGTGTACCAAGCCCACAATTTAAATTACCAAGGAGTTCCTTATTTTCATCAAAAGACTTGATGTTATAGGTTATAAAAATCTTATTTTTATTTAAAACATTCTTCTAACTTTGCCTTTTTAGATTTTCCTGAATACGAATATACCTGTAGATGCAAACATTAAAAAGTTGAAGAAGCAAATTAAGCAGAACATCTTAACACTTACTACCAGTGCCTCATCACCTACGCAATCAATGCATTGTAAAGGAAAGCAGAAAGACAAAGAGGTATAATTTTAATGTATGACAACACAGTTTTGTATGGGTTCTAAGGTGCATTATATCATATAATGCATGTAGGTTTATGAATGTCTTATTTCTATATGAACATTTTTTATAGTGATTTTATCATACGCTCGTAGTTCCTCATGCTTTCATTTTTGTGTCTCTTATAATCATATTTTTACAGTCATTGTATGACATTTATTTTAACTACTAAGCACTTTAGAATATATTTGTGATATATTAAATGGTAAAGAAATGTTTGTAGCAATAATGCGACAAAAATAATAATTACACATGTTTTCATATTTTTAAGAATCCTTTTGGTAAAAAAAAATATGCGTCATATTTCGTCCTGTAAAAAAAGCTGAACCATTAAATATTGTAATGTAAATACCATGCTTCAAAAATTTATTGAGTTCTCAAAGGCAAAGAGCAACTTTGAGAACAAATTCAGTATTCAATGGTTAATTTCAAAGGCCACTGATATGTATATTGCTAATAAATAAACTTATTTATTATTACTTAGTGATGCTGATACGGTTTACAATATACACAATCTATATGACTATATTTAAGCTTTGGAGAAACACTATTTTTGAAGATGGTAGATATCAAATTTATTGTAGATTTGTTTGTGAAGTATCATTAAGGAAGGATTCTTCTCTGGTTTCTGACTAGATGAAATATTCAAAGTATATTTGCTTAAATGTCTTATATATTTAGATTTAAAAGATCAGATTTTCTTTCCTCATCGTAATTGTACAACTTTAAATAGAAATGGTAAACTTAGTTTGAAATCTAGCAGGGACTATATTTTTGGCGGAACGGCGGCGTATGAAAATATCTCCTTTTCTGCTTCTCAAAATCACTACAGAACAATGAATTTAGTTAAGATTTCTAAACAATTTAAGACTTAAAGAAAATTTCAAATGTAAGTAAAATTAATAATAATTGAACTGAAGTTTTAAAATATATCACATAAATATGATTTTCCAAACAAACTATAATTTTGTTTACTTTTAAAGGCTTCCAATCTAAGTACAGATTTGAGCAAAAACTCCGTAAAAAGTGTTTTTCTCTCATAGTAAACGGTCAAAACTTTTTGTTTTTCTATCAATTTGTATCTTTATATGAATACTTTACCATATGTGAAAATAAGAAAAATTTAAATATACGAAGCATATAGAAATAACTAATATATCTTAAAAATCTAAGAAAAATAGAGGAAATTTGGATTAGCCAATATCTAATTTAGTTAAATCATTCATGTCAATTTGGTACTATCATCTGATAGACCCTATATGGTAGTATCTTTTTATGCAAGAAGAAAAACATTTAATCTTTTGAAATAGAAGTAGGGTCGAATGATTGGCACCAGTAATTTTTTTTATTCTTAAGGTCAAGAAAAAACACAATGACCTTGACCTGACCTTTCTTTTAAAATAAAATGGTCAAATTTAATCTAATTGATACCATCACTTAATGATAATGTCATCTTCAATCTATGAAAATTTCATTAATTTTTGAATAAGAGAAATATGAGAAGAATCCCTCCTTAAGAATAACATTTGGCTTTCCTTGTTATCAATTCAGGAAGATACTGGTCCACCTTGTAATTTACCACAACATAAAGACGTTTCTAAGAAGGAAAGCTTGGACCCTAATCAGACTGAAGTACGGTGAATAATACAGCATGACAAGACATCTGCATTGGGCTAAATTAGATTTTTTTAAAAGTTTATTCAATATGATATACCGGTACATTTTATGAACGTCATCGTAGTACGAAAAAATGGTTTTAAGCTAATGCATTGGTTTATTAACTTTTTTTTTATAAAACGATAATTCAAAACCTTTTTTTAAGGATTTGAACTTTAAGCATGGATATACATGTAGATCTGCATTTATGCATGGCTAATTGAATACTTTGTTGTGCAATGTTTGACACATATTTAAAGTAATGAATAACAATACATATTTGTATGACACAGATTGGATTTGATGTAAAAGAATTCGACAATTTACCATGGGAAATCGAATGTACACCATTATTTCTCAAAAAGATGACTAAACAAAAGATCTCGATGCAAATTAGACAAAAGACAGTTCAATGTATTAAAGATCTCTGAGAAGGGCATAGACGGCCAAATCTTTGTAAAAGATTAAAGCTTGAAGATTCGAAAGGCAGGACACTGTTTGAAATAAAATTGAACAAAGCAATCAGAATTATCTGGGAGATAGCAAAAACTTTTTCACCAAGAATAAACCACACGGATGTCGCTTTTGAGGACAATGTCTTCATCTCAGAAGTTATTAGAATATGGGACATTGTTTTAGATCATGATAATCTAGATAGATGCGTTCAAAATATACTGAAGTCCTATTCAAGAAGCGAACAACCACAGCTACTCCATACGGGTGTAAAAGAAAAATACAAATATGATGGTGCTCAGTCTTGTCCTGTGGAAAAGCCCAAGATATTTAATTGTGATTTATCAGGAAATTATGACAAAACAGTACTTGCAGGACTGAAAGGAGATTTTGAGAGTGTATATTTACCAATTAATCCAATTGAACATGAATTCAACATTATGAAATTTTATTCCCTCTCACCTGATTTAGTTTATCACATAATAGAAAATCTAAATACTGAAATAGAATTCCCGTTCAAAGTGATTGACCTTGAACATACGATCATAAATATGAAAACTGAAGCCCCGATTCTTTTGGTTGGGAGGAGTGGGACAGGAAAAACAACATGCTGTTTATACAGACTTTGGAAAAAATTTGAGGTGTATTGGACACACATGGAAGGTTTAGATTTCAATCATCAAACTTCTGATACAAACATGAAATCTAACGGTCAGTACTAAACATTTCTTTTAAATATCTGATTGATTATATGTTGTTTAACGTCCCATTCGAGAATTTTTCACTCATATACGCAGCACTGTTAAGGCCTACTTCAAAGAAATCAACAGAATATAAACGTGCATAAATACATACCTTTTTAAACTGAATTTATTTTTGTAAAGGTACTATATTATCTTATGACTTTAGCATTCTTTGAAATAACATTGTATACCCCGCTCGGTACTGAATTTGGTTTGGTCACGTTATTTGAAAGTCACGTGATAAATGCATGTAATGTGTACTGTATGTAGGTCACAAACAAATTTCAATATCGCAAGGGCATACCCTACTTAAAATTAAAAATTAAAGTAATATATTGTTTCTACATAACTTGTAGTTTATGGAAAGTGCTGCTGCTTTAAATAGAATTCGCATTTTATTAGTTTAAATTTCAAGTTATCTGACTAATGTCGAAATATGTGTGACCTTTACCAAGTATTTTATGTATTTATTAAATTATGCTATCGATTTCAGGAAAGCAGCAGCACTTTTCAAGTTAAGGAATAAGTCCGTTATGTGTATTCAAAAAATGGTCAAGATCTATTAAGTGTATGCCCTTGCGAAAAGGCGATTTAATGAGGCACCTCGGCGTGAACATGCACACCCTGTAGACAAAAACACGGTAGAATCAATTCAATACATTCTCTCGATATTTTTTAGATAATGGCACTAAACAAACGTTTCAGATTTGTATTAATGGTCTACCTAAGATTTGCAAATAATATTCTGTTTAATAATAAAATGCATTTTTCACTGTGAAAAAAATTATTTGATCCGCCTCTCACTGCACATAAAATGCGTCAAACTTTACCATGATGACGTCATGTCGACAAGTGCATTGCGATCAGTGACTTGTTTATATCTTGCTGTGTGGGATTTAACTAGCGACAAAAATGAATGCAGTGGTAAGTTTTGATGTAGTTTATTACTCTTATGCAGTTTAGATTCGCGAATTATTTCATTTTCTGTTACTTTGAGGAATTGCTATATTTGTGTGATGTCACAGTAAACTTTTCCCGTAAAAATTAGGCCCCGCCCCCTTTATGCAGCCTTAAGGTCAGACGATACGTTCCTCAAATATCTGTTTTTTATATCTTCGAATTATGTGGAAAATATTCAAAATTTTAATTGCCTTCTGATTTATAAACAGGTTTCTTATTTTCTTTTAAAAAATGAAACACCAAAAAAATGTGATATTGGCTAATTAAGTTTTTCCCAAAAGGATTTTATAGGAAAAACATCTTCTGGTATCTTGCACAAATGCCTGGTAAGGTACCTCAATTTTTTGCAAGTAAACATGTTAGAGTATCAATACTTCAATGACAAAATCTTAGAAAAAATTATATATTATTGAGGAACGTATCGTCTGTCCTTAACACAGCTGCGTAGGGACGTCACCATATACTGGTGAAGGGCTTCAAATTTAGACCTTTACTCGGCACTCAGGGCCATTGAGCAGTGAGTGGTTTTTTTTCGTGCCATTGCCTACCGTGACAGGGGCCTCGGTTTTTAAGGTCTCATCCGAAGGAACCGCAACTTTCACTTCAAAGTGCCAAGCGATTGGCGAAGGAACAGTTGCTACCCATTTTTATCGACTTAGGTCAGTCGCGGCTGTGATTCGAACACGCGACCTTCCGATCACGGAGTGAGCGCTTTACCGACTGAACTACCGTGACGGTTTAAATATTTGAAATTAAATGTTGACTGTTGTAAAAACATTATAACAATACTTTTTTTAATAGTTGGAGTAGAAAACAAAAAAGAAGACAACAAAGCCAATGACAACTCGATAACAGGTCCTGAAAAACATTTACGGCAACTATTTGTAACTAAAAACCCTGTGCTTTGCCAGGAAGTCAGAAGAAATTTTATGGATATGAAGCAAGCCTGTCGAAAGTTGAAAAGTACTTTTTCACCTAGACAACACCTTCCATCAAGGCTTCAAGATGTCGAAGATCACGAGTATCCATTATTTATGACGTTCAAAAAACTTTTAGAAGTTTTGGATGTATCCCTTGAGTTTCCTTTCTATCTACATGTAGCTAAAGATGATCTGACCGTATGTTCAGTTAAATGTTTTAAGTGTTCTTTATATTCACTAGGTTCCTTTTTTATTCAATAATTGTTCGTGTTATATAAACATAGATCAAAAGGTGATAAAAAATATTTGAACTTTAAATGAATCCAGCATTATTTGTTTCATTCCAATTTCATACCTATCATTTCTTGACTTTTTTCTCTGTTTATGTCTTGAAATCATGAAGCATGCTATGAACTTTATTCTCTTCAAATTTTCCTATCTTATAGATCAACATTCAGGGATGGAGAGTTCCTAACGATGTTGATGATCTCTCAAAGTTTCAAGATGTAGATTCAGACTTTGAAAACCTTTCAGAAGTTGATTCAGAAGATTATACAGTAAATTCGGGTGACGAAAGGGATGCACGTAAATGTTCAGATTCTACAAATCGACGAAAAACAAGTTCCAATTATTATAAAAAACTTCTAACATACGAAATTTTCGAGAAATGTTTTTGGACAAAGATTAACAAAGAAAAATTAAAATGTCACCCATCCCTTGTTTGGACGGAAATCATGTCATTTATTAAGGGATCATTTGATGCTCTCTTGTCTCCAAACGGATATTTAGATCTGAAAAAGTACATGGAACTAGGAAGGAAAATGGCACCTGTTTTTACTGATGACAGGGAGAAAATATTTGAAATGTTTTTATCAGATGAAAAATTAAAGAAGCAAATGTTTTACACTGATGAAGCTGACATTGCTAGAAACATATTTCACAGGTATGTATGTACATTTTACAATCACCCCAAACAACATTACCAACAGATTGACATAAGCACAAGAAAATAACTGGTTTCTATTTCGTTTTTTAGAATGACCAAACTAGAAACTTCGGATTTGCTGATTCATGAGATTTATGTAGACGAAACACAAGATTTTACTCAAGCAGAAATTTGTATCCTAGTTAGAATGTGTCAAAATCCAAATGGGATTTTCTTAACAGGGGATACTGCCCAATGCATTATGCGTGGAATATCATTTAGATTTGAGGATCTTCGTTCCCTTTTCTTTCAAATAAAGAAGATCAGCCAGAGAAAGAAGGAGTTAATGTACCAGAGAAGGTTTTGAAACAAGATTCCAGTTCATATGAATTAGAAAATTAACTAAAATATTTATTACATATATAACTATTGCACATGATTCATTTTCAGCTCTTTCACCTTACTCAAAATTATCGGTCACATGCAGGAATATTGAATCTGGCATCAAGTGTTCTTGAGGTATTAAAAGAATTTTTTCCGGAATCATATGATCACTTAGAGAAAGATGTTGCAATGATTGATGGTCCAAAACCTGTCATTTTAATCCATAGCAATTCAAAGTAAGTGACTAAGAAATATATAAACTGCATTTTAAAACTTTATAGTCACACACACACACACACCCTCACACACACACACACACATTTCATAAGAAGTGCGGGACCGGTCTTTCGGATGAGGCTGTATAAACCGAGGTCCCGTGTCGCAGTAGGTGCTGGCACGAAGAAGATCTCTCTCTGCTCAATGGCGCTACATGCCGAGTATAAATTTAAATTTGTAGCCCTCCACCGGCAAGTGGTGGAGTCTCCATTTGAGTGAAAATTCTCGATGGGGACGTTAAATAACAAGAAACAAACTTAAGAAGTGCTTTTCTTCACAATTTCAAAAAATGCATCTTATGAGTCATGTTGCAATTGCTTGAAATGTGCACAGTGAGAGTGTTTCAAATATAAGCTTAGTCATACTATTAGACGACATACATTTATTGCTCACTAACAAAACTGAATTTTAGCTCACCTGAGCCGAAGGCTCAAGTGAGCTTTTCTGATCAAAGAGTGTACGGCGTCCGTCTGTCGTCGATCGTCTGTAAACTTTTCACATATTCGACTTTTCTCAAGAACCACTGAGCCAATTTCAACCAAACTTGCCACAAAGCATCCTTGGGTGAAGGGGATTCAAGCTTTTTCACAGGAAGTGTCGCACCCTGTTTCAAGGGGGGATATTTAATAATTCTAAAAAATTTTGTGGCATCTTTTAAAAATCTTCTTCTCAAGAACCACTGGGCAAGAAAAGATGAAACTTATGTGAAAGCTTCATTACATACTCTAGAATCAAATTTGTTCATATCATAACCCCCGGGGATAGCGTGGGGCCACAAGAGGGGGTCAAAGTTTTACATAGGAATATGTAAGAAATGTCTTTAAAAATCTTCTTCTTGAGAACAGCAAAGCCATGATTAATCATAATATTACAGAAGTATCCTCTGGTAGTGCAGAAAGTTTGTTCCAATCAGGACTCCTGGGTTGGGCAGGGCCACAACAGGGGGGTCAAAGTTCAACATAGGAATATACAGGAAATATCTTTAAAAATCTTCTTCTAAAGAACAGCTAAGCCATTATTAGACATATTAATAATACAGAAGTATCCTCAGGTAGTGTAGATTCAAGTTTGTTCAAAGCATGACCCCAGGGGATAAGGCGGGGCAACAGCAGTGGGTCAAGTTTTAAATAAGAATATATAGGTGTGATGGTTAAGGGGCATTTACGTACAACGCATTGAAGACTTCAAATAGTGGAATGACCTGACATCCCTTCGAATGGACTAGCCTAAGGGTATATAAGACAAAGCCTTGGGAAAGTCAGGCATTCAGAAGGTAGTTGTAGAAGATGGATGATTCATCAGCAATAAAGAAGTTAAGGTATCCTATCCTAATAGCAAAAGATTCAATGAAATTGAATACATAATAAATGGTAGGTGTTGAATACTCAGTATATTTAGACATGATTTCCATTTATTACTATTAGCATGTAAGGGTGGGATGGTCCTAATTTATGACCTTGAATTTTAGTAATTGTTATCTCCCTCTGTTTTTAATTAATTAAAAAAAATCAATTTTAAGAAACTTATCTGGTTAAAAAATCGTTTTAAGTTGTCCTTCTATTTCTAATATGTTTTAGTGCATTTTTCCACAAGTGAATTTATTGATATTCTTATTATTTGAATTTTTATTTTTAAAAAATTGCTCCATAGACTTCAAATCAATCTTTGTTAAATAGTTACTGCTTAGTTAAGTATATTTTTGAAACTTTCTCTTGGTAAATCCTTACTGTAAAATGCTTTAAATTAATATCAGAGTATGATGTATGTGATGGATATTTAAGGATAGAGGATGGAAAACCTTAAGGTTAAGAGCAAAATAAAAGTTATGAACACCAGTGGCAAGTATCCTAGGGAATTGATGTTAAGCTCTGGGTGAAGTAAATCTGAAGAAGATTGACACAACTGGTTTTTATCTATCTGTGAACCTAGGGGAGAAAAACGGTGCAAGCAGTACCTTATCCACTCCTCATCTCTAGATAAGAGAAAATTTAATTAATGTCTGATATACCCTTAGACAGACCTGTCATAATAATCATTCCAATCATTAATTCTGACAGAGTAAAAGGAAAACCTATATATCCCTTGTAAGAACCTGATCATACCATTACATAGGAAATATCTTTGAAATCTTCTTCCCAAGAACAACTAAGCCATTATTAGTCATATTTATACCAAAGCATCCTTAGGTATTGTAAAATCAAGTTTGTTCAAATAATGACCCCTCAGGGGTTGGGGGCACAACAGAGAGTCAAAGTTTTTCATAAGAATATATAGGAATCATCTTGAAAAAATCTTTAGCCCAAGAACAGCATTGTTACAAAGCAAAATGTACTAAACTGGGATTATTACATTTCATGTTATTATATTTTGCGTCGAGATCAACGCAAAATGTAATAATGCAAAATGTAATAACACGATATTTGGATTATTACGAGTGTTGGGGGGGGGGGGTCGTTGATCATTGTATCAGTTTTCTTTTGCTTTTTAATGGGCACATGCATGAAATTAGAAATCTATTTATTTATACTGGTAGGTGTAAATATAGCGGGAAGGGGATTTCTTGACAATTAAAATTTCATACTGTTTTTCAAATCATGTGCATATCAGACCAGCAAAAATAAAATTCTCTCTCTCTTTCTCTCTCCCTAATAATAAAATGGATAGTTTCTGCATGCGCATAAAATACAATGATCAACAAATGAAGTAACCCTTACCTCCCGCTTCTCCTCGCCAGACACATACACATGCACTTCTAATTTGCTGACCGATGTACTCATGCACGTCGTACATGCATATCAAGAGCTTTTCATGGACCCGTGGTCATTCTTTGGTAATTAAGAATTCAGTGATTCATATATAATACAGACTGGTCTATAAATAGACATGTCAATCAAAGTTAAGTTAATGTTTTAAAAGTATTAAATAAAAATTTTAGAAAAAGTTTTTTAAAAATATACAATTAGATTTAGTCATGTCCGTAAAAGCCGTAACGTTTGTCTCATAGTTATAGGTCTGTTTGTCTTTCTAGAAAATCGAGCTTCCCCATTGTTAAATCAATTTTGTGATGTTTCGCTTTGAACACAATACAAAAAAATAATTATATTTTGTTTTATTACATTTTGCGTTGTCCTCAACGCAGAAATTAAGTAACGCAAAATGTAAAAGCCAAAAAGTGCATTTTTACATTTTGCGTCGAGATCAACGCAAAATGTAATAATCCAAAAATCTTGTTATTACATTTTGCTTTTATTACATTCTGCGTTAAACTCGACGTAAAATATAATAATGCAAAATGTAATAATCCCATTTTATTACATTTTGCGTTGTAACATAGCATGATTAGTCATATTATTATAGAAGCATCCTGAGGTAGTGTAAATTTAAGTTTGCCCCCCCCCCCTCCCCTTAAAACTTTTCAATACTGAACTGATTTCTGCTTCTTCGTAGTCAGTGTGCTCTGGTGAACGATGTGGCCCATTGGCCTCTTGTTAAAGTAAGTATTTGCAAAATTGCACGAGAGAGTAGTTTTCTTTTTCAGAACTGAATTATAAACAACAAACGTCTATAACGGCTTGGTTTATCCTGTGCGGTATATATATCCTGGGACATTTGGTTATTTATGTATAAACATTTATGCATGAAATATATAAATGCCCTAAGGCTTATACCATACAACTAGATGTTTATATTTGATATTTTATACAGAGATTTGAAACAACTACTGACCGGTAGGGAAAGGGAGACCTCTACTATAGAACTTGGAGCACATCAAGTCATCCTTGTTGCAAATCAAGAGTCAAAAGAAAAACTGCAAGACAAATTCAACAAATGTCTCGTCATGACAATTGATCGTGCTAAGGGACTCGAATTTGATGACGTTCTGCTTTACAATTTCTTTAAAGAATCTCATGTAAGAATTTATCCTTCTTATTATATTTAATTAAATAAAGAAAACAGAATATTTGGAAATAGTTTAAAGAAAAAAATAAAATATGTAAAACTTTCTTGTATTTCATTTCTTTATGTTTTTCATACGATTCAGTGTAAATAAAACGTAGAAATATTTTGTATCTTATACATGATTTTTACCCCTTTATCGCCAGGTATTTTAGAATACATGTATAAAATTATCAAAAGCTCATGGAGACTTCCTTGACCAAAGTTTATCTTTTGGTCGTCAGTGTTTCTCTCTAACCTTAATTATCTTCTCAAGTGTAATACTTTCAAGATTATCCAGCTTTTCCTACCGAACTTCCACAAACCCACCTATAACAGTTCTTTTTTGGCAAAAAATAAAGCTAAGGTTTTCGCATGGGATGGGACAAAACTTCCTCTATTACAGTAGTGCAAAGTAATATATAACACTATGTTCTTATCCCAATTCATATCTACCAGGACAAGGGTGGGGTCACAATAAATAATTAGTTGATTTCAAATTTCTGCACTTAAGAATATTTTCAAAAATGGCTGGGCTCAATTAAATGAGGTCTTCATAATATAAAATAATTCTTATAAAGTATAAAGTTTGATTTCTTTACATTATGGCCCTTTTGGGCTAAGATGAGGCGCAATTGAAGGGGTTAAGTTATAAAATTTCAATATTTAAGAAAATTTCGATAAATATACTAGCATTTTTCATAGAGAACTACATGGCGAGAGTCAAATTAGCTGGCATTTATTCCGATATGTTGCATATATGAATCTTCATAATCAATCGTTTAGGGCTATTTAGGCGCTACAATGTGTTACAAAAGTTTGATAGGAAATATTTAGTGTACGTGTATTTGAAATTTCTCAAAAAATATGGCAAAAGTTAGTTATTAAAATGTGCAGGCAACCCTATCTTGTGTATTTAAATCATATCCTAAGGATCAGTGTGGGCTACAACAGGGAGTCTTAATCAGGTTTACCACAAGAAAATATTGGATCGATTATTCTTTAAAAATTGTCAATGGTTACATACTTGCATCGTTGCTTATTTACAAACACCCAAAGGAAGTATAAGTTAACTTTTCTTTTTAAATCATGGCTCCAAAACAAAGATGAATTTAATTTCAATTTTTTACAGAGAAATATATTTTTGCAAGAATAACAAGGTTCAAATGTGAGACTTTTAATTATATATTGTTATTTAAACTACTTTAAAATGTGTTTTATTTATACGCCTACATGTAGAGATTTGTCATAACGATAAATGACTTGGGTGAGCTTTGAAGTGCGTAGAGGGACTCTTAAACAGAAAGATATGTCACACATATACCTTCAAAAGCATTATAAAAATACATGTATGATATTTCTAGGAAGTGTAAGAGTACAATTAATTTTTTCAGGCTACAAAAGAATGGAGGGTTGTTAAACAGTTTTTGGGAAAAATAAGCAAATCAACCATTTGTCAAAAGACGAAAATCACGCCCGGTTTTTATGAATACCGACATAGTAGGTATTTCAAGTATCCTTTGTTTCAAAGAGTTCAACTTGATACAATATAATTAGTTACAGAGGTAATCTTTCAAACTGGTATGTGTAAATTTTAAAAAAAATCTTATCTCTTAAAGGTGATCTTCTTGCAATCAGCCAATTGAGGCCTCTTCCTTTTGACCCAAGAAAACATATGGCTTTGTGTACGGAACTAAAAATACTATATACTGCTATAACAAGAGCAAGAACAAATATTTGGATTTTTGATGAAGACGAAGAAAGTAGGGCCCCAATGTATGAATATTTTGCAGAAAGAAATCTTGTTGAAGTTAGAGATGGTGAGTTTTTTTTTCAAATTAAGTCTTAAAAGTATTCTTGTTGTAATAAACTTTCTTTACTAATTTTTATATTTTTGTAAAAGATAATAAGAATACTTTGTAACTAAATAAATGTTGACAAAATTCACTTATCAATTTGTTATTTCTTTGATCTTATGATTTTAAATTTCATTATTTTCGCGTTCTTTAGAGGTATCTCAAAGAGGATTTTCACAACCATCAGCTTGCAGCGATTGGTTGTCCAAAGGAAATGACCTAGTATTTAGAAAATCATACTTCGAAGAAGCTGCAGACTGCTATAGAAATGCTTGTTATTTTCAAAGGGCAGAATATGCTAGAGCCAAACATCACGAGGAGCAATTCAAGTATTATGAAAGGGTTTTCCAGCAAAGATTTATTTTATTACGGTTAATTATACGTCTCCCCAAAACATGCATAACATTTTTCAATGATGTTTCAAATAATCATAAAAGAAATTCTACATGTACAGTATTCAGTGGTGTGAATAGAAAAGTTTACATATCAGGTAATGTATATAATTATATCGTGGATTTTAGTTTGTAAAGTTCAGAAAAAAAAACATTAAAGTTGATACTAATGTAGGGGTGCTAGGGGTCATTCTATCTTCTTACACTGCATTTTATGATGGAAACATAATGGAAGATTAATCTGGACACACAATTGTACTTGTTATCTAAATTGGCTTCCTCTATAATATCAGCTCAGACGTTTAAAAAACATTGGGCCAGGGTTCTCTATGGGCAGTTTAACGAGGCGGCCCTGCCACAGTTAAATTCCTTAGGGCCACAGTTAAAAAATAAAGCGCCATTGTTCCGCCACTGTTTAAATATTACCACCACATAAGATCGTCATCGTCAGTAAGATAAATATATAATTTTATATATAATTTTATAAATCAAATGAACCTTCATATTATGTACTGTTTCTCAGTTTCTAATGCTAAACCGTTAATTTACTCTAATTATTGCCCATTATTTACAAATTTATTTCTATTATTTAATACATTTAATTATTTATTTATTTAAATTTAAATCATTTATTTAATTTATCTAATTATTTTAAATTAATTTATTTACAAATGAAATTTTTAATATGAATTAATTCATCCTTTAATAGTTCTATAGAAACACTGTGACAACGTCGCTAAAATCGCATTGGCAATGCAAGTCAAACATCATTCGTGTATCGTAATCACGTATTTTTGTAATGTTGAAAAATTAACAATATGAAAAGATCCACCAATATTTCATGACACTAAACTGCTTAAGTGTTTTTTTTTAATTCACATGTTTTATGATACTTCTGTCTTTTGATCAATAATTGTAAATATATATATATAGATGTAAGCGTGATTGTTTGACTTATATGTACCAGAATTTCCTCAGTCCTTTAATTGTAGGTGTATAATTTCCTTATGTAGGCAAAACTATTTTTTAAAAAATCAGTGTTAAATGCTTAAAAGATGTTATTACTGGTACTATATTTTCATATTCTGTTAGATAATATTTGTTTATTTATTAGTACGTATGTGTTGAGGGTCTTTTTCCCAGTATACATATATTTTGGAAACATTCTAATTTTTGTTCTACGCTATGATTAATCGTTATTGATTAATTGTTTTTAATTTGCATTATAATTAATTTGCCCAATATTTATTGTCATTTGTGTATTAAGCTTTAGATTCATCGAGGTTGTGTGTTTTCAATTTATTTCGTGGTTCCTTTCCGAATTCGGTCGCGAAATGTCCGCGAATATTAGCACTTCGCATAAGTCTTGCGCCACAGTTAAATTTGAAATGGTGGAGAAACCAATTTAGAGTTTGGATATAGAATAGATTAACAACGTCAGCTCGTTCTCAGCATTTAATTTGCTTGATATAATTTGAATTATGGGTTCAATCCTCTACGCTTTTTCGTTGTTTTTTACATAATTGATTGTTTTAGGTTCCATTAAAAACCAAAGCATAAAAATCTTAAAGAGTTTAATCAAGGAAATATGTAAATATTCATTCCATTGTTCAAAGTAATTGAAGCTTTGTCTAGAGTTTTTTTTAATTATCTCAAAAATGAAAAATTAGACATAATTTAGTTAACATAGAAGCCTAGGTGCAAAGAATTATTTTAATTCCATAAATAAGAAGTAAAAATGGTTTTCTCATGGTCTATACCCCTGGTATACATTAACTAAATTGTGAAAACTGATTGATGGTTTTATTAATGTAAAGACAGCTCATTCTGTTTTATGTTTTATATTTTTGTATAGATTTTCTGAGAAAAGTGATAAGCAACATCACCTTTTAGAAGCAGCACTTGGATTTTTTAATTGCAGCAAATTAGAGAAGTTCCTCTCTTGTTTAAAGAGCTCATCTGAATTCGAGTTGTTGGCGATATTTTATGAGAGGAGAAATGAGGTTATAGTATGATTTCAATGTAGTTTTTATAGATTATGCATAATATTCTAAGATAATTTTTTGGCAGACATCCTAACCAATGTAAGAGTATTTTCACAAATGTGTATTATATGTATATAAGAAATATATTGAATACGATTGCAAAATTGAAAAAGAAGTTTCAAATTATGTCAACTCAGTGCAAGTGAGACATGTATGTTTTCTTTGAATACATACAAGCCTACAAGGAAGTTTTAAATATTTTTTAAATGTCCTTTATAAAATACTTTTAAGCTCACCTGAGCTGCAAACTCAAGTGAGCTTCTCTTATCACAAGTTATCCGCCGGCCGGCTGTCTGTAAACTTTTCACATTTTCAAACTTCTTTTCAAGAACTACTGGGCCAATTTACACCAAAGTCTCCTTGGGTGAAGGGGAGTTCAAATTGTTTAAATGAAGGACCAAGCCCCCTTACAAGGGGAGATAATCAAGAAAAGACAAAAATAGGGAGGAGTCATTAAAAAATCTTCTCAAGAACTACTGGATCAGAAAAGCTGAAACTTATGTGAAAGCTTTCAGAGGTAGTGTAGATTCTGAATTATTCAAATCATGGCCCCCGGGTTAGGGTGGGGCCACAATAGGGAATCAAAGTTTTACATTGAAATATATAGGTAAAATCTTTAAAAATTTTCTTCTCGAATCAATGGGCCAGAAAAGCTGAAACTTATTTGGAACTTTCCTTGGGTAGAGTAGATTTTAAATTGATCAAATCATGAACCCCGGGGGAAGGGTGGGGCCCGCAAGTGAGTTAAGGCTAGGTATATGCATTTCTATGCAAATAAACTAATTAAAATGCCTATGGATTATATTTATTGCACAAAAAACGTTAAAACTTATTGTCTAATACATACTTGTTACACACGACATGAGATAGCCAGTAAACATTATGACGTCATATTATGACGTCATTGCTCTTTACTACACAAGATTATAAAAGACATCAACAAAAATGCTTCGGCGCAAGGGCATGCTCTATTTTATTTAACTGAAACAAGGTATATTTAGAAGCAAAATATTTCAAGAATTGCTGGTATTGCTGCACAAATATCAACAACTCAGTTGTTCAATCACTATTTCTAAAGTTTTAAGTTGAACCAGGGTTAAAATGTACAGTCCGGTATAAGTTTCCTCAGATTCCAATCAAATGAGGAAATGACTAGGATTTGTGCAGCAGTTTTATTAATCTATAGAATATTCTTCGTAGCATAATACAATTTTTATGTAAAATTAAATAGGGTAATCCCTTGCGCCGAAGCTGTTTTGTTGATATGTTTTGTAACCTCCAGTATGTAAGAACAGTGACGTCATAATATGACGTCATAATGTGTACTGGCTATAACATGTCTTGGGTACTAAGTATGTATAAGAAAATAAATCAAAACTTTGTCTGAATTATAAATATACCTCTTTTGCGTTTTTATAAGCTCATTTGCATAGAAACGCCCATACCTAGCCTTAACTCACTTGCGGGCCAAAATAGGGAATCAAGGCTTAACATTGAAATATATAGGAAAAATCTTTAAATATCTTCTTCTCAAGAACCACTGGGTCAGAAAAGGTGAACCTTATATGGAAGCTTTCTTAGGTAGTGAAGATTCTAATTGTTCGAATCAGGACGCGCTTGGGGGGGGGGGGGGGGGGGGGGCAAAGTTACAGCAGAAGATCAGCAGGGCCGAAGTTACTCAAGTGAGCGTAGTGGCCCAAGAATCTCTTGTTTATCTTGATAGATTGAAAAAGCAGCAGAAATGTATGGCCGTGCTGGAATGCCATTAAGTCAGAGTAACTGTTTCGAAAATATGAGGTATTTTGGAAAAGCAATACAAGTTTTAATAAACAGTGCGAATTTTGACCCTGCTTTAGAGTGTCTTCAGAGAAGCAAGTCTCACGGAATCAGCAAGGTAAAGAAATTATTATTACATATATTTGATCATTGGCTATATGATTAATATTGTAATTGATTGTATTTTTTTATGATTGTGTTATTCTTAGAGCAAAGTCAAAAACTTAAAACGATTCATAACCTTCTAAATAATCATTATATAAGCATTATATTTGCAAGAAATCGTCATCAATGCTTTTTCTTTTAATTATGCAGGCACATAGTATCGTATTTGAATGAGGGGGGAGAGCCTGAAAAAATACAACCTACTTGAAAGTCTTTGAGAAGCGAAAAAAGAGGGGGGATTTCTCAAAGTTGAAAATCCTGATTTTAATTGGGGGGGGGGGGGTAGTTTAAAATTTTTGTGACCAGAAAAAAATCTTTACATTGGCCGGATTCTACTACACAACGAAAGGTTTAGGAGGTTAATTCAGCCTTTCAATGAGCATTTTAATAGTAAATAAACAGGAAAAATCGTAATGTTTTAAAAATGTAGGGACCCCCCCCCTCCGGCCCCCTAATTTTAATGTGTCTGTTGTGTATGTCAAAACTGAAGTGTATTTTTCATTGAAAGAATTAATGAATGAATTCAAGTTTTCAGTCCTATGCCTCCTTGCGAATAGGACTGGGGTGTTATAAATTTGATTACGGAAGCTCTAAACACTAATGAAAAATATTTTTTGGACTTTATTAAAATTTTGTCCAAAAAAGTTGTACGTATTGAGCCTATTTGGTTAATTTCAACAAAGGATACCAGTCATTTCTCTGGGGAAAAATGTTCAAATTAAAGACATTAAAGTACAAGTGAACAGAAAACCCTCTAGTTTGCTTACATTGGGAAAATACATCCAAATAATGTTTTCAATTACTTTATCTTGGTCTAGTATAATGGTAAGAATACTTAAATTTGTTTCAATTTGTGTCATTTACACAACCAAGCTTTATGATAAACGTGATGACTTTAACTTTTCAATCGTCAACTTCCCTTACTTGTGCAGCAATATACCTTCATCACCTGCATACGGGGTATATATCTCTCAGTTGATTCGATACGCAAGAGCATGCTCTACGTATGTATAATTTCTAAAACGAGGTAAGTTATTGACAAATAAGTTGATGAAACAAGAATATCAGCTGTCTCGTTTAAAGTCATCATTTCGTAATTTCTTTGGTCGATACAATGACCTTGTCAGCAAATACAATTTATCATTAGAGAGGTTGAGATTTTAAACTTGTACGCGTACGTGTACTTGTGCACAAACTTTGACGTACACGTACACGTTTTTTGTAATTTGTCTATTGAGATTTTAATGACGTGTTACGTGAACGTGTATAGACTGTAATCGGTGTCTCTGTTTCAACTATTTAGTAGTTTTGTGACATTAGTTTGACTTTAGTTAGTGAACAAAACATGGTTAAAAATAAAATAAGTGTTCATGAAGCTTAACATCCTAAATAATTAACAACAAAAACAG
This sequence comes from Saccostrea echinata, assembly GCF_033153115.1. Taxonomy (NCBI): domain Eukaryota; kingdom Metazoa; phylum Mollusca; class Bivalvia; order Ostreida; family Ostreidae; genus Saccostrea; species Saccostrea echinata. The sequence goes on from NW_026889778.1 coordinate 44,524,612, forward strand.
TTTCACACATAAATTGACTAGTTTTTATTGAAAAAGCTACAGGTTTACACTTACGTGTAGATGCCCTTTTACAAGTTGTAGGAACGTGTAGAAAACTTATCAACGCCATAACTGATGACGCAATACGCAAGAAATTTAGGGAATTCACCTACTAGACGTACCCGTACACGTACACGTATGAAATCTCAACCTCTCTATTGAGTCAAATGCTGACTGACGTTTTTCACACTAATTGTTAGGCCATTATTTACACACTGAATTGTCGACGGATTTTTCCGTTATTTCCCGATCATGACAAGGAGCACACGGCGGGTGTGACCGGTCGGCAGGGGATACTCACTCCTCCATGGCACCTGATCCCACCTCTGATGTTTGGAGGTCCGTGTTTGCTCTGCTCCTATTTTGTATTGATTAATGGACTTTTGAGCTTGAATACTGTTCGTTATCTCCATATATTTCATTACAGTAGATTTCTTTTCATTGTATTTTACATTGAAGGCCAGATCACTCTAACTGCAGAAAACTACCATGGATTTAGAACTCTTCAGTGAGCAGTGTTTAGAGCTGCCTTAATACATTTTATTGTTATGTGTTTATGCCTCTGATCAGCATGTATGTGCAATTATTTAATGTTTTGATATCAAATGATTCATAAAGCATAAGACAATGATCATGATGACATTTACACTGATTTTGTCCGTATCCTCAATTTTTGTATTTATTTTTTATCACTATTTATTATTCTAAATTCCTTGATTTGTCTTAATAAAGAATACAAATTACAAAATAAAATGCATGAAAATGCTCTACCCAATTCATCATACCATGATATTTACTATTATATAGAAGTTTTTCATTTATATTTCTTACTGACATTAGAAAATTTAGAAAAAAAAAATTACAGGAAAAAACCATGGTTACTTTCAACAGCTTACCTATTTCCGCGTGGAAATGAACTGGAAATATAGCGTATATCCGAGTGAAAAATCGAAGAGCTTTCCTTACTAGAAAACTGACACCTACATGTACTTCTCTAATCAGTACACTGTCTTCCTGTCTGGTCAAGACACCCCTCCCCCTTTTCCCCCTAAACGACACCTCGGCCCGTGTGTATTCACCGTCAACATACCTGCGCTGCTCTCGCATCTGTAATGTCAAGTATTTACCTATCTTGAATACTGCCTGGTTCTAATGAAATGCATCTACTTAATTTTAGGATTCTGTTCATAACTTGTATGCACAACACTTAATAGAAAATTAAAGATTTTATTCGAAGAAAATAAGATAATTGTACAATTTATGGGTTTTTAATGCTTATGGTACATGTACATGAACTTACGGATCATCGGGTTTTCTGTGTAAATACAATTAGAAATAATTCTCTGATAAATTTTATTGATCGAAGATAAGGCTGAAATAATTCTTACATTCTAAACTACGAAATTTACCTCACATTTTTTTTATATATATATTTTTTTTTCGGAATGAAAGGCAGGTAAAAATAAAACAAAAGAGATCGCCTGGTTCCGCCGTGATTACGCAAGACGAATAAATACACCGGACTGTATTATTATTATTAATCGATTTCATTCCATACTTGACTTTATTTAAGAAGTCGGTATTATTTTTGGCTATTTGGTCGGATCTTGTTTTGTTCATTTTTTAATTGGTTATGTACCTTCAAACCCCCGCCCTGCGAATATCCCTCATATGGGATTAAGACTGTCATAATCTATAAGGTATTAATTATTTGCCGACTTAGACTTATATTAAATATTATGTTTTAAGTAACAGTTAACACAAAGTCTAATGGCAATAATTTATGATTATTTAGTCCGAAAAGTCGCATTTCACTTTGTTTATTTTTATTTATTTTTTCTTTATCTTATGTATTTTAAACAAAAAAGTATGCAATAATTCAATGTTCGTTAATTAATACGAGGTTTTAAGTATCTGACATATAAATGTCCACATTTATGACAGCTTAGCATACACGTAGTTGTAGCAGATACAAATTCTGTTGACTGTAAATATTTATACACGTAACACCGTTACACAAACAAAATGTAGGAAGTTAATTATTTCATTTTGGTTTATCTACACGGAAATGTTTGCGCGAGCAAACAAAAAGTCATGACATAATTTACATGTGTTAATGAAGGGCGCTATTATATTAGCATTTATTTAGATTTCTACCCTGATTTTTTTTTTCGGGGGGGGGGGGGGGTAGTTGATGATAGATCTATAACGACAAATTTATTAATTTTGTTATAACATTTTTTTACCCTTTATTTTTATATTGTGATTTTTGGATACATCACAGACTTTAAGCATCAGACATTGAATACAAATATTTAATTCACTGCATAGATTTTTTTCCGTGAAAATACTAAGTATTTGTAGATAAATTTCTTAGGTATATATTTCTTGTATAAATAATAAATCTATTTCTAGAGTTTCATAAATCTATCGTACCTGTGAGAAACAACACTTATCTACGGAATTTTTGAGCAACCTCTGTAATTAAAAGATTCATAGTTCAACCTTAATAAGAATTTCGACATTTACACAAATAATCGGAAATGTTCACCATTGAGTAAAATGATCTAAAATAATTAAAATCTACATTTATCTACAATCCACTTAATTATTGTCAAAAAATAAATAAATAAACAGGTTATATAAACTTACCATAGTGACCCCAAGTGTTTTTTTTTTCATAATACTTTAAATATTATTATCATTTAGATTTGCAGCTTTGCAAGTATTAAAATCAACATGTTGCAGTATATCAAACAAAAGAATCTATTCGTCTTGTCAAAAAACGTTCCGCATTTTGAAACAATCCTATCAGGTTTTGCGTTTATCCTATCGTGAAGATCGTTTATCAGGTCTATCGTGTTTTGCGTTTATCGTATTTTGCGTTTATCGTGTTTTGCGTTTATCGTGTTTTGCGTTTATCCTATCGTGCGTGCATCCTGTCCTATCGTGCGTGTATCCTATCGTATCGTGCGTTTATCCTATCGTATCGTGCGTGTATCCTATCGTATCGTGTATCCTGTAAAGAATAACGTTGCGGGTACTGTACATTATGCCGTACATTTACCACCTCTTTATTATTAATTTTATTATTATTTCTTTATTTTCAATGTTTATTTTTAAGATTCAAACTACGCTAAAATAAATACGTGAGATTGAGTAAGCAAGCTTGAAATGAATGGAAAAAATAGATTTTGAATTCGAACAACACTTACCACAAGGATACAAAGATCGAGCACTTGATCTAGCTTTAATCCAGAAAAGCAGTAATCTTCTAAGGCTTTTATATGATATGAGTGAAATGAGGGATAGGGCAACTGGCTCTTTATTACAGTCAAATTCTGGGTTAATGTTGGTTACAACTTAAACTGCTTATATCAAAATTTTTGTGTGTTAATGTTTCTTTAGGCAATTTATAAACAGTTTAGAAATCAGGGCTAGGATTCATAAAATTTTTAAGATTTGTGCTAAGAATCACACTTCAGTATTAAAAAATTCTAAGTTATGAAAAGATTCTCAAGTCATATTTATGTAAGTTCTTAGAGCAATTCTTAACTAAGTTTAATTCTAGAAAATTAAAACACTTAAGTCACCCTAGCAAGACATAAAAATTCCCGATCAAAAATCGCACTTTTTGTGATGGAGGTATTTATTTCCAGTGTATTACATCACATGTATACGTCTATGTCATCATCATTGCACATTTGCATCTTACCAGTTGATAAATACCTGAAAGTCAAAAAGAATTTCTACGTATTGGAAATCACTATATTTTCGCGACACTTTATTTTCGCTATAGCTATTTGGTGCTTTTAAGCGAGATAAAATTTTTGCGAGTTATGGTTTTTAGTTCTATATAATCCTTAACATTATACAAAAATCCGCGACAATATAATTTTCACAAGCAGACAGACTCACGTAATTACGCGAAAATAAAGTTCTCGCGAATAAAAAAAAAAGGTGATTTACAGTAGTTGTTATTGCATGGTTTCTAAATGAAAGATTACAATTTCTTCTGTGCAGCATTTCTTACTTTGATAAAGAAAACGCATTTCTTATCTACTTAAGGCATACCACTAGGACACGTAACTTTTTGACAATAATTAAGCAATAAATATGTTTATGAATGACACATTGAGTATTTCTACCAAATTTACGTAAGATGTAGGGATCTTCTGAATCCCGGCCCAGAAGTGTTATTGAAATGTTGCAAAAATATGCAAAATCGGATATTATAGGAATGGTTCGACTGTCCTTAACGCTAGGTTAAATCAAGTGAACGTTATGGTACATGGATCTCTTGTTGAAGGACAAATATATTTTGTTATTACATGTTACGTGGATGATAATTTATAGAGAAACTGAGAAACAAAGGTGAAATATATATCTATCTTTTATATGAATTGTTTGGCCATTAATTTCACACTAAATTTTCTACGAATTTTCCGTTTACCCGGTCATTACAAAAAACAAACAGTTGGTGTGACCGATGGATAAGGGATGCTCACTCCTCCTTAGCACCTGATCATACCTGTTTTCAGAAGTATGCTTTTGCTCTGTCCACAATCTGTATAGTGTGATCAGTCTTTGAGCATGATAACTTTTCGTTATCTTCACATTTCATTATCATCTACTAGGTTTCAACAAACCTACCGATATAATCAGATTTCGTCCGAGTCATTACAAAGTCATTAAAGAGTCTGAAAAATCCGATATTAAATGAAATGTAACTGACTCTTTATGGCCTACAAACCTATGCTCAAAAATAGGAATCCAAAGAATACTAAATTTATCGGATATGTATTCAGCATAAAATCGTTTAAACCATATATGCATTGAGAGTTTCATAAAGGTTTGAAAGATCTTCTTATATACCCGACAAAATATTTAAACAAATGTCTTAGTCTGAAGTTTTTTATTTCATTTGTTTTCTGCAGCTTTGATACTAGAAGGCATGTTGACTTAAAGCTTGTAAACCAACGTGAAACCAAATCACTAGCATTGTCAACGTTGTCTTACCATGTACCAATAAAAGTATAAAATAAAACAATACGAGTATCTTTGAAAAAGACTTAAAGATAAGCTGATTATTGAAGTGTTGGCATGAAATGGCGATTCAAATAAGTAGAAACTTTAGTTATGATGGTACATCAACGGGAGTCAATGAATGTTTCCTAAGAAAAATATCTATTAAAGTGACAAGATTATCAAATTCATAGAAAAATATTTTGTATATACATAGGACAAAATTCCTGCTGATTTGTGTTCAGAATGCAAGATCTGTGTCAAAGCTATGGAATATTGTGGGAAAACGCAAAATGTACCGAAAATGGTAGAATATGCAGAAAGAATTGACGACGTACCACTGAAATTTAGGATCTACCTGAAGTACAACAACGTAGAGGAAGCATTTGATTTGAATTATGGTCGAAGTGCGTATATATATTTCACAAAATTTAATATAATTATGAAAATAAAATATTAATTCTAATCATATATATTATCATAATCAATAAAATATTTTCCTTAATACTCGTAAGTATAATATTTTTCAATTAATAATGTATTTTTTTAATTTTTAATGTAAAAGTTTGATCTCTATTTTCATTTATATAAAGCTGCTGAAATGAAAAAAATAGATTTCTTCTTGAAATGTGGAGCACCTAGTAAAGCCCTAAAACTTGCTAAAACTTCAGAAAAATCAGAATTTGGAATAAATAATGCAAAAAAACTTCAATGCATTTTTCTGATGGCACAGCTTGCAATACATGACAAGGATAACAAAGATGAAAGAAACAAAAGCAAAATTGTGGATAACTTATATACATTAACTGAAAATCCACAAGAAGAAGCTAGTGCAAACACAATAAATATTGGAAAAGCTCAAATGCTAACTGGACAACTGACAAAAAACTTAAAATATGTTGAAAAAGCATTTAAAACATTTGAAAACGGAAAACATGTTGGATTTATTGGTCAGTTAGAATGCATAGAATGGATAATAAGCAATTGCTTGTCGGATTTTTCAATGGTTCAGCAAATAACGAAACTCATCAAAGAGTCTTTCTCATCATTGGAGGAGGAAATGCATATTCTAGATACAGACTCAAAGTTTAACATACGTATTTTGGAATTATGGTACGAGTTTTACGGATATTACAGAGATAAATCAACAGACTCCTACAAATTATATCCAAGACAAAAGTCTTTAGCAACAACGAAAATGTTTTCGACAAGCGAGATATTTGAAGCTTCTCTGAACGCTAGTAATGTACGAGAATTTTGCAGTGAATTTTGGAAAGAGAGGTGCAGATGCTGGAAAGATGTTTTGCTTGAAAACCTCGACAAAAGAAAAGACACTGCTAAAGGATATCTGAATAAGCATTCGGGAAAATGTCAGATGATTTTGAAACTGGATGAAACGCAAGGGACTCCTTCTAATAATAGTAGCCTTGTTATACGAATTACGCAATGCAATATGATGTCCGTTGAGCTTCTTACGTGTTTGAAAAAAATAGAACCAATGATAGAGCGTGATGTGACCAGAAAATGTGATATATTTATCAATGAATTATTTTACACTGATTCCCTTGAAACCCCTATTATTGAAATTGCAATTCATCAGGGTCTAGTCAGGCTACTACAAAGTAATCGTTACAGTTATTTTAGAGTAGAAATGGGAAAGTATTTAAAATCAGAAATACAAAATATAGACATAGAAAAAACAGAAAGCGTAGGGAAAATTATTAAAGTTTTCCTTGCAAAAACTTCCTTAGGAATTGAAGACGACGAACTAAGAGATATGCTGAATCAATTTGAAAAATTATCTGGATTCACAAGGGACAACAAGGTTCATGTTACCTCAATATTTTCTTCATTTTTTAACTCATTTGAATATTTACGGAAAGGAAGTATTGTCTCTGCTATTCAATGTTTTAACATCTTTTGCGCTCATTTTAGCGCGTCCGACGAGCAGACGTTTCCTATTTTACCAGAAATTTTCCTACTGTTTAGTGAAGTGTTTGCTACCGTGGCGTTTTGTTTTGCAGCGCACGCACAAGGCGAGTGTTTTGTTCTCCCAGACTCCTTTTTAGCAAGTGTCAAATATGCTGAGCATGTATTTTTCAGGAATACCTCTATTTCCAATACACTAAAGGATAATTCTATGGGTGAGACTTTTATGTTAGAACATATGTTCCGAATGCTTTGTGGATTTTCGTGCAAGGTGAATCTGTTAAAAATGTCACAAAAAATCTCTTCTCCAGGGATCGTAGACAGAATTTTGATGATAAGTTTCCTAACTTTATGCAACTTTAATATATTTTCATCAACAGAAATTGTCAATAAAATCGAATCGGTTCTAGTCAAAGAACTATTAGATCTCTTAGAATCCACAAAAAGAGCTGAGATCGTAGAATCAATGATGAATGCTACATGCACATCAGATTTCATACTTGCACTGCAAATTCTTTTGAAGCCAAATTCAAAAAATGTCCTCTTTCTTTGTAAATGGGACAGTGGGGAAAGATTTCAAAAGTCTACGGAGAATCCTAATGGTAAACTGAAAGGTGTTTCACTCAAAAAGGAAACTTTAGAAGCTATTAAAGCTATGACAGAAAAGCATGGTAAACAGACGTAAACAGCACATGAAAAGAAAGATTCAACTATTGCAAGTAAAAGATGAATCAAAGTACTGAAAGTACTGAAGGACGGTGGCATGAATACAACAATTTATATATTGCACAATTTCATTTTTTATAGTACTGTATAAAAAATATGCTGTATCAGATGTAATTAAAGTAACTCATAAACAAATTTTTATTTGCATGCTAGACATATCCGTAAGTGTTGCGACTTTTAACTTGTAAATATTTCCTCGCTGCGAACTTTTTATTATATTGCATATTTCCATAAAATGTCTTTTCAAACACTAAAATTAATAGTCGCAGATTTTTTTATAAAAAAAAAAACGGTGAATCGCAAATACAGGTTGGTGAGAATAATAAGTCATTCAGAGTAATTCTACATAAGAACTAGAAGAAGAAATGCATAATTTCGAAAATGTGGATACTTCTGTGGGCTCTTTTTTAAGTACAGTGTGAAGGAGGAATGGCTTAAGTATGAGAAAACTCTTATTTTAACAAATCTTATAGGCCTTATAGGCTAATAGCGAACATAAGATTGATACTGATTGATCTATAATACTTTTGTGTTATTGATTTGTAATGAACAGTGCATCTAAAAATGAGTGCAAAAATGCTATTGATAGTTTGTTAATTACTTTACCAAAACTGTATATTTTTTTTTTTAAAAAGTCATCATGAGCCACAGTAGAAACTATTATAGTACAGATTGCTAAAACTGAGTTTAAGAAAGTCTGTTGAAGTTTTCCCACAATATGACAAAACTGTGATTTAATGTAACCTTTGATTAATTTATCTAAATATTGTTAAATTGTATTTGAACATACACTATGACAGCTTATCCTGATCGTAAAAATGTCCTCATAATCTGATGATTTTCAAGAGATTGTGTGAATTTCATACACTGCGTTCTTCGAATGTAAAAGTTAAAATAAGGCTCATTTCAAAAAGTATTGTTCAAACATTCATGATTGTACCATAGAAATAAAAATATTAAAAGTACACTGGATGTGTGAATCAACATAAAATGACTCAATTGAATCCAGTTAGAATTAAGAGGTAGTCCACCAAAAAACCAGGCAATGGGTGGCACATCGAATGTCATGGATTTTGATTATTTTTTGCATGTAGACTTATTAAAGCAAATGTTTACACATGGCAACATCAAAAAAATTTTTTTTAGTGTTCCTCTAGTCCTATTTTTGGCAAGTGCTTAATTTTAAGTGCAAAAAGGTCAACATGTTGGTTAAAAATTTACTACGTTTTTGTTTTGTTTTATTTGAAACAGATACTCAAAAACTGGATATGTCAATAAACATTATATATAGTATAAACCCTTATCTTTTATAATTTCAATGAATAAGACACCAATTTATATTTCTTTAGAAAAAATTATGTGGTCTAAACTTGAGTTAAACAAGTGACTTAATGAATTCACTATCCAATTTTCATTACGTTCTAAAATCCAATACATTTAAATGTCAGAACTTTCTCCTCATGTTATTATGAATACAAAGTACAAATTGTTGAATCAATTTAAAAAATTGGTGGTAACAGGTATATTGAGAGAAATAAGAGGCGTCAAATTATCTACTTTTTATAAATTTATCAAAATATTAAATCGATCCCGATCGGAATTATATAAAGAAGAAAGCTACTATGATTTCATCATGAAATTTGGCTGTTTTGTTTCATTATGGTTTATAAATTACTTAATCTATTTTTAAACATGTTTTCTAGGTGGCAATTACCATTAATTTGATTACTTAATTATTTTGCATTAATTTCTATCAGGATCGGTTTCATTTCAATCGGGATTGGTTTCTATATTAAAAATTAGAAATATTTTCTAAAATCGGCTCTTCGTTGTATTTTATCTAAAGAATATGTCTGCATTTTATTTTTTTTCTGTGAGTTACATGTTTTTAGATGATTTTATCCATAGATTACATATATCTTTATTACTAAATGTTTTTTCAGGTCCATGAAGATCTTTTTTAATTACTTGTAAAACGTCTGTTTGATTTCTTGATACACACCTTTATTTCATGTAACAATTAAAGGCAAATTTTAAGCTTAACAAAATATCTCATTTCCAAGAAAAATAATTTTTTTTAATTATCTGGACTAAAAAGAAAATCTTATATATATATATATATATATATATATATATATATATATATATATATATATATATATATATATATATATATATATATATATATATATATGATTGCGCCCATGGGAAAAGGGCCCTTATGGCAATTTTTACACATTTTAAGTTTTTCATGGATATTAATAGAGCAAGGTTAGAAGTTGTCAAATCTGAATTTTTATGACCCTACGTCAACTCTAAGTAGGTTTTTTCTTCATTTATATCAATGATACTTTAACAGGTAAACAGTGACGTCATGTTACTTTCGCACCAACGTCAAAAGTTTTCAGAGTGAACATGACTTTCACTTTGCATTGTAATGTTACTACGGTAATAAATGTATGTTATTGAGCATTTCCAGAAACATTTTTGAGTCATTGTCTCTTTTAATAATTGTATAATATGATAATGAATAGTTGTATTAACTATTATCCATCATGCAGTTGTGTATAGAATTATGCGTGTTTGTTTGTTTTACATTTCACTATGCTGGAATGTCAGGAAAACCCGAGAAGCAAGCGGCTTCTGTTCAATATCAATTTATTCTCTCAAAACCAAAGTATTTATCTCGTGTAATAATCGTTTGAGAAACCTGTAGAATTCATTCGAAAATCATTTCATTTTAAGCATGGCTCTCGATAGGACAAGATGTCAATTTTTTTTTTTTTTTTTTTTTTTTTTTGGGGGGGGGGGGGTTGAATCAAGTATAAACGATATCTCTTTCAATATGTGAAGTTAAAAAATATTTCAAAGAAATTCTCGGGAACAACAATAAAATAGATGCTGCTGGGTAGTGAAAATTTGTTGTTTTTTGTTTTTGTTTTCTAATTATGATTAGACAGAAAATTTGTGAAATGTAGTGAGTTACCGTATACGCTGTACAACAATTTAAGGACATTAAGTTGATACACTGCATGTTAAGCAATATTCGATAAAAAAAAAATTCAAACAAAAAATCAGAAGGACTTCTGTCCGCATGTGGTAATAAAACTTCTTTTTTTAAATTGAAATGATACACATTTTTTTTAGTCACAGCAAGGAACATTTTTGAATAATTAATTTTAAGTAAGCAGGTTGATAAATTATAAACAAATGGATGAATTATAATTCACATGCATTTAAAATGAAAGGAACAGATCCAGGATGACCAGTGGTTGGATTGTGTGTGTGTGGGTGGGGGTGGGGGGTTAAAAGTTAAATGACAGAAACATGCAATACTTGTAGTTAACATGAGTTTAATAGCATACGAGGGTTGTCGTATTTTTAAAATATTCCTACATTTAAGGTGTGCAGGGGGGATGCCTTCCCACCACCAACCCCATAACCTCCAGATACGTCATTTGGTTAGGTTTGAAATAATATTGACATATAATTCCTCAATTTATTTTTGCACTTTGAACTCTCTCCTTACGTACATGTATATGAGCAGGGTCATTTTCAAAACAAACAGCGATCATGAGCTCCACATGCCTGGAACTGGAAACTTAACTGCTATCAAATCTAGTTAATCATGAGAAAAATTGCGTCCTAGAATAACGATTTTGTTTGATTTTGTAAAATTAAATGGTTTTAGAAGAACATGGGTATTAATAAATATCGGGAATTTTATTGTCATTTCAACAAATTTTATCCGAACTTTGAATGAAATCAATATGTCATTTTTTAAAATTAATATCAAATAGATTTTTCTAAGAAATAAATAATTATATATATGTTGTCGTTATGAATCAATGACATGCAGATTAATTAATAGAATTTTTTCGGCTGGGGGGGGGGTGTAAAAATTAAGTTTTATATATCCAGTCAGTTAAATGCGACTGATTCATAATATTCCTTGACTGGCTGAGTTTTTAAATGACAAATTTTTACGATGTGGCAAACATTTAGGTACATGTAATTATTGTAATGTGATGGTGTGTGTAGAATCCCCCCCCCCCCCCATTTCTCGCGGCTTCTTTATCGTATGAAATTCTAATGTTATTGTTTTCAAATGTTATTGTGTATGAAGTTTTACAATATAAAAATTCCATTCTTGCCCCATGCCAGAGATTTGGACATGTTTATTCTTGTAAAGCTTTACAGATACACTGTAAAGTACAGTGGACCTTCAGATATCCGGACGCCAGATATCCGCATACTTCAGTTTCCGGACGATTTTTCATGGAAACGAAATTTTTTAACGTTATTTTGTCTCGTCTAACCTGAATTCCGCGATCTTTTTTCACCACAAAATGAATTTTTACGTTATATTTTGGTTCATTTATCCGGACGATAATTTTTTAATGGTCTGTAAAGTCTGCTCAAATTTCTTGATATGGGTGTTAATTGTTGTAAAAACACTGGTCTGGCTGTTTGTTTTAAAAGATGATCACCTGCGACCTGTTATCAATGGCTTGCGGCAAGGTTAGTTGTAGGTCGATAGGTACGCACGAGACTCTCGCTTCTCTAACATGGTTTTGATACGTATTAATTAAGGGAAATAATTTTATAAGTCTAGGATAATTTTTTCGTAGTCGGCAAATATATTTCTTTTACTGTTAGAATACAGTCGTAACATGGTTTTATGTATTTATAGACATCGCATCTGAGTTTTTTTATGCACAGTATTTTGTGCGCAAAACGCATTCCATGATTTTATGACATTTATAAAATCACTTTCAAAATTACACAATCGTTAATACGATCTCTCTTTGGATGATTACGAGTAGCGTTTGTATACATGTGCAGATTATGTCACATTTAGCATTAATGGGCGTTCATATTAAACAAGTCTCTTCCGACAGTACCGACATGGCTACAAGAAGTTGATTCATTAGACACTGTGAAGTAGAAATTATTAATGTGACCATATAAACACATTTTTCCAATGACACATATACTTTTTTTTATTTATTTAAACAAGTATTGAGTAGTACTAACTTATATTAAAGTATTTAAACAATAAAACATATTGATATAAAGCAACATTCTTTACTATTGAAAATGGCATGAAAGACCATATAACTAAAATCAGCGCAATTCAGGTATCCGGACGCTTCACATATTCGGACAAATTGACTGGGAACCAAAGCGTCCGGATAAATGAGGCTCCACTGTAATTAGGTCCCGGTAATATAAAATGACCCTGGTCCTCTTCCCCGGTCTCCTGCACTGCCACAAAAATAAAAAACTTGCAAACATATTCTTAGTCTTGTGTGCAGTATATTTTTAGCATTTAATTTAATTTGTACAATGCATGTTTAAATACAATTTGATCTTAACAAGATTTATTTCAATAAATCCAAATAACAAAATCAGCCCATTTACATAATTCAACAGCAAGTTAAGCAATGTCATACTAAACCGATTACTGAGATTATTAATTCAATAAAAAAAAAAACGAGTTTTAGATTGATAATAGAAATGCTGAGATTCTATGAATGACAAGGATTACATATATTTGACTTTTAAGTGACTAAAAACTGCAGATAAAGCTAATAAAACCTTTGAACTTTTTTATGCACAACACAAGTACCAAAATGTTATATTTTCGAGTTACTAAAAATAAATAGACAGCAAAAGAAAAAAAAAGAAATAGAGGTTTCTTTTCATAATACGATATTGTTGTGTTTTTGAAAATTCGCCTTTTCATTAAAGTTTCACATTTCACATTGTATTAATAAACTCGATTTAATGTAACATCTCTCTCTTTCTTACTCTCTCCCTCTCACTCACACACATCAGGTATACATACATGTAAACTTTTTTTTAAGCTAGAACAATTAGAACAATTTTATTTCATTCGGTAGTTTTTGTTTGTTTTCAAGTACTTACATCGGAAGTGGCAACAACAAAAATAAGACGACAATTTTTTTTTTTTTTAATTTCATTTTATTTTATTTAAATTTATTGATCATTATTACTGAAAAAAAAATTCAAGTTATTTAAAAAAATAATTTCATGTTAAAATAAATAGATGCACATGTAACGGATTTAAAAAAATAAATGAAAGTCTGGTTGAATGTAGTATCTATTTCTTATTCTATATTTTTTTTTTTCTCTTTCACTTTGACAGCTGCTAGTTCCATAAGTTTTCAAAAATACTTTTAAAGAAAATATAAATATAATACTTATAATTAAAACGGTTTTTTTTTTACTGATAATAAGTAAGACTTTTAAAAATATTTTTTATACTACGGGAGCAAATTTGTATGAGAATGTTGATTTTAAATGGTGTTAAAAAAAAGAAAGTCCCTCTCTGGTACCTCTCTAGTATCTCGCTTGTTAGAGTTACCTCTCTTATTTTTATTTATAGTTCTTAAAAATAATATCATGTCTGTCATTCGTTCGTACTTTTGCTAGATTTGTGAAAACTTACAAGAATACTTTTCTTTTCTGTTGGAAGAAGTGTGATCAGTTTCAAATTTTTGGCAATTAAAGCATTTTACAACAAAAATTTATGCGCGATGTACCAATGCTTCAATGTTTACATGATCGATGTGTTGAGAATGGTGGGGCGGATCTTATACAGGAAAACGATTTCCTCTGCAATATTTTGATAATATACCCGTGTCTAACAAATAACTTCAATTTGTCTATATATCAAAATCGCATTCGTTCATCCATATTCAATTATCCAGAAAATCACCTTGTCTGAAGCTTCTATACATGTATAGGAAATGCATAGCACAGATCAGAGACGTATTATAAAGCTTTGTAGTAAAGAAACGGGTCTCGAATAAAATTCTAAATATTTTAATTCATATCAGTGGACTAGAAGATAAAGAACTGAATTAAAGATATAAATGAAAATAGATAATTATTTCAATGTTGAGAACAACGACGAAAGTGAGCTAGACGTGTCAAAACGTAAAACACGTGGATAAAAAAAATCTGCGTCGACGCTCACCGTCTGCAACGTCATATCTTTATGACGTTATTTCTCTGTTTTAGCAAAATTGCCATAAGGCCCTTTTGTCATGGGCGCAATCATATATATATATATATATATATAATTAAGATTTCGTAGAAGATGGCACTTTAATCCATAGCGCTTTCGCCTCTTGGCTCTTCAGTGGATTTTGAATATTGACAATAAAAATAGCAACTTTACATCAAGTCAATGATGTCAAGTTGCTATTGTTATTGTCAATATTCAAAATCCACTGAAGAGCCAAGAGGCGAAAGCGCTATGGATTAAAGTGCCATCTTCTACGAAATCTTAATTAATATAATCATGTTAATAGAGCCCAGAAATGATCGCACGGAAAAAAAAGCGGGGGTGGAGTTTCGTCTGGGCGGCATCCGTTTTGTGTCCGGTTTGATAATAATGAGATATTTTGGAAATTTACCAACCTACTAACTTATTTTAACTCCATATAAAGTATAAGGATATGTGGAACAATTGTCAAATTTTAAAAGCGAAAATTAAAAAAATGTTTCATTGAATCATCTGCCATTTTAGTGTCAGCTTGAAGTGGGGCGTCCAGCAGTAGTATTGGCAATATTTTCCTTATTAAGTAGTAAGTTTATAGATTTCTATAACTTTTTTTTTTCCATTTCAGTTTTTACATTTTTAAAAAATTAAAGTCTAAACAGAATCTGAACCACTGACACTAATAGTAAACAACCATTGCTAATTATTGAAGTGGGATGTGACGAGTACTTCCGTTCTTACAACTGTTAAAACTTATTCAGTCTGACAGTCGATCGTGCGTAATTGTATAATGCTGACTATATATTTGATATTACTGCATATAAGTTAACATATTCAAGTATTAACAACACTTCATGAAGTGCACATCTCGACTTTGCTGAATTTAATGTTGCGTAAATCTGGAATATTCATCATTACTGAATAATAAGAAATAATTCTTAATCTTTTCACATCCCAGTTTTATCAGAAATGTTCATAATAAATTACACTAGAAAAATTATTTTTACGAATTATAAAATACCAGTATAATTATGCATGTGCTATTAACTCATTTAAAAAAATAAAACAATTGAATCCTTTTATGATTACTGTAAAGACGTTTTCGTACATGTATAAAATTACTTATCAATACTGACTTATTTTTAAACATTTATAACTGAGGCACCGCTCGTGAATAAGATACATTCTGGATCACAATATTATTTAATGTACTTGGAAAAGTAATTGGACAAAGAAGAGAAATTATTGAACTTAACTTTTTAAAAATCTTTTTCTTTGCACGTTAACATAAATTTACCAACTTTCACGGAATATTTGCAACTATTGTGACGCAATATTAGATAGGTATTTGACGTCACTGATACATCAATGGAAACGTGAATTCAACCTGAATAATAAAGCAAATTTTAAATAAATATTATGTTTGGAGGTGAAAATTAATTCCGTTTCTGAAAATAATCCAATTATTTTTGGTTGAATGATATTCTTTAGCGCATCTGTTCTAAATATATCACAGGGGTTCTGATAGTAAGATGTTTAGCCGATTTCCCGATGCTACGGGAGATAACTCTTGCATCGCAGAATTTCATAAGAATGACTGTCTATTTTGCAAGAAAACTACTCTTGACAATATTTTTCCCACTGATTTTATTTTTTTAAATTGAAAGATGAAATATTTCTTGATTTAGTTCGGAGTGAATTATAATAGATCTCTTGAAAATGTATTAGAATTTACAGTTCTTTGTTTCCTACCTACATTCAACGGTTTATATAGGGGAATTCAAGAACACAAAACAAAACGATATTTTAGTAAATAACCTATTTTCAAACAAATCTTTGATTACATTATTCCATATGGACTACATTAATATCGTTTTCAATAAAATATCAAATATTCGTCACATTCGATGTGCCGCCTATTAATACAAAACTGCCTGGTTTTCCGGTGGACTGTCTCTTAAAAATATCCTATTATACTTCTATGCTGTAACTAGCAATTTTAATGTGGTCTCGATAGAGTCCAACTTACTAAAATTATGTATTAATTATGTGTACACCGTTAGGTCAGTAACTATTTATTTGAAATATTAATTGTCAAATATGAATAGCTGAAATAAAATACTGTCTTGACCATGTTAGCAAAACCAGTTTAGTCCCCAAAACTAATTATAGGAAACACTAAATAAAAAAATAAAATGATGTCAGGCATTTTTTTTTTTTTTTTTTTGTGTTGTTACTCGTACATAATTCATTTTTATGACCCGCCTAAAATGTACGACCTCATGCTGATTCCCACTAAGCCTAATGATGTAATAGTAATTCTCATAGCTATAGTTGAGATGTGCATTACTACATATGTCAAACTGATTTGTTGAAAGATTTATATGTGTAATATCATCAAAACTAATAATTTATCTTATTTCTTGATTATTAACATGATTAAAACTTAATAAAAATAATCTGGATTAATTTTTAATATATGTAAATTCCTATTTTCAAAACACACTTCACAATAATATGAACATGTGTTGTTGTTTACAAGTCAACAAAGTTATTGTTTTTGCACAAGATTCGTTTGAAAGAAGAAACAAGTTTCCCAACCGAGTTTAAAAATACATTTTAAAGTTTCTCTTTATAAAACGTTTTGTGTATTTAAAATATTTAAAACATAAGAATATCACATCGTTTTGCTGTGTTTAACCCACATCTAATTTCCAGAACTCCCCGGCTAAAATAAGCTTTTCTCATCGACATAAAGCAGAGTTTTATCAAGACAAATTAATTGTGCTTTCTCAAACAAAATCACCCCGTTCTCCGACAAAAGTTAAATATACACCAAAATGATGGAAGTTAAAATGATTTTTACGGTTTTAATGCCAGATCAGCTCATTGCAACTTCAACAAGAAGGCAGATACAGCTACATAAACAAAGGACAAAAAACTGTGTGAATGTGACGGGACTTTTTAACAATACCCAGAGACGTATGCGTAGTCATGGACATCGGTCATACAATAAACCTATTATACACGATGTTTCTTTTGATTCACTACTGCCTTATGTAAATGAACAGTTAGGTATCAAACTTTACTCTGTCCCTTTGAAAGTTCTGTATGGTTTATTTGAAAAGGTCAAGGAAAGTCCATATTTGGATTCTTCGACACCAGAATATACAGACTTGGATCTGTGATTATTGATATTGCAGATCATTGACTTTTTAAACCGCCACGTTTTACGGAAGATAACACTGCTCAAAAAACCCGTTTGTTCCTTAAACTTCAATTTGCAAACAAAGGAATCGACGTAGTTAATATTAGTAATATTCTTAATCGCAAAAAGGTGCAGCCTTGTATTTTAAGCTGATATTCAGGATTTTTATTGCTCTGGTTCAATCATAAAACCACAAATATTTTATTTGTACCACAGAATAATTTTTGCCAAATTTTCCAGAGAAAAGAATTGTTCATCATAGTTTCATATATCTATTAAGAATAGAAACATTCCCTAAATACTTAGTTTATAAATTAAATTTGTTTATTTATATGCATTTACCATGCCTTAACAAGTCCACACCTTGTATTTCTTATAAATATACATCGACTATTGCTTCCAAAGTTTTTAATTACAAAAAAGAAACTCTACAATGCCTAGATATCGAACATCTGATACATAATCCTCCTACGTGTCCATGTTCTTCTTCACCCTACAACTCTAGTCCTGCTGGACACGTCATTACTGGTGATGTCAACAAAGTTACATGTAATAATGAGGACCTTAAATCCCTTATTTTAAAAGGGCCAAAATTTAGGGAACCCCGTTCTTTCAACTAGCATCATAATTTTATAGATATTATGAATTCTTTGGAAGATTACACCAGGCGATAGGCCAAACACGAAAAAGAAGACCTTGACACTTTGTCAGAATGGATTAAGAGCATCAGATGGATGTTGAAATCTCGCATTAAGCGATTGAGGGGCTGTATGAAAACTATTTATCCTTCTGTCTTTAATAATTCAGAAGTGACAAAGGAATTACATAGATTACATGATCAGTATGTACTTGTCCCAGCTGACATAGTCCTTGTTTTTAAGGCTCATTATTTGAATTGTATTTTAGATGAATTAGGATTTAATTCTACGGGTGGAAATCCAACTTACACTCATACCTTTCTGGTGGATATTCTTCAAAATCATATGTCCGTTTTAGATAATTTTAATATTCCAAACAATCAAAATGAATTTGAATTACCATACCTTTACTGGATTTCTAAACTTCATAAAATCCTTACAAACAAAGATACATAGCGGGTTCCAGTAAATGTTCTACAAAGCCTTTTTCTTTACTCCTCACTAAAATATTCACTGTAATGAAGGAGAAACTTCAAGAGTACTGTTCAACAGTATATTCGAGATGTGGTGTAAATCAGATGTGGATACTTAAAGAGTCCAAAGAATTTTTGGAAAATTTGAAATCACGAATTTTTACTAAAATCAATAGCATCAAAACGTACGAATTTTCAACACTTTATACAACCATTCCCCACGATAAATTGAAGTCCAGGCATTCTGACATCATAGACTGCTGCTTTTTCGATAAAAATGGAACTATTCTTACCTTGTCATCGGTCATTTACAAAATTATTTTTGTTAAAAAGCACTCTGATTGTACACACAAGTACTCTGAAGTTGATATTAAAAAGATGCTTGAGTTTCTCATTGACAATATCTATATAGTTTTTGGAGACCAGGTCTTCCAACAATCTGTTAGAATACCCGTAGGTACCAATTACGCCCCCTTATTAGCAGACCTATTTTCGTATTCATATGAAGCAGAATTTATTCAAAAACTTCTACATGAGAAGAAGAAAACACTTGCTGTCTCCTTCAACTCGACATTTCGATATATCGACGACGTATTATCAATTAACAATAGTTACTTTCATTCATATGTCGACTCGATATATCTCAGTGAGCTTGAAATAAAAGATACCACAGATTCTGACACATGTTTCATATTTAGATATTTTACTGGGAAAAGCCGTTAATGGTAACCTAACAACAAAGCTTTATGATACACGTGATGACTTCAACTTTTCAATCGTCAACTTTTCTTATTTTTGTAGCAATATACCCTTATCACCTACATATGGGGTTTATGTCTCTCAGTTGATTCGATTCGCAAGAACATGCTTTATGTATGAACAATATCTAAAACGAGGCAAGCTATTGACAAACAACTTGACGAAACAAAGATTTCAACAGTCTCGTTTGAAGTCATCTTTTTGCAAGTTTTTTGGTCGATACAATGACCTTGTCAACACATACAACTTGTCATTGAGTCAAACGCTGACCGACTTTTTTCATATTGCGCAGGTATGTTAAGGCAGTACTCAGATCATATTTCGGAGAATCTAGACTTTTTTCGTAAAATGTAACATTAATAAATTGGAAAAGCCATAGATAAAACATTCACTATTATTATCCATTGTAAAGACGTCATTGAGTCTTAGGCTAAAAGAAGCACTCCACTACGACGTCATCACGTGACGTCTATAAATAGAAAAATTGCCTTAATGAAAAAGTGAAAAGTTCAACACTACCCCGGTGATAATTCATTTCTTTTAGTAAAAATAATTATGTAAAAACATCACTCGGTCATGAAAAGTGCTGCTAGAATCCTACTCTCCCGACACAGAAAAAATATTCCAAAGTTTCGCATGAAACCTTACCAAATTTTTTACATTTTATACATACGATCAAGGAATTGTTATCAATTCATGTTAACCACACGATTCTAGCAGCACAGTCCAAATACTATAGAATACAAGCTTTCGATACAAACAAAAAATATGTTTCAAAGTATGTGGCGTAGTGTTGAACGTTTGGATCTTTGTTGTTATAGAACGACAGAGGAAAGGCTAATCGGGATTTCAAAGCACTGCTTGTGTTCATTATAAGAAAACTTGATAAGAATATATCAGCGTACCTGATTCTTAGTCTTTAATTTCTTATGAATCACACATAACATTCACTGTATATGCTTTAAAACTCCTATTTCATATATTTGTTTACATGAATTCTCGTCACCTTTAATTTTCACTCGGCAAATATTTGATCAATAGTTATGACGTCATGGGTTTGGTATTTAACCCCCGTGCTAAATAATTAGCTATTTATACGACCCAAAAACGACAGGATTTAGTTTACATTATGTTTTGAATGATTCCATTCATTTTTTGGACCTGAAATTAAACTTTTAATATAGATATTAAGAAATCATTATTTCTAAAGTTCACGTCATACAGCTTACTATGACGTCATATTGTAAAGGCAAGTAGGATATCTCTGGGTGTAGCCTTAACATACCCGTGTGATTGTTTAGCCATTATTTATACACTGAACTGTCTACGGATTTTTCCGGTTTTTGTTTCCCGATCATGACAAAGAGCACACGGCAGGTGTGACCGGTCGGCAGAGGATGCTCACTCCTCCATGGCACCTGATCCCACCTCTAAATTTTGAGGTCCGTGTTTGCTCTGTTCCAAATTTGTATCGCTTCATTGGACTTTCGAGTTGAATACTATTCGTTATCTTCATATTTCATTCCAAGCTAAGGGCTGTTTGAAAAAATAAAACCACAGAACGCTTTAAAGTAGCAAACATATTTACCGGGAAAAAGAGAGCTCTGAAGAAGAAAAAATAGCTAACCATTCCAATCGCAAATTCTCGGATCTTTCCAACAAGCGGGAAAACAACCTCGAATGTGTTACGTAGGTGTTCATTACAATCCCTCTTTTCAGAAACATTTGAATAAATGTTGGGAGATCTTTGTAATTCTCCTCTTACGTTTGCATTCATTTTTAAAATAAAAATTAAGAAAAGCTACTTAACATAAAGAAATTTTGTTATTATTATGGCATTTTTCCCTTGAGTAGTTTAAAATTTATTATTTGATATAATAACGTACAGTATCAATGTTAATTCTTCAATTACAAAAAAAAAGATGATTGCTTTTTTCAATACATAACTGAGGATATATAAGCACGTTCGTCAAGGGAAATTGAAACGATCTTGTCCTGTTTATGAAAGTTCCACCATTCAATGTAAAATGATGCATGTAAAGAAAATATCTAGGCGAGCTATATATAAGCATGTAAACGTAAAAAAAGTAATTTTGAATCGTCATTTTTAATTATTAACAACTCTTGATAAAAATTACCAGTATTGTTTAGAGGGTACATATTTTTATGCAATGCCATGATGAAATTATGGCACTTATAAACATTGTGAATTACGGAGATGCGAGTTGGTGTTAATAGTCATGAGATGTGACAGTGAATATTTCTTATTTAAGAAAAACAAGTCAAGAAGGACATTAAATAATTTTTGAAAAAAAATATTTATGGGTTAATAAAAAAGGATATGTACACCCTGTCGCCTATTTGAACATTTATATTGGCGTGTTCTATAAAAGTTGGAATTTTGATTGCCAGTTTTGACAGTTTTAATTACACTACGGATCTAATTTGAATCATAAAAACTTCCATATGAGTTATGCCTTTGAGTAATTTGTGTATCCCAGTCTATTTCAACAGAATGAAAGATAAAACTGTCACCTAGACAATGCAAACAGCTATATTTTGAAAAAAAAAAATACCTGTTGAATATCCAGGTACAGGAGTAATTTAATTCTAGCTTACAAACTGCGGGTTGAATACATTTTTGAATTTTTGGAATTCCAGTATGTATGACCCTAAATACAGCATAAATACTGAATAAGGGGAAACATAAATACTCACATTGTAAAAAAGGGTTTTGACCTAATTCAGGGATAATTTATGTAATGAAATTCACATTCTATCAATTATCCCAAAGTTTGTTGTTTGCCAATTCATTCATTTGACCTTAAAAGCTATCTAAGATACATATATCATGAATGCAAAAATGTTTTTAAAGAGTTAAATCTATATCAATTAAGATATGTACATAATATGTTTTAAAAAATCAAATATACTGATAGGAAAAAGTAACGTAGGGTAAACATTTGAAGTGATTTAATGTTATTTTTTCAAATGTATTTTCCAGTATTATAATCTTACATTTAGACTCATCTTTAATCAAAACATCATCAAAATTCTCATTTGATTTTGACCGATAATTCACGAGTTATTGAATATCATATTACGGTACTCCCCAAAAGTGAAAATCAAAATCTCTTATGCGTCCCATGCACATCTTTCACAGCCTTGATTCTACTCTGAATGGAGTTTTTCAATACATTTATGTTTCGTATACAAATATTAATAAACCATTCTGATGATGCAGCCCTTAGCTGGTGGAGCGACGCTTCGGCTTTCCCACGCCTTCAAGCCCTACCGTCGAGTTAGTCCCACAGATCTAGATGTTTGATAGGAGAAGAAGATGGACTTAACAGATGCCAGTCGAGTTGTTTGAGAGAAAGTCTTGACAAACTCCTGCTACATTAGGCCGGGGGTAAAGATGCTGAGAAATTAGATGTACGACGCACGTGTGCACGAGTCGAAAAGAACACCGACGTAAAGTTGACGAGCTGAGAAACCAAATTCGCGGTATCAGTTTCTTTCAGTTTATGGGTGAATGTAAGGATTATGATTGTCGACTGTATTAACAGCAGTTTAAGGACGTACAACACACCCACCACCAAATAATTCCTGTCGTTTAATTTTCGCTATTTTTGTATATTTTATACATGACTATATATACAATGCGTATGCACATTTTGGACAAAATCGTTAGAGTCGTATTTGGACAGGAAGTTCCAAAAGTTACCCCCCTTTGGTTGTTCACGCGGAGAATAAATTTTCAATCGGCTAGTTATAAAATCCTTGATTTTCAAAAAAGTCCAACTAGTCTGGCTGTCAAATTTCATCGACTCATTTATTTAACCATTAACCATACAAATAAAGTATTTTTGTAGAGGTACACATCACCAAAATATTTTTTGAAGAACTTAAACTGAAAAACTATGGTTCATTTAAGCCTTGAAAAATGCGTATTTTTCAATTTTAATATTTTTTTTAGGAAAAAATCTATCGTTTAATTTTGGAAAAAATACTGTTTTCATGTAACTGGTTACAAAAGTAATCTTGATAATGTTTTGTAATTTTTTTAAACGAGCCGTTTTGAATTTATAGCGAAAAATCACCCCCCCCCCCTTTCTCCTTAAGTCACGTTTCTCAAGCGTCTTTCAGACGTGGGGCGAAAACATTGTTAGATCTACAAAAACACATGAAAAATTCCAAGCTAGAAAATATCTTTTGCTTTAAAAAAATTATTAACATTATGTATAAGAGTTCTTAAAACTTTTCAGTTCATTGAAATGAAGATGTATAGGTATTTTTGACGAAGCCCCCCCCCCCTTTTTTTTTTTGGACGCAGTCATTAGAGCTTGATGAAACATAGGTTTCCCTCGAGATATACAATGTATATTTAATCTTTTAAATCCTTAAAGTACCAATTAATTAATTCATTCATGCAGATTGAAATTCTGACAACTAGAATGAGAGTTAAACTATCAACTACTAGAATAAAAGTAAAACTTATTCTCTAAGGATTATATGTCCACGTTTCCAATATGTAGTCCATACACATGGCTGACATGGATTTAATTTTATACCTGCGTATGAATTCAAATTACATTAAATTTTAACCTTATTTTTCATTAAAAGTGAACGCACAATGTTAAAAATTCAACTCTTCTATTATGTAAACAGGCTGGTAAATGGAATATATTGTTTCTTATTTATTTCAAACAAGAGAGGGGTCTAAAAGTACCCCCCCCCCTTGTACGCATCCTTCTGTTGCTTCTATAGATAAAATGGAATTTTCGTATTCGTCTACATTAACTTCAATTTATCAAACTGTAAATTCTCCATCTATGTTTAAATTATTCATGTGTCAAAATATTCATGTACACTGATACATGTATAAAATGTTTTGTAATGCGCACTGAAATTATCTAGATGGTCGGATAGGGCCAGTTTGTCGCATATAAGATATTCGTGAATTCGGACCATTTCACAGTTTCAGTAGACAATTCTGTTACATTTTCGATACTTACTTATAGTATATATTTTAGTTTTCAGTTCCTGAGTTCATCAGAATTCATTGTGTCTTCATAACTGTTCGACAAACAGGAGGAAATAACTCAACTAGGGGAGGGGGAAAATCTCCCAAATTTTAGAGTTGTTCCTCTTTGATCAGTGATCTTGTGGAAACGGGTTGTAAAACATTTATTTTTCTTAAAAGGAGAACAAAACAGTATTTATATGGCTAATTCTTAATTTGAATATAGGCCCGTGATCTGGTAATGCGAATGTTACATAGCCAACTGTAACAAAAGAAAGCAATGTATCATAAAAAGATAAAGAATATTGTGCTAATATTGATCACGGATACGAGTTTCATATATAAAATTAAAGAAATTTAAGACATAATCTTTCTTTTCTTTTTCTTCCCTTTTTATGGAGGAGGGGCGGGTTTTAAATCAAAAGCGCAAATAATCAAGGATACGATTCGGTATTTCTAAAGAAACCACATCAAGCCTCTAATCCCATTTTCTTATAATTACGTCGGGATCGATTCGGTCGTCATTTTGACGCTTTATTTTAAACGTCAAATTTGACGTCAAGTTAAACGTTTAACTGAAATCGCAAGAGTTATCTCCCCCAGTGTGTTGTACGTCTTTAAGTGGTGATGAGTTGGCGATTACACGGTGTCAGGATGAATAGACCAATCTTGACGTGGCGTTGTTACGCGCCAACTTCATCGGTTGATTGAAAACCTTAGCAGTTCCTCTGTAACTACGAAAAAGATGTTCTATAGTGGAAAAATTCCCTACAAACTGTACAGCAACTTGATTTTGACTTTTTATTAACTTTGGTTATGCAATAGGCATACCCAAGGGAACTTCTGTCAGCCGTACCACGATTGTAGAAAATTCAGATTCTCTGTAAAAAACGAAAAACGATGTATATACTTCCAGTGCATCAAGTGGTATTACAAAATGTCTTGACAAAACCGTCAACATCAATGTATACACGTGTTCTTGGCTTTTTACCACTTTCCCTACATGACGTCATACATTTCACAGTTGAGTAATTCTAATTCTGAACACCGATTTTAGTGCACATTAACCAATATACCCTTTGATCAGTTCTCAAACTTTTTGGCCAGTCAGTCAAAAAATTTACGTTACCCTGCGTTTCTCTTTCCTTTCAGTTTATTTAACAAGTGGTCAAGAATGCCAAAAATAGGTTTACATTTTTTGTTAAAGTTAATATTTTTTTTTTTAAATTGGAAAAAATAGCGAATTTTATATATGGATAGCAACGACTGTTTATGCTGTTCTTATTACTTAGAAACATTGTATTGGCATGAAATCAACTCAGAGGATAACTGATTGAATCCAGCCTTATATGATATAAAGAAAAATTAAAAAAATGTTAAGATTAATTTCATATGGAAAACTATTTACCCGTTATGCTGAAACTGTTGTTAATAATCTCTTCTATGGCGTCAATGTCTGGTTTTGATATTTTCTAGGTGGAAAATTAATAGATTTAAAGCTATATATGGCGCATCTGAGCTTTAAAAAAATACGAGATTGAGTGTAGACAAACATGATACATGTTATTTACCTTTGAATTAAAATTTTCACCGATTTTGAACTGGAATAACCTTATGTTTCCATGTTAAATTGACTTTAAACTGTGTCTGTTAATTAAATGCAGAGTCGGTAAATAAATCGGTTATTGGTTTAAATTTCTAATATCTTTGATACGTGATTGATTTAGATTGTGTAATTTACAGAAAAGTCCTATCTTTATATAAAGTAGTAAAACAAATAGAAAGATCTTTTTAATTTTAGTTAGTCTGAACTTATCAAAAAAATACGCCATATATGACTTTAAAAATTGATGACGCGTGATAAAAATTTGTTCAACAAGGTTCTTTAAAGTTCTTTTTTTTTCATCTACAGTGTACATTACTGCGAGTATGTAGCGCCGATGCTAACTCCAAGATCAATGTTTCCCATTTTTGTCCATCCTTGAAATGTTCAGGGGAAGGTTTACACCCCTATGAGATGCATCTACCACGTCATTTCAAAAAAACTGAAGTTGAGATTGTCAATTATTTATAAAAAAAAAAAATGTATTCTAATTTGAACATTTTTAATTGATTGCTGATCATTTTGCCGAATGTTGGAATTTCCATACCTGTGTAAATGACTTTGTAGGTGCCTCTTGCAGGATACTACTGCAATGAAAGGCCCATTTTTCTTGACAGGTTTGACATTATTAAACAACTTTGTAATTGTTACATTGAGGCGATTTGCGCCAATCGCCGTTTAAGTTGCATTTGTTGGGCGTGGAAAGATGCTTGGTGCCTAATTGTTCTTAGGTCACAGTGCCATCAAAGCTTGAAAAGTCATTTTTCCAGAACACATCCTTCTAGCTGTCGCAGTGCCCTAAACCTGGACAACGATGATGGGTGCTGAGAGTATGACTCAAAGAAGGGCCTTCAAAGTTTCCCGTATTACTTCCATTTCACGTATTTATTTGTTTGCCTGAACAGTTTTCCTCCAACTATTTATATTAATTATATTTTATATATAAATTTATAATTTATTTGTTAGGAGTTAGTTTACGATTTTTTTACATAATTTCTCTTGACTTGTGCGAAAAAGAAATCACTTTTGGAACTTTTGCTTACATGTGACACGAAAACTCATAGCCATAGCCTCTTAAGTTAAATAATTTTAGACTCCGCTATTTCTAAATAATTCTAAACTTTAGGATGTCTTTGTTCCTGTTAAATAAAATTGCTAAACATCAATTTCAATTGTTACATATTTGGAATATTTCTTTGCACAGTGATCTTATCGAGTTGTCATTGAACATCAGCTGATCATACCTAGTACAAGAACCGAATATACAAAATGACCGATAAAAAATCACAAGAGTCTATACAAGGTAAAACGCGTGTTGGCCAGATCATGAATGACAAATCACAGTGCCAATGTATATTTGCATGCATGAGAATAATACAGTCTCTACTATATTGACAATAATCAGAAATTTATTAAATATCTATTGGAAATAATTTGCAGGAGATATCAATAAGAATGACAATATGAATACATTAAAATGCATTTGTATAATATATGAAAACAAATGTTAGAATACAAATATTACATGTCAACAAAAAAAAATGAATATATCATTTTATTAACTGAAACATGTTCATCTTTTAATTACAGGTATGTTCACACAATGTACAGTTAGTATTTTATAACAATACAATAATTGTGAGCGGACCGGTATAACAAATCAAAAACATTAGATATATTGATGGCTTTCCAGATTAATCTTCGATTGTTGAAGGAACTCTTTTCTTTACTGTTTAAAGAAGTTGTATAGAATGTGAAGACCTTATATATTGTTCATTTTATGATATTATCAAATGTCTTCGCTGAATCCCTTATTTAGCTGCAGAAACATTTTCTGACTCGAACATTTGGTAAATTTTGATAAATATTCCTCCTAACATTTACAACAGTACATTCTCTTTCTTTGTTATTGACTTTGCTCGAAGAGTGTATATCATTATAAAGAAATTCATCATGTGGGAACAAAAGTTATGTTTTAATTGAAAAATGAACTGATATGACGGGAGGGGCATAAACTAAATTTTTCCATGCAAAAGGCTTAATATCTTTCTTTTCTTTTCTTTTCTTTTTTTTTAAAAAATCTGTCATTTTTTCTAAGTATGAAGTATGCAGATTGCTCCAGGAGTTAAAAAAGGAAAACAAAACGTCGCTGCTTATTACATAAAACCTACAAGATTAACATAAAAAACTACACTGCCTAAGACCAAAGCTATACTGCATTGCCTGACACCGTATTTAAATATGATAAAGTATATCAGGTAACATCACAGCTTCCAGAAACAAAATTAAAATTCCATTAAAAAAATACAGTCAAATAATCACAAAGTTCATGGGTCCAGAGTGTTCACCTTTGTGACAATACAGAATTCAATACTGTATATGTAATTCATTTGGTTGTGTATTCCTTTTTTATTATACTTTCATGTTAAATACTAAAATCTGATTGGTTTAGACGCATTTAACAATCCAAAATGTTACCCTCAGCGTTAGCAACACACTTGACAACGGGTAACATTACGAAAATGTCACATGCCTTCAAATCATGTGCGTACGGTACTACGGTTCACCGTAGAATTCTCAAAACGTCGGTTGTACGTTTGAAAGAAGCCAAATAAACGACGTCAATAATAGCTTGCGTCCGATGTAGCTTACTTGAAAACAACAAATGACAGACGAAACTTCCTTGCAAGTGCAAACTTTAGATGATAAAGGACTTTTTGAGTAGCAAACAAACAATAAAGAGGTTGGTAAATCTTTTCCGAAGCTTTCTTATTGAGAAAAATAGAAGCGGGGAGTTTGAAAGCTTTCTAAGTGTGAACTTAACGACGATATGCGATTATTTTTATGACATCCGAAATCAATAAGACATTCAGTATAATAAAATAAATAGTGCACGTTTTTGAGGGTAACAGTTGAAATTGACACCCCTCGGAAAACCATTGTCAACCTCCGCTGACGCGTCGGTTGACAATGGTTTCCTTGGGGTGTCAATTTCAACTGTTACCCCCAAAAACGTGCACTATTTATATAATAACGCCTTTGGCTGAATACAATGTACTGCATGTGTATTTTCAAAATATTTCACTATTTCTGAATTATATCCTTTCAAAAGGGTGTAACCTTTCTTTTGAAATAAACTGAATCTTTTTCACTGAAGAATGCTCTTTGGCAAGTTTTGCTGGATACCATACCATTTTCTTTCAACATAAATTATTTACAAATACATGTAGCTGTTTCTGTTTTTAGTTTTTCCTGATGACATAAAATGTTCATTCTATGATGTAGTTCATAATACAATGAAAATGAAGAGCTCTTTATTCATACTTCTTTGGAAATTGAATGATACAAAAACACCGAAGATTGGGTTCCAAAGCGTTCTAAAATGTATTGATTTATGCAAAGTAAAATTATATATTTCCAAGTTTATGGATCTTGTGCATACCTCTGCAAATACATCCTTGTATGTATATTGTGACCTTTCTTTTCAACAAAATATATTCAGTTTTATGATTCATAAATATCGAAAATAAGAAATTTTATAAAGATGAAACTAACAAATATATAGCTAATTCATGCTACTTACTACATGTATTTCCTATATAAAGGAATAGTGACAAAAATAAAACGTTGCATTTTATGACATCTAAAATATAAAGATATTGGCAAAATATCACATTCTAATGTGCAGTCTATATTCTTTTAAAATATGACACATAAATCTACAGTTCATGAAGCATAGAGAGAATAAAAATAAGATCATAGTTTAATGATGGATGGTTCAGCTTTATTACTCACTAAGTTAGTTCAGTTCAAAGCATGTCAATAAACAAGCGGCATTTTTATTTTAAAAAGATCCTAATGTTAATAAAATAGTTCTAGTCTTTTGTGTATTTTTCATACTTATGTGAAAAATACCTTGAAACAGATATAAAAATTAAATTTTTTTTAAATGTCATGTTCTCTTCATTATAAAGTGAAAACTGTCTAATCCAACACCTGTACAATCCGTTTCCCTGTGGAGTCCGATCTTTACTTTCATTTCCATTTTACTATTTTCCAAGTTCTTTACGCTGTGTAATCCGAAACCCTATCTATTTCGACACAATTTTTTGCTCCCAATGCATGTCGGATTAGACAGGTTTCACTGTACTGATTTTCTTACTGAGGAGCTCAGCAAATCCAGTTCAGTTTTTGTTGCGTGGAAATCTACATTTCCTGTAACAATATACTCAGTGTCTCTGTCAACGTATCGAACAATAAGTTCAGTTGGTCCAAATTCAAATTCAATCCTGCCTCTTACCTTGTCAGGCCACCTGTTATTTGGTGGTGGTACTATGATTCGTCCATGACGAGAACAATTTAACTCGGTTACATACAGTGGATTGGGTTCAGATGATGAGAAGATTTCTATTTCTTTATTTGTCTTTCTCAGAGCCTCAGGTTGTCCTTTGTAGCTTTCATAAACGTTAATAGATCTTTTAGTTCCAACATCAACTATTTCATCAATCGTAAAAATCTTTTCAAAACATCCAAGGACAACTCTTTCCTTTCCCATCATTACTGATTTCGAAATATCGTGTTTCGTTTTGTCAAAAGAGTCATAGAGAGATATTCCGTAAGTAAGAGGACAAGCTCTTGCCGTAACAACTTCGGTATTGAACCCAAAAAGAACAGCACCCTTCAGAACAGATAAGCTGGAGTCAACAGGATTTATAACTTTTTTTGTTGGAAACTGAGCACGAATTTCTTCAACAACCAAAGGTGACTCTGAAAAGCCACCCACCATCAGAATATGCTTTATGTCTTTGCATTCTGGTTTGCTCATGACCATTCGTACATGATCAACAATCCCCTGTACTGTTTTTGTAAAAAAAGAACGCACTTTTTCTGCAGATATTTCAATTTTTCCCCTGTTTACATCGATATCCTTACTGTATATCGTATTTTTTATGGTTTTTGCAAGAAGTTTGCCTGATTTTTCAGTGTAAGTTTCAGATAATGTAACAGGTAGATGCATTATTATTTTATCTGTCGAATGTTTGGTAACGTGTCTCTTTTTTGTTTCAAACTGGCCATTTAGATAAAGAAAGTCACAAATGTTTTCTGTCATAAAGGTATTGAATATATCCTGACCAATTGCTTCAGATATGTAGCTACAAAATTCTTCATTAACACGATTTCCTCCCCACAAACCTCCAGATGCTTTAAGTACATGCTTCAGCCTTCCGTCCAGTGTATTCTGTTCAACAGTCATGTCTGCTGTGCCACCTATTTAGTGTGAAGAACATACTAATTTTTTTTAATGAGGTAACGCTACACTACTTCAACCACGGAATACGTGGTCGAATCAGTGTAGTGAAGTTCCATCGAATCTCAATTTTTTCCTCAAACCACAAAAATTTGATCCCAAAATAAAACGTTATTATACAGCAGAAAGGGTTTTAATTATTTGCGTTTAGCAATTATCATATTAAGTATATTTTCATAGCTTTTGAAATCCTTCAAGTAGTTCAGAAGAAATTTCTGTCAGTTATTGTCTTGTATCATTTTTGTTCCGTCTTGCGACTTTCTTATTTGGTGGTGGGAGGGGGCGACAGATAGGGCGACATAAGCTGAGTCAAAATTATTGAAAATTTATGCAACCTTTATCCTCTATACTTCTAGCAAGAAAATGTTTGCAGTATAATAATGAGTGGTCAATCTTCAATCAGATTTGTACACTTAAAAGTCGGGACCCCTGGCTCCAAGGTTTATCACCCAAGGAGATACTTTGTTGGTCATCTGTTAAAAACCCATTATACATGTATCATTAAACAATTTCATCTTTACTTTTAAACCTTTAGCAAGAAAAATGTTTTCATTGTAATAATGATCATATCGCTTCCAAGAAAAATTTAGAAATTCTTGACTTTCTGTTCGGGATTTTGGCCAAGATAGTCACATATTAAAATGCATTATATCTTTTGAAAACGTCGTCGTTGTTCATAGAAATCTTTTAGTAAGCTGTCCTCCAAAAATTGTAATATTCATATCTTGGTTTCAGGATCTTCACCAAAATTAAGATAGTCATATTAAAACTTCATCAATCTTCAAACGCCTGTCTGTATCATTAATAACCAAGGTAAATAGCACGCAGTATTACCTTTAGTTATTAAAAAACTCAATTCCCAATGGTTTAGGGTTAAGGACCAGTGCAAACTTAAACTGGTCATACATTGAAAACGCAATATCCATTTTAAAAATCTTGATGAACCAAACGCATTTATCTGGCAACCTATTTACTACTTCACATCTCCTAACCTTATTAGCATAAATCGGAATTCATAAATCATAATTCGGAGATACACAACTTGAAATATGAAAAAATTCCTTAAACGCCCTAACAGCTTTCATCACGAGATTTCGAGGAGACCAAGATGCGAGACGTGAAAATCGAGAGAAATGTTCAACTTGAAGAAAGAGGTAAACTTTTGTTTTTCAATCTATAATAGCAAGATTTTTAAATTGCGAAAAAGTTGAAAAACAAATGTTTTGTTTTTTTTTTTTTACATGAAACTGAAAATTTGGAAGAGGTTTTTCATTCTGGTATGTGGTATTGTACATGAAAGTGTCAAAAGTGTCAAAACAGCACCTCTCGATTTTACACACATTTTTGCACGTGCAAGGGAGTAGTTGTGTCGTGAAGATTGACCCACTTTCATTGATCTAGCGATCAGAAAAGCTTGTAAGTAGATGCCAATGTATTTTTTCGGTTACCTGTTGCACAAAATGGCTAGATATATATGGGAAAGTTTGTAAAATGCTTTTATTGGATGCTTTCAGTTGAAGAGTATATGCAGGTGTGGTATAGTTCCTTTCTACACAGCTCTGTAGGTAGGGTGAATTCACCATGCATCGGACACCCTTGCACTTCAACAAGTTCTATCGATATCGCTACCGACCGAATATTATCAAAATGGAACTTAACATGTAGTATGTGGTTAAATTATAAATTTTTGACACATTCGTGCCCTATTTATTGAGAAAATATCATTAAAAACCGATTTTTTCGAAATAAGTCAGAATTCACCATGGATCGGACAATATTCACCATGCATCGGACATACGATATTTATACCAGAAAAATATCATACCTTGATCTCGGTTCTTTAAAATTACTGATATCGAAACATTTTTATCTTTTATTAAAAAATTAAACTTCTAATTAAATTTGAATGACTATTTCGATCCACAAATATGAAGAGATTTTAGTTGCATCACATCGCCTTAGAAAGGCTTTACAATGCTAGTAATATGGCAACTCGCGCCTTTGTCTCGTGGGTTAAAATCATCTAGTTTAAAGAAGTAAATTGAGTCCACTTCTAGTCGTCATATATCGATAATTTGTATTTTCACTGAAAATTTAGAGTTTCTATTTTCTATTTCCGTAAAAAAACAGCTGTCATTTGGGTTTTACATGAAAATGGAAGTGATTACCCATGCATCGGAAAGTGTCCGATGCATGGTTAATTTGTGTCCGATGTACGGTGAAATAAACATACTAGTAAAAGACAACTCTAAAAATTATTTTACAAACATTGAAGTAAAATTTTTGAAAAATTTCTGTAAAATTATCAATCATTGATAAATTTTACCTAGGTCCGACTCGTTCCGTTGAAGTCTATTTAAAAGAGCGACAACTCTAAAAATTGCAAAATCGTAAAATTCTGGTTACTCCCCTTTGATGATGCAAAATATGACGTAATTTCAAGGCCATTCTTGTGGTATTTTTATCACAACATGGAAATAAAAATCGGCATCATTAAAAAGTTTGTATCTTTACCTTTAAGACAGAAACAAGACTCGGGTTCAATGAAAGTTTATTGCTGAAAGTTGTCCGAAGCAAGGTATGTGTCCGATGCATGGTTAACTAACCCTATATGATATCACAGTCAAAGTCATTATTTTTCCTTACATTTCGTGAGAAACACATGTTACTTTTTAAACTGCAAGAGATTGAAATTTACCAGAAGCTGATAAATCCTGCCAAATTTTCTCTACTCATGTTTTTTGTTTATTTACACCATAAATTTTGTCAGCTGTTAATAGCAATCATACTGTTTGGAATAGAGGTAACTGATAAAGAATTATTTGTGGTTGTTCTTATTTATCAGAGAATTAATGATGCCACATTTATCACGCATATCTAATTAATGTGATCCTGATTAATTAAGGCACTAATATACTTCACTTCATACAAATCTCTCTCTTGTTTTTCTTAAGAACATATTTATTTAAATGGATAAAAGAAATTGACTATACCAATAACAATGCTTTAGTTGTCTTTCCTTGTGGAAATATTTTTCCTTATGCAATGAATGCTTACTCCTCCATGGCACCTGATCCCAGCTCTGATGTTTTAGAGGTCCAAATTTGCATTGTTTCAATGGACTTTTGAGATTGATAACTGTTCGTTATCTTAATATTTCATTCTTCCTAATTTTTTAATTCAAGTTGGTCTCCTTAATTCAGGATTTCGGCCGAGGACGAGGTCCATGTTTTATATGCTGGAAAACCTATATTACATGTACTTTTTAAAGATCTACGCCTCCTTAACTTCGATCACAGCCTAAATTTCACTCATGCATGTCTCAAATATTTTGGAGGGGTTTTTTTTTTCATATTAGTAATTCATTGATAAATTCTAATATCAGCACTAATTAATTAGTTGTTCTTTATTACAACTCTTTGTAATAGAGGATTTAAAAAATTTTGTCAATTAAAATGAATCCTTTAAATATCACAGGATTTTTAGTACTGTTGAATATGAAAATGATTTGTTAACAGAATTAAACAGACTCTTTTGAGTGACTTTAAATTTAGACAAGAACTTGTCACCAGAAAAGATGTGTGAGTATATACGATAAATAATTATATCCTTTATCTTCAATAAAACTTGCATGGTATCTTTATAGCAATAAAATCCTTTACTTATTTTATCTTACCAACCCCTAGATTTTTTTAAATAAAACATCATTATAGTTGCATGATTTTTCAATAGTTTGAGATAATTTAAAAATTGACCCGAAGGTGGATATTGGAAAAAATAATATCTTTCTTTGTCCTTTCCAATTTTATTCAAGGATATCTAACAAGGGAAACTTTTTGTAACTATAATCATAATATGTTCATGATTTCAATCCTTGACCTTTGCGTTTTAGTCCAGGAGCGGGGAATATAATTATGTTTTATTATAAAAAATTAAATACACCTTTAAAAATCTTGGGATATGGACAACCATCTGTTGTTCCTTAGGATGACCCTAAGATGAGGCTATGCTTGTCATATACTTCTAAAGTGATTTCTTTAGATTTTGAAAATCTCTGTTTCTTGTTATAAAGCATGTAAATTTTGTGGCCGATGATAGTAATTTTGATATTCACCTTTTAGACCTTTGAGCAACCTGTTTTACAATCCATAGATTAAAAGGCGCAATCAAGTCTACACTTCTTTCTCTATATACCGTATAACGGGTATTTTACGCGGGTGGAAATTTTTGCGATTTCACCCCTTAAAGGTAGCAAATTAATTTCTGCGTTTTTTATTTCCTGCGGTTGCATTATGCCGCAAAAAATCGTAACGGGATATGGCTACTGAGTATCAAAATTGGTAAATACTGCAACGTTTTACGTATTTTGCTATAATATTGACATGCTGATCGTGGTCAGGGAGATTCATAACTAAAAATAAGCTCTGCTACTCAACTACCTTGGTGTTCAAATAACATTTATTTTTTACACTAGTAAGCAATTTATTTCATAACTGTAAACTTATAAGCTATAAAATTACAGGCTAAGTCAGGCTAAAAACTACTTTGACGTCAGCCCCACTTACCACATTTGAGAATAAATTAAAGATGATGCATTTACATAATATCTGGATTAGTAGTTTATGAATATTTTGCGATTGCATTTTTCGTAAAATTCCGTAAAAAATGGACAACCGCTGAATATACACGTTACACGGTATACACATTGATAGGCAAATTCTTGTTTCTTTAGATTACCTCCTAAATCCAGTACAGCAAACTTCCTTCCTGGCTGAAGCATTTCTTGTAAACTGTTTGAAGATCCGCATAAATTCTCTAGAGGAATACTTCTACAATGGAGGGCTGCTACTTCTGGTTCGTAAGCCAGTTCAAGGTTCTGACATTTGATACCAGCCTAAATTGAATGACAGTTTTAACATGAAAATATTTTATCATATAGTTTGCTATGTTAGATCTTAATGGTATAAATGAGTAAGAGCGTGTATTTACAAAGTTCGCCGACTCTCTCATAATCTGCTTCGCCACATCAGACCAAATTGCAGGAATTGTAAGAACGTATTGGATATCGTCTTCCTTAAAATCGAGTCCCCTTACAGAAACCAATGCTTTTAAAAAGTGCCTTTTGAGGAACCGAATGGTTTCGATGAAAAGACCGTGTGCTGGAACATACCGTTTCAAGACGTCTCGAACAAGGAGATTTCTATCAAGTCCCTGGAAATAAAACATACATATAACATTTATATTAAGACAAGACTATATCCTCTCTCAACAAATGCACAAAATCTGTTATATTTATTTACAATGATTTTTACGTGCTTATATTAAAATTACGATTAAATGATTTATATTTAGGGTCTCAAGTTACATACTTTATCATTCATTAGTCTTGTTTCGAAATTCTTTACGAACAAATATTTTTCTGATTCTTGATTTGAAACAAGTCTTGAGTATTCCAGTTCCGCTTCATATCCAAAAGCCTTGAAATTGTATGTAGAATCAAGAAGGATTGAAGAGGGTGCTTTATGTGAAAACCCTTCGTAAGCATGTGTATCCCATTTGTTTGTGAAAATTTCATTTGGCGAGCTTCGAAAAGAGTAAGCATATCCAGAATATGATGTTCCAACATCTATTGCAACAGATATTATTTTCTGGTCACCTTTCTTTTCTGTGTTTGGTTCTGTCAAAATAAAGACAGTGTTACGTATAATAAGCAAAGCACTTTATACGAAAGTTGTTATTTGAGGTAGTTTGGTATGGAAAAGCATTGTAAGGAACCATCTTCAAAAACCTAAAGTAATAAATCAAAATAAAAACGCAGCATTACGTGGGATAATTAATATTTTTATCCTTCAGAATAAGGTGGTCGATTTGATTGGTTTAGAGCATGTCACAGGCAGGATGACAACTGTGCTGTCTCCCTTCAGATGACAATGAAATGGAGCAGGCGAGCATGCAGAGTGTGTTGTAAGCGAGATTACCAATTATAAAATAAATCAAAAATATATGCGAGGTCGCAAACAATAAATTCTAATGGTTATATCAGGTGTCTGTTGATATATTTTGAAATGAAATATGAAGATAACGAACAGTAATCAAGTTCAAAGTCCATTGAAACAGTAAAAATTTGGAACAGAGCATTCACAGACCTCTTAAAACATTAGAGGTGGAATCAGGTGTCATGAAGGAATAAGTATCCCTTGTCAACCGGTCATACCCGCCGAGTGCTCCTTGTCATGATCAGGCAAACGGAAAATCCGTAGACAATTCTGTGTGAGAATAATGACTGCATTTGCTGACAAAATCATTGTATCGACCATAGAATTTGCAAAATGTTGACTTTATCGCGACTGTTAATATTCTTGTTTTATCACTTTATTTGTCAATAGCTTGCAATTGCCTCCTTCTAGAAACTGTTCGTATGGAGAGCACGCTCTAGCGTTTCGAATCAACTGAGAGACATAAACTCCATATGCAGGTGTATTGCTACATAAATAATGGAGTTAAGAAAAGTTGAAGTCATCACGTTTATCATAAAGTTTTGTTGTTAGGTTACAATTTACGTCTTTTTCAAGTAAAATATCCAAATATGAAACCGATGTGTCAGACTTTGTAGTATCTTTTATTTCGCATTACAAGGGATATATCAAATTAACGTAGGAATGAAAATAAATATTGTCAATTGATAATACATGTACATCGTCGATTTATCTAAACGTTGAATTGAAGGCCATAACATGAAACTTCCTTTTTCCATGTTGATTTTTTTCAATAAATTCTGGTTCATCTGAATACAAAAATAGGTCTGCTAATAAAGGGGCGCTATTAGTATCTATGGGAATCCGACAGATTGTTGGAAGACTTGATCTCCAAAAACTATATATTTATAGATACTGTCAATCAGAAACTCGAGCATCTTTTTTAATATCAACTTCGGAGTTCTTGCATGTACGATCAGAATGTTTCTAAGAAAATAATTAATCAGATGATCCATGGCAAGATGAGTAAATTTGATAGTTCCTTTTCTACTGAAAAAAGAAGCTGTCTATGATGTCAAAAAGCCTGGACTTTAATTTATCATGTGGAATGGTCGTTGGGAGTTTTAAAAAGTCGTACGTTTTGAAGTCAATGATTTCGCTAAAATTTTGTGATTTCAAACTTTCCTTTGAGTTTTTAAATATCCACATCTGATTTTACAACTTCTTGAATATATTGTAGTACAGTACTCCTGAAGTTTTTCCTTCACTGCTGTTAAAATTTTTGTGAAGAGAAAAGAAAGAGCCTTCGTAGAACATTTACTGAAACCCACTATGTATCTTTGTAAGGATTTTTATGTAGTTAAGGAATAGAGTATAGGTATGGTAATTCAAATTTATTTTGATTGTTGGGAATCTATACTACTATATTAAAATAATAGACTCGAATTTTTGGCCTTTAATACCGATAAATCGGAAGAGTACTGTCTTTTTTATATATATATTTTAAACATAATTGGTACTTGAAGATTACCAATTTGTTTTTATTTTTTCTCAATTAGCCTTCGCTAGTTAATAATCAGCGAAAATTCCACAAAAAATTCCGGAAATCATCTGGATTTTTTGGATTTTACAATCTTGCGCGTGCGCATTACATTCACGGTAAATCACGGTGTTCAAATCAGAGAAGACAAAAGAAGCACCAAGTAGATAATTATATATTTGTTATTTTATAATTTCTCTAATAAGAAATAAGAAAATAAGAAATCATAAATATATA
The DNA here is from genome assembly GCF_033153115.1 of Saccostrea echinata. Lineage (NCBI taxonomy): Eukaryota > Metazoa > Mollusca > Bivalvia > Ostreida > Ostreidae > Saccostrea > Saccostrea echinata. The sequence continues at coordinate 44,564,131 of NW_026889778.1, forward strand.
TAAGAAATCATAAATATAATTTATATGAACAGAATATAGAGCAAATTTCCAATGAAAATTTACACGTATTTGTATTATCTTTCCGAGGTTATCCATACAAATGTGATATTGTGGCCACGTGGGTAATAATTCGCCATCTCGGAGACACATTTATTATATGTTATTTATGTCTCTGGCCATCTCAACGGGGGCAAAAAGCTCATGATCGTAGGAGCAATATTAATGTAACTACCCGATTTTATTTCATCCCTCCTTTCTTTTATGCTTTTTTTGAGGGGAAGGGGGGGGGGGTTACAACTCCAGCTAGAATCACATCTTAGTGAAGTAAGCATTCTTTTTCCACCAAAAATTACAATAACATTATTTTCATTTCTTAACTTTGAAACAAATCGAAGTAATTAAATAACGTCAATATAACCCATATTTTCAATTTGAAATGTGTCTAAATGATTGCAACTTGAATTTGTTCGCCATGTTTACTATTACCTTAACTGCTGAAATTTATAACGCGGTAAATATGAAACATAAACTAAGGGCAAAGAAATATTTGATTCCATGCAAAAAATTCACATTATATTTCTAAGAAGTGCAGTGAAATCAATAGCATTATTGTAGGCTTATAGCGTTGTTATGTAAATACATGTAATGACCTCTGACCCTGGTCTGTCAACAATACGGTGAACTTCCTCTGCAATGCTTGCGCCGTGCATTTCCCACGTGAACCATCAAAGAAAGCATTTTAAATCTATTGTTTATATCTAAATTCACCTCTAAAAATTTCTTTAACTTTCAAAAAAAGTGGGTGAAATATGTAAATTATTGTTATTGATCTTCAGTACGTTATATAGAAGGGACAGCCTGTTCTTCTAAATATGTAAAGGTTGTCATGGTAAGTACGCTTTATAGGTATCAGCAGTGCTGAACTCTTTGTTGTTGTCATATTTTCAATGAATATCCATAATTTCTTTTATTAAATTTGTTTGGAAAGGTGAAATTTATGTAAGCTCCGGCGTGATTCTAACTCATGACCTGATTTATAGCTAACTGATGGTCAAAGCCATTCTGCGCTACGCCATTACGCAACAATTTTGCAAAAAAAACAACAAAAACAAAAAAAGCAAAACAAAACAAAACAAAAAAAAAAGAGTTATATTCACATTCATTGTTTATCTCAAAAGTACCTTACAATATCAATATTTTGTAAATGTCCGATATGCACATGGATGCATTCATAACAATGTCAACCCGTGCACGCACGGGTCAAAGTCTAGTTTAAAGAAAAAAATTAAACCGACATATGATTTTGAAAAATTTCCTCCTTAGAAATGGAACAGTAGGTATAAAGTGGATTACAACTTGCAGAAGTACGAGGGTCATTAAAAAAATACGTAGACAATGTTCCTCTTCATCATATTATTTTTCCAAGATTAAAGATCAACACATTTTCCTATTTTAAAACATTTATTTTGTCGATAGGTGATGTTTCATTCCATTTGATTAAATGGAACTCATGTTAGCCAATTTTAAAAGCAACATGTTTTGTCACCAAAGGGCACGGTTAACAACATTGTAACGTCAAAAACAAATTCGAGAAAGTTTCTCAAAATTGCTCTGCCTTTTCATTTCATACACGGTTTGTAACGTCTTCCCAATCGTTAAAAACGTATCCATAACACTTGACACCAAGTTTGCTAACAATTGTTCGAGTAGCTGAAGTTGGATTTTCAATGCTTTCAAATTATTTACCGCGTAACTCTGCTTTCAAAAGTTCCACAACAGTGAAGAGCACATGACGTTTCATGTCTTTTGATAAGATTTTTAACTATAATCTGTTTCTTCGCAGACCGTCCATCGTCCGATTCAAAGTCTCTCCCACACAAAAAATTGTCTTTTCCATTATATACAAATCCACAGCTCATTTTTAAAATATATTTCCTAGTTCCTCCAGCATTTTAAGAGTTTGTTTTAGAGGTTTCCCGAATGCAAAACAAAACTTTATTGCTACTCGCTGCTCCGTGACGTCCTTCGACTTCATGCTTTTTTGCTTTTTTTTAATTCAAGTCTATCTGTCTTTAGAAATTCATATCTTTTAAACAAAGCGATGTATTACATTACCTTTAAGCATCTGAAGTAATAGAACAATACTTAATTTAAACATTCAAATTTTATTTTGTTTAAGCACCATTCATTAGAGGTATGGCTATAAACATAATAAAATGTAAAATTAGTAAATAACTCAATTTTGACTCTGCTCCGTGACCCCATTTCTGTTGTCTTAAATCTTTGATAATTTTGGTAAATATTAAGATAAATTCCAATTTTTTTTATTCAAATTATTTGCATCTGTTGTTAAAATATGTGTAATAAATTTGGTTGTAATATGACGTAAAATAAAAAAGTTATGACAAAAGTCTACGAACTTTTTGAATGACCTCATAAGTCCAAGATCCTCTAAAATACAATTGAAATAATGAGACTTATAAAGACACTGTTGTTACCTGCTTTGTCAGCTGGTACCAGTACATACTGGTCGAGTAATATATCTTATTCTTTTTTCACTTCTGAATTATTGAACACAGAATGATAGATGGCTTTCATATTGCCCCTCAATCGCTTACTGTGAGTCTTACAAACAATGACAATGTTGTTGCATGTACCTGCTTTGTCAACTGGGACCAAATTATTATGTAATCTATCTCTTTTTTCACTTTGTCCCTCAGCCGCTTAATGGGATATTTCAACATCCACCTGATATTTTTAATCCATTCTGAGTTTTTTGGGAAAAGTTTGGAAGCAATAATAGATGTACATTTGTAAGAAATAAAAGGCGTGGACTTCAACTTGAAATATGGTGGAATACAAGACTACCCTTTTAGTTATTAAGAATATTTCTAATATTTACTGCGTCAATTCCTTTACTGGTCAATTGAATTTAAAGTGACAAACGGGTTGCTTGAGCAGGGGTTAGGAGAACACAAGAGGTTTCATTGATATTTTCTACTCTAATTTATTGCCTGACGCCACGTGCGTCAGGCAGTATAAGGATTAATATTTCCAAGATCCGAAACTAAGCGATCATTCTTAATGAACTAGATTTTGTGCAAGCTGATTTACAACGGAATTTGTTACCTGCATTTAAAGAAAAACAGTTTGAGAAGAAGGAATCATATTACTGATGCAAATTAATGATGTGTTTAATTCCTTCAGTTTTTTGCATGCACATGTTTATTCTTTGCAATTCTTTGTATGGACATGTCCGTGTGACATTTTTTCTGCGTTTCTAAACTACTGGATCAGTCCATTTGCCTTCTACGAAAGGGGTAACACAATCATTTCGCGCCAAATGTCACGTGAATTATCTTCGCGCCTTTTTCTTGGATTGTTCTATTGAATGGGTGTGATAACTTCTATGGAAATAAATAACGTTTATTCTTTTAACCCGATTCTTATGCTTCAGATTTTTTATTAACAGTAAATTTTATTTTATTTTTTAAAAGAACACATTGTATATGGGCAGGCAACACAGAAGCAATGGATTTGCTGATTATTCTTACTATTTATCCTATAAATGGACTAGTCCAATCATAAACAAACTCCCTCCACCTAGTAAATGGGACATCCCTTCTTGATTCAGTCTCTTTCAAAATTACATTTATTAATAATGTGTGTTTCAAGGTTAGGTTTTTTAAAAAAAGCTTAGAAAGTCAGCCAGTAGCATATTATTTCATGCTTTGTAACGAACAAGGGTCTCCTTTTAATAAGAGAGTAGGTCGGTACCCGTACAGGAATGGGCTTCATTCCCGTAAGGTTCTAAGTAAAGAAACGGCAAAATGAAGAAGACATCATGATCTGTACTGGTTTTCATTTCATAAAAAAGCACGTTATTATAAATTATGAGAAAGGTCCTGAAATCGATTAAAAAGAAAAACTAAACAATTTTTAAAACTGTACATAAAGATGTATTTTAAAGTCATTTATAATACATGCATACGGTAAGCATGGTCAGACCATCATAAAGTGAGTTTTTTTCCGGAAGGGGGGGGGGGTATTTATTTAGTATCTTGTTTTGCTCTAGCTATAAACTGTACAGGCCATTTACTTTGAGTTCTAGAGCAGCATTGAAGCATTTTTGTCTCAAACACTTCAAGACAACTTTCACAGTTAAAAGTGTTCATAATTTACTTCGTCGTCGATCGAGAACGACGGAAAACTATCACTGACGAGAGTGTGCATAAAGAACCACGCCCTCTGGTAAGAGAGTACATGTGATATGAATTTCTTTATAACGAATCATCTATTTTTCCCAGAATTATAATCTACGCTAGTGCACTTGCAGTTTCATCCCAACGTAACTAGACAGCCCGTGGGCTAACTAATAAAGGACCAAATAGTGGCATGTCTTAGATATTCGTTAATTTGTAGTATTTGGTTATGACATTTGAGAAAGTCAATTCAGGCCCGTAGGAAGCAGTTTCACTTTGAGGGGACACAACCATACATTTTCAGTTGGGGGGGGGGGGCACTATGAACCTATGAACTACCAAAATTCCTTGACAAGCAAAACAAAAGTCATCAGACATTATTATTGAAGGGGCACAAGCATATAGCAGCTATGCTTTCTATAGTATTCTATATATCGGCAAAATTATTGGGGGGGGGGGGCGGCTCCCCCGTGCCCCCTCCCCCGGTTCCTACGGCAATGCAATTGTACATCTTGTGTAATGAAGTATCGCAACTATGTCGCTCCTTGATGACGGAAACATTTAGCACCTCTCTCGCTTATGCGTTCCATAGATAATGATTGATTAGTCAGGCAAGCTTTTTGAAAAGCTATTACTTGTTAAATTTAGATTCTTCAGGATAATAAAAGTATTATTGACAGTTCAGAAGGAAGACATCACAAATCAGCTCTGAGTTAGACTGTCCACCGTTTTCACGTCCTACGTTAATTCTCTGTGGAAGCGGTATCAGCCGACACGAGTCAGCAAGCTACATGTATATTATGATTTGTTCTGGAAAGTAAATGTATCCGATTTGCGCCCAAACAAAATTTTAATGAATTAATAAGTTTTTCAACTTGCATCGGGAACGTAAGCCAGCGCGATATACACCACAATAGAAAGTAAAATGTTTATTGCATTAGTTGTTGGTCAGAATGTGCTTTGCAAAATCTTTGGATCAAAATGTTGCTTTCCTAAGAGACAGACGGTTTGGTCTTGGGTCCGACAAAACAATGTTGACTTCGAGACCAGGAAACAGATGTATAATATTGCACTTCGTCTCCATTAGCCAAAATCGATGGTTGAATAATACATAGTGTTGAAACGTTGCATCAACAATATGATAACTTACTAACGTACTTTGATACAAATGAACGAAAGCATAAAATAGGAAAAAACAAAACTTTGATTCGATATTGCCGATAAAGAGAATGCCACTGAATATGTTAACAATAGATATAAAAGAAAAATACCTGTACTATCTGACGCCATCTTCCAAAATTCTTGTCAATGCAGGTTTAAACTATTTAAGTGTCGCCTCTTCCGATCGTATACCTATTGGGCACATCTCCAATATCCTATATTGATTATCTTAAGACATGTTTAAATATCTTCTGAAATGCATTTAACCACAAGGTAAAGCAGTAAAAAGAACTATTTCGCTAACCGTATTATTTTTCGTGATTGTACAAAAATATTCTTTATATCACTTACATATATTGTCTCGAATAGGAGAGCAGTAATCTGATTTTGTTGATAGGTTATTTTTTATATCAAATAGAGTGATACTAAAAGGCTATCTTCGAAATGATTTTATAATATATTCGATAACTTTGTTTTATGGATACATATATGCCAGTAATTAACACTAATCAGTAACATACATGTACATGTGTTAAGTGTTTTTCTTAAATTCAGATCATTTTGTTATATCTATTATATTCAATTAACATTTTTGCAACCCTCTCAATAAAGTAGTTTTAATTCCAGTTAAGTGTGCCGTTTCGCATTACATCACGATCTTTTTCGACAGATGCACCCAGCGTAAATAATTCATGCCCCCGCTGTATGATTGGTCACTCATTTTATCAACATTGACACGGGAATAGTCTGTTACACGAGCAACCAATCAGGGATAAGAAGAAACTTCCAGTCACAAAGCTTGCGGTTAGGCAAAACGGCACACTTAACTAGAATTAATAATATTAGTTGTTTTGCTTGTGTGAAATAAGTTACCTTTAGGTTCCTATTAAGATTGTACCTAATACACAGGTACCAATGACAACACTGGAATGAAAACAAACGGTTAATGTATAAATAAGTGCTCAACAACTTAACAACACTGAAAAAAAGTTTTGATGCAGAAATAAATCAAGCATGGTCAATGTAAAAAAAAAATATGATGGGTAAATGATATTTACAAATCCACATGTAACAATGAACTTTGTGATAAAATTGACATAGGGTGAAATAAAACCATTCAGTCAACTGAATAGTAACTAACAAATAAAATGTCAATAAAAATCACCAAAGGAGTCTGTCAGTGACCAGTGACTATTGTCAACTGAATGATAAAAACATTTTAGTGGTTTTTCAGTTATCTTACAATCGTTCCTTCTTTTATTTTACAAGCTGATTTATGTTTTACCTTATAATTTTTTTCACTTTTTAGAATCTTTTTAACATAAAAACCTTTGTCATACAAGAAGTTAGCTGTATTTAAAGGTAAATTTTAAAAATGTCTTTGGAATTATGGATCCAAATTTACGCCATATAGGATGCTTGATCATTTAATGGAAAAATACCAATATATTTATAGAAAAATTGAATGCATTGGGACTTTTGAGTCACCTGTTATCCGTCGAGTTGTTGTGCGAAATTTAAACCGGAATATTACTATAATACTTACCTATTTTTGCCTATTATTTTGTGTTAATTGTGTGGATTTCTCAAGATGTTTTAGGGCAATGAATAAGAAATCCTGTAAATAATTTTGGTCTGTTAGTCCTCCCGTTTAAATTACATGTAGTTGGATTATAAGATTTAATAAATCTATAATTATATTTAGCATATCTTTATATTCTCATATATCTGCTGTTTTTTCTTTGATCTTTCTGTTATGATATATCCTATATCACATATGCAATAATACTTTCCACGCCTCCTCATATATCACTGCACGTGACACCTACTTTTAGAAAAATTGTTACAAACAATATTAATGTAAAAATGAATTTTAACGCTTCTTCATGTTTCAAAACAAAATGAACAAAATGAATTTACGAGGGTCGTTCAATACATAATTCAATAGGTCATCTAAAAGTAAGAAAAGTGCGTAATACATAATTTAAACATTTTCACTCCCTCAAAGCATTAACTGTCATCCTTTACACATGTCTCATGTCTTTGTACCTATGACCAGAAAACCTCACCATACCCATCTTTAGGGATGCCCCAAAGACACTGATGAATATCATTTTCCATGACATATCTAATATTGTACAATCTTCCTTTGATTGTTTTCATGCATTGTTAGAATAAAAAGATCTCACAATGGCTGATCATGAGATCTAGCGAATATGGGGAATGGCAAAGCTCTGTAAATAAACTTTCTTTTCTTCAGAATCTCTTTTATTTCTCTGTGCTTATTTGCAGTAGCGTTGCCAGGTGCAAGAAAATTACCCTGGTGGCAGTATTTGGACTTCCTTTGCAGGAAATATGTTTATCTTTCCTCAGTGCAATTTGAGCATAAAAGTTACCATTGACAGTCCTTCCTTTGGTGTATCTACATGTTTTACTGGACCTCATGAAAAAAAAAAAAAATGAAAACTTGTTCAACATGCTTGAGGCCCTTGTTTCTTTTTACAATATAAACGATAGTTTTTTCTTTGATTCCATATTTTATTATTGATATTCCTTTTTGGCTGTAAAAAGTGCATCCATGTGTCGTCATCCACCACGCACATTTACCAAATCTTCTATTTTGTAAAAATATTTGTTTTTAAGTAGACCGTTGGCATATGTGTATTTTTCTGTTAGGCAATTTTAAGAAAATAAGGCACATACCTGAAAGAAATTTTATTTAATTCCTTTCCGTTGTCAAAATTCTATAAAATGTTATGACGATGAAATACTTAATGTTCTAGCAATGTCTTTGGATGTAAATCTGACATTTTCAGATAGCATGTTGCACATTTCATCGATAATTTTTGGTGTCCCTCCAAATTTCAATCGACCAGTTTGACTTTTATATTTTAACTTTCCTTTTTACTTTTGAATTTTTTAACCAATCTGAAAACTATACAGACTATTCTTTCCACATATAAAATCATATCTTTTATATAAGTTCTTCGGCGATTTATGTAAAGAAGCACAGTTTTCACATACGCTCTCATTCTCATCTTCTTGGCAGAGATCATTTTAAACAGTTTTTAGCTCAGTGTAGTGACCATGTATACTTTAAAGGTGAATTTCTTCGCGAGGACAATACGAAAATTCGTGGGTTTTTTCTGTGATTAGGAGCTCTTTAATTGAACGTTTTAACTGTAAAAAAAATGAAATCAAATAGATTTACATTTACTATGATATACTGTTTGTTGTTATTTATTGAACGACTCTCGTACATCATAGTCAAGCGCTTTGATAAACAACAAATCTTCCAAAAGTGTTAAAAATTCCAAACTGATCTAATCCAATTCCATAACGTCCGATCTGCTCCCTAACAGCTTCTTAAACTTGATTTTTTTTTCTCGTGACACACGTGTCATCAGATATGTGACAAGTTCCTTACATCATAGATATCTCGTATTATTGGATATACAGTTTCATGGAGCGCGGAAGTCTTGGACTCTCCGCGCCCTCGATTTCCACGCCCCATGAAACTTTATATTCAATACTACTTGACATCTATTATGCAACCATAACGTCTTAAATCAATCATAAAATTCTCATTTTCATTCACACAATTTGGTCATCAACAGATTAATGTATAATATTCTACCTATATATTCTTTATAAAATTAAATAACAAAAAAGATAGGTATAATATTGCTAATGGTTAACCAATTGTAATCAATATAATTAATAATAAATACATTGTATATCAATCAAAGGCTAGTGAAAGGTTCTCGAATGATGATTGAAAGATAACGTATAAAAGGGGGAGAGAAAAGTAATCAATCTCATAAATCGAGTAAAGAAAACGCAAATAATGAAAGGCAACTGGAAAATGACAGAAATGTCTACTCAATGATCTCTGAAATGTGGCGATCAGAATTTACACTGAATGGTAACTGAAATATATCTGCCAAAGAACGACTGAATGGTCAATGAAAAATTAAAAAGAGAGGCATTTCAGTTTGTATTAGTTTGAATATTTTTGATATTCCCAACAACCAAAATCAATATAAATTACCATATTTATATTGGGTTCCGACACTTCATAAAAATCCTTACAAACAAAGATACATAGCGGGTTCCAGCAAATGTTCTCCCAAGCCTCTTTCTTTACTCCTCACTATAATATATACAGTAGTGAAGGAGAAACTTCATGAGTACTGTTCAACAATATATTCGAGAAGTGGTGTAAATCAGATGTTGATACTTAAAAATTCCAAGGGAATTTGGAAAATTTGAAATCACAAAATTTTACCAAAATCAATAATATAAAAACTTACGACTTTTCAACTCTGTATACAACCATTTCCCACGAGATATTAAAGTCCAGGCTTTTTGATATCATTGACAGCTACTGTTTCAATAAATACGGAAGTGGTAAATATAAATACTAGTATGGTAATTTAAATTTATTTGGGTTGTTGGGAATATTAAAAATATTCAAAACTGACAAATGATTTTGAACCGATCTTAAATTTCAAAAATTCACTTATCGTTATTTTAACTTCCCGATGATTGATATATACGTCAGTATTCAAAAAGACTTTAAGACACAAAAACAGAGTAAATGCATGTGTCTTCTAGCACTCAAATATCATTGGCTGTGAAATGGGTGGAACAACTTTCTGCCAAATGAACTATTCCGCTCACAACTATCAACTTGTCCTCCGATATGATCTCCGATAAGTGTCGCCATTTTTTAAGACTTTAGTTTACTTATCAATTCGTCCATTCCTTGACTTCCTTGCAATTGACTCTTTGGGAGTATTTGAAATAAATTTATTAAAAACTTACAATGCCAAATTTAGACACTGTTTGTTGCAAACTCTGAACTCTTACGAGGGGCATTTGAAAAGTTCTGAGAACTGCTTGCTAAAATATTAACCATTTCACAGAACTTAAAGAGTCTGATAACATTGAAAAGAGCTGGAAAATTTGCACTTATATGAACGTCATTTTCTTATATTTATGACGTAATAACTCCAAAAATGATGTCGTCAGAATCTCGAATGTGTAGCATACTGGAATGTTTTTTGTCCACATAAGAACATCGAAAAAGTGCTGTCAAAGGCTTCTTTGAAAAGATATTTCAAAGAAAATTTGCATGGAAGTAGAGTAAGACTATAAGAATGGTACGGTAAATCAGCAATTCCTTTTTTTTTTATTTTTTGCTTGGTTAATAAGCACAGTAATGTTTTCTTAGGCGTTCATAAAAGATTTTTATTTATATGATATAGCTGGTTTTTCGTTCTATTATATTGCTCTTCACTGTATTAAACAAAACAAATTCTGTATAAAACTGAAGTGTAATAATGCAGTTTTCCACAAATGTACGTATCTTGAGTATCAGGACTTTTACCGTTTACAAATAAGACGTACAAAAGTCTTCCCCTGGACGAGATTCTCTGCGAATTTTTTCATATTATTTCAACTTCGGCAATCCAAAACTCACTATTGCTTTTGACTTTCAATTCAAAAAAATAAATCATGAGTTTCATTGTCATGTACAATCTTATTTGTTTTCCATGATTTAAAATTTTCGAACATATCGAGTTACGGTTGGGTTAGAACTACAACGGCGCCATTTTGGTTTTTACGAGAAAATAGGGAACATCCTTAACGTAAACTCTCTTGAGCTTTAATCATTTCCGCAAATTTGGTTAAAACACCTGACGAATTAATGCCAGCAAATTTTGTAACACCGTCCACTTTTCTCCTGTGATTGTAAACTTTGTGTTTTTCTCACAGCAGCGTCTTTTTTACCCAATATTTTGCGCGAAATTCGATAATAACATGCTATGTTTGACATACTCTTAAACCACCTCAGAACTATAGGAGCTCCAGCATATAACCTCCATTTGATAGACTGTAGTCTATGTAAACATTCTTCCAACTCTTAGTTGTGTCTCTTAGCGTGCATCCAAATAATGAACAAAAGTTGACTTTAAAATTTTACTTCACTGAAAGTGTGTCTCTTGTTACGTCATTTTTATGGTCAGTATGCTAGACATTCGAGATTCTGACGTCATTTTCCGAATTATTACGTAATAAATATTACAAAGTGACGTCACAATATGTGTATATTTTTGTGATCTGTCCAATGATAGCATAATCAGTAATTTCCGTTAAACGATTAATATTTTATCAAACAGTTCTCAGAACTTTTCAAATGCCCCTCGTACTTTTCCAAGCTAGAACTTATTTTCTGTTTAATATTTTAATTTGCTTCTATTTTTTTTTTTTTTTTTTTTTTTATCTATTTATCTTTTTATTTTATTATTATTATTTTGTATTTTTTTTTTTTTTTTTTTTTTTTTTTTTTTTTTTGCTTTTCTCCATCAAAGATATATCAAGAATATGTGAATATGATGATGTCTTCGTTGAAACAATTTCTGTGTTTCAAAACGTGCGTCGTTGCATAGTAAAAAAAATAATAAATTGTAATGATCTTGATGAAACTAACTAAGGTACACATATGAAATACATCAATGCCAATGAATAAGTTAAACTAATTTCATGCTTACTTTTGTCAATATCAAATAGTGGTTTGACGATCCCTATCATTGAAATAAGTAGCAATGTCTAAGACTTTGTAGGCTGACCATAGCTAGAGAGACTTTACAGATAAAGTTACACGCATAGAACAAGAAATCTGCGAGCCAATGCTCACTAGTAATAGTCCCGCTCTGATGTGAATTTATGTTATCAAATGAACTGCGATAAGTATTTGATGAGAAAACTGCGACGAAAATTTGGTACAAACAGATGCACGGATACACAGGAAGTTGACATCGAGTTTGTACAAAAACAAATCCCACCATATGACATGCCTAAACAAAGAGTGTGCTAAAATTTCAAACATATGCAATGAGTAGTTGCTGAGGAAACTGTGACAAAAATTGATACGGATAGATGTATGAATAAACAGGAAGTTGACATCAGATTCATACAAAAATGAAGCCAATCATATGGCATACCTGAACAAAGAGGGAGCTAAAGTTTCAAGCATCTGCGAAGAACAGTAGCTGAAAAAACTGCGACGAAAATTTGTTGCCCAGGGACAGCTATGGACAGACGCACGGATAAACAGGAAGTTGACATCAGATTCGTATAAAAATGAACCCCATCATATGGAATGCCCAAATAAAGCGAGTGCTAAAATTTCAAGCACTTGCAACGAGTAATTGCTGAGAAAACTGTGAAGAAAATTTGGTACGGACAGACACACGGATAAACAGGAAGTTGACAGTGGTTTCATACAAAAATGAGTCCCACCATATGGCATACTTAAACAAAGAGGATGCTAAAGTTTCAAGCATCTGCAAAGAATGGTTGCTGAAATAACTGCGAAGACAATTTGTTACGAATAGACATCTCCGGAAAGACGCACGGATAAACAGGAAGTTGAAATCGGATTCGTTCTGAAATGAATCCCAATATATGGCATGCCTAAACAAAGAGTGTGCTAAAATTTCAAGCACCTGCAATGAGCATTTGCTGAGAAAACTGCGACAAAAATTTGCTACGAATATACAGACACACAGACAGACTAGGTACGGTAGCTCTTTCGGAGCGGGGGTATGAAAATCGTACATTTACATTTAATGTCTTGTCAAATTGTAAAATTAAAGTCCGCTTATATCTAATATTTACGATATGGTAACACTTCACATAGATGATAAACATCTATGACAACTTTCAGTAAGTTAGAAAAATTGCATTCCCTCTTGGTGCAACTGAACCCAATTTTATCTAGTTTGAAATTTTAATACTAGTAAACCAGTAAATAAAATTAAACTGACAAATGAATTGATTGTTTGTATAAAAAATCATAAACGTTCAAGGATCGAATAAAAATGTTCTTCATTCCCGAGTGCTTTTATATTGGTTACGCAAACTACTGAGCTATCACTGTCACAAAAACATTTTGGATTTTAAAACGACAATTAAGCAATGCATTTACACAATGGGATTTTTTTTTTAAAAAAAAGATCATTTTTTTTCAAAAATGAGTTCACCATGCAAGTTCAAAGACAACTATTGGCAGAGATTGCATTTTCGACTGGCCGCCTTTCCATAATTATGTTTTTTAAAGTAGTGCTGTATATGTGCCCTTCAGAATTTCTAATCTAGAATTATTTTATTGACACATGTCTGGTATAAAATAATGTAATAATCTTCACAAGTAAAGACATTTTACTTTATGATAAACTGTATTAAAGAAAAGGTTGTCATCTGAACATACAACTTTTCATCTTTCTCCATTTAAGAAATTGTGCAGGACCCTGGAAAAAATAAAGCCAGCACCAAAGTATATCATCAAAAAGCTTGCTTTAAAAAATAATGAATGACTTCAAAATAGAATTAATTTATTACATCCAGAAGGCAATTTTCAATTTCACGTTCACCTACATTCTTCATTCTTATGTTTGCATCATAAAATTAAATTTTATTAAATTTTACCCATGTAAGTATAATTATACTTAAAATATATATCGCTTTTTTACGAAGGCATAAAAGCGTAGAGTGAATCAAGATATATTTATAATGAAGTTTGATCAATAGTTCACGACTACTTACCTTTCTGGCGTTTGTATTCCTTCCAGATGTCGTCAAGTCTCTGATCCAAGGACGAACCTCTTGTTCTGACGCTTTTCCCCATATTAGTTGTTGTGACCTGTCTTTTAAATATTGCTTCATCGTAAGATCTCCTGATGACCTTGACATATTTCAATCGCCCTAGTTCTTCTAGTTTCTGCAACAGAAATAACCTTCTGTTCCCGCGCACCACAAAGCAACGAGGGAACCAATAGCTATTGTTCTGCATAATTTCTATCATTGGCAGTGATTCCACAGTGATTTCTTCCCATAGCAGTTCACGAAATGTTTCTTCAAGTGATCGTCCATCGCTAAAATATGATTGGATGCTGTCGTGCGAGAAACAAATTTCAGACGGTCTTACTGACGCTATCTGAACAGACCCACCGCTTCCAATGATGCAGCTATGAGGGTGTGTGCTTTTCTTCAGTTTTTCTTTTGTTACAACAAACACTTAAATCGCTATCATATCTATTCTACATGTATATCAATGCACTGTTATCTTGCACTCCTATCAAATTTGCACGTGGACTGTATATTGGAACTTGTTCAGACACCACGATGGAAACTATCTCTGATATGAGAGTCGGTTTTTTTTACTTAATCTTCTTTGACTTTTTAAACATTTCATTTAAGATTGTTTTCAATTGGTAATTAAGATCCTTTTGTATACTTCTCCAAACTTTCTAAAATGTTTTTTTAAAAAAACTATTTCTTTAACTGTTACATGTGATCAGAAGTTTTGTGAAACTTTTTTTTACTCTTATTATTTTCAGTGATGCTCGTTTTTATTTGGATTGCACTTTTCACATTTAGTTTTATGTTGGTAAATTTGATAATTTATTGCTTACATGAATACGTACATATAATATTTTTTTTAACTTTTCAAAAATTTATCACTGTATATTTTATGTTTACATACCGTGACTTTGAGACCTTAATCCATGTATGACTATGATATTTTTTTCATCCAGTTCATACTACATATCATAAGCTCACCTGGGCTGAAGAATAAAGTGAACTTAACTGATCGAAATATGTCCGTTGTCTGTCGTTGTTGTCGCAGTCGTTGTTATAAACTTTTCACAATTCCACCTTCTTCTCCAAGACAACTCGGCAAATTTTAAACAAATTTGACACAGAGTATACTTGGTTGAGAGGGATTCAAGTTTATTCAAATGAAGGCCCACGCCTTCTCTCGTGGGGAAAATAATCAGGAATTGTTGGAAATCTAATGACATCATTCAAAAATTTTCTTCTCATGAACCACTGGGGCAGGTGAGTTGAAACTTCTGTGTAAGCTTGATTACATAGTGTAAATTCAAGTTTGTTCAAATTATGACCCTCAAGGGTAGGGTGAGCCACAATGGGAAATCAAATTTTAACGTAGAAATAAAAAGGAAAAAATCTTTTAAAATCCTCTTCCCAAGAACAACAAAGGCATAATTAGTCTATTCATATGGTAGCAACATCAGGTAATGTACGTAGATTCAAGGTTTTTTCATATCATGTCCCATGGGGTAACATGGAGCCACAATAGGCGATCGAAGTTTCACATTAAAATATTTAAGGAAAACTCTGCTCCTGAAGAACATGGCCATAGTGACTCGGGTGAGCGTTTTGATTCAATGGGTCTCTTCTTTTTATTATCTGACGACCCATCCTCTCTATCTTGACCTACTTTACAGAAGACTTATCAGTTGCCTCGATCTGATCTTGGTACTCGAAATTCGACAAAAAGACATTTAAAGTGTTTTTCTGAAAAATTGTTGTACTTAAAAAAATCTTTTAAGGTGAGGCCATACATGTTTAACATCATATTGTAACACGTTTAATTCTTTTAATTTTGTCCCAAAATTAACTATATTTTTCCAATTGTTTTGACACTCTTAATGTAATAATCTTCCCAAAATGTTTTAAAAAGGTGGCTTTTAAAATATGGGTGAAAAATAACTTGCTAATATGAGTTTCAGAATTGTGCAGAGATCAAGTACCTGATAATATGGTTTCAATATAAGTAAAAGTGCTTTATTGTTTTGTTAGGCTCAACTCCTTGCAAGACTTTACTTTTGTGAAAAAAATAAACTAAACTTTTTTAAATTCATTATTTCAAAGGAGATGGGTTTTTTAAATAAATTGGATTGCATATATTTTTTTCTTCGTGAAAAAATAGTAATTGTATGTTCAAATTTGTATTGTTTAAAAAAGCTTTTGAGAATGATCTCTTTTGGTTTCCTTCATGTTTCACTCATAATTTATGGAGAGACGTTGATTTTCGGTGGACGTTAATTGATCTAAAAAAAAAAAAGGGGGGGTCAAATATAAATTATGAACTTTTGATAAATGTTGTTTTTTTAATTTAATAATTAACAATTATAAATAAGTTGCAGTCATGATCTTTTTTATTGATTTGAATGTTTCAAAAATAGTTTAGATATAAAAGTGAAGAAATCGTGTCTCGGATGTCAATGAAACATTTAACAGCATTTTTATGCCATCAAAATTTGTATTAATGCAATTCTTGGATTTGCTTATTACCGTTTCCTATACGAATTAAATAAAGCGTAGAATTTTTGAAACCCATATTTCTACATCTATGATAATTATTAATACATATATGAGACATCGTTATGAAATTGTTTATGCTGTGCATTAAGACGTTCTGGTATAAGAAATTCGATTTATAAAATTTCTAACAATTGTTTTATACGAGTAAAAACGTGAGTCTTTTTTTTAAATTAATGTTCAATTAATTTCACCTCCAGCCACGGGTACTTATGTCTTCTGTTACTTTCCGTTTCAAAATAGCCACTCTAACGACTCAGAGTTCTTTTGTTCTATTAAAACTTGCCAGTGCAAACTGGATTTAACTTCAACGGTAAACAATGTTTTAAAACATTATATTCCCTCATTTTCTTAAATACGATCACAAGATTCCAAACTTTTTTTTATTCTGGACATTTTTTTAAATTAAAATAGAAATGAAAGACTGACTACAGCAATGGAATTTATATTAAAATGAATAATTATATTGAAACAATGGTAATTTATTAAAAGGCTTAGAATCAGTGATTATCATGAAAACTAAAGATTTTACATAATCAATAGACTCGTTTCTTTAACCAGTCCTTCGTCCTCTGCCAGCTACGAAATTGTACATGACTCTGAAATAAAAAAAAAAAAATACCGGTAAGCTTTTACAGTGCTGTATATTTAAATGTCAAGTTTATGATTCGAATATATATGTCATTGTGTAGTATGGGAACAAAAAAATTGAATGACTCTATCTCCTGAAAGAAATTCAAATATAAGCAAAGAAGCAAAGTCAAGACACTTCAAAACTTAGTACTAATGTCTTTCTCATGATTCGCCATGAAATTGGGCCAAAAAAATAAACATCAAGTGAAGAACTTGTTAGATTTGTTCAATATTTTGTTATGGTCATGGACTTTTATATCTTTCATTGATGGACACTTAAACGACGACGTACATCCTTTGTTGCCGGAAATTTAGTCAAAAAAATCAAAATCAGACCATACCGAAATTCATATATTGTAGAAAATATAAACAAAATATAATATCTATTAGACAAAGTCTTTCTTTTGTTATTAGTTTCTTCCATGTCATCAGTTGCTTGAAATACATAATATCTTTAAGTAGCCTTTAAACTAGATTCAATCAATTAAGAAATTTAGTATTTTCCTTATAATTTCTGCTTTGAAACTACTTGTATCCATCAAGTTCATATAGTATATTAACACGGCGGCATATTCAAAGTCTCTGGAAACTTACATTGTAACATTGCAAAAATGATACCCACTTCGAAATGAAATCTAGGTAAGTTGTTACGTTAAAAGCAATGGAGGCTAATGCAAAATTCCCTTTTAACTGCTTTATTGTTTAGGTACCTTTTTATATATATATATTTTTTAATAACATATGCGAGTACTATACTTTCATTACAGAATACGAAATTTAAACATCGTATCACGTCAACTTAAACACCCCGCATATGCTTGCACAATGGTTCCTGGATTTGTTACACTTATTGCTAAATCTACATGTGATGCCTTTCGTCCCCAGTGTGTTGTGACCTTGCCCTTAGAATACAAAGGCAAAAACATCAGACCCTTGGATGTCAAACAATATTATTGTAAGTTCTTTTTTCAGTGCTTAATTTAATATTGACAAAAATTATAGATATGCAAGCACATACATGAAATTTCTTCAGCTTTAATCAAAGGTACAAGCAAATTCAGTACCCGCAGATTAGTTCTTCTCTGTTATAAAAATGAAATGGATAAGTGCCTATCCCAATTTTTTTTTACAAATCATACGTTAGGTACATGTCTAAAACAGGCAACCTAAAATCACCTTAAATTTAACAGACATTTGAATTACATAGGTCTACCGTAGACATAGATAACAAATCTTGTAATAATAAGAAGAAAATTTAAATAACAACTTGATCAAAAAATAGTTTATCTCTTTGTAAAAATATTAGTTACTTCAAATATTTAATTATACATTTTAGTATCAGTGATACTACAGGGTAGGAATACTCATAATCTGCTTGTAAAGAATTACTTATGGTAACGTTTTCGGCTTTTTAATGCCCTGAAAGTGTTACGTTTTCAAAAAGTTTTATAATATGCTTAAATATGAGTTGAAAATACATGTATGAATGTAATAAATCAGGAAAGAAGATGACATAAATGAGGAACTGTTCTGAAAATATGTTATTAATTTGTAAACAGAAAAAAAGAAAAGAAAAAGCCTCTGAATGACTTATTTCAGGAGTTTTTTCCTTAAGAAAACAGTGTCCACAGCCGTCGCCCACTTCTGTTTTCGGAATCGTTGTGTAAAAAGTTAAAAAGATTCACATTTCTTAAAATCTTTGTAGATGCATGTGGAATATATTGTCTGAAAGAAAATTCCACTGAAAATTGATGTTTTACTGCAACTTTTTTTATGGAAACACGGGAAAATGCACAAATTCATGACGTCACACTTAATAGGTAAGTCATTTGAGGAAAAAGATTTGTATGATCATTCTGCATGGAATTTGAACATTTCAGAAAGCATGAGTTTTGATTTCTCAAAAACAATTTCATATTTTAGAAAAGTATAGGGCTAAATTTGTATTCAACTTCTTTGTTTGAACTGTTAAGTAAATTTGACAACTCTGGAGAAAGGGAATGAATTATTCTAATATGCATACCCTATTTTAGGGTATTCCAGATTACTCCAACTCCATCACCATAAGCGGAAAACACGCTGAATTATTTTTTGATTTGTTCCTTGTTTGCTTCACTTAGTAATGAACTCAAACATATTTTTTTATTATGCAAATGTTGGGCTTATGTTAAACCTCTAAATAGAACGTGTATTACATCCGTGTACATTACGTCCAATGAACCCTAACTCCGTAACCAGGGTCCTCTACAATATATCAACCTACTAAATAGATTTTTTTTCCAGTTAAGTTTTTGTCCCTGTTTCTTGAACCTGTAAGCATAAAATTGGTTTTAAAAATTTAAAATAGTATAAAATTGTAATTTATAACACAGGCACTTGGGGTCTGGACCCCCCCCCCCTTTTTCCATTTTTTTTCTTTTTAAATATGGGGTCGAGTCACCTTTTTCCTATTTTTGTATTCTAATATGCACTATATGTTATCAATAATGTAACTCTTTTGTCTCTATATGCTGTTTTTAAATATACCGTTTTCGACTGATACATAAAAAGAGAGAAGGCTTGCAACTCTTTTCTCGTCGTCTGCCTCACCTCGCTTAAACTTCGCCTGATTATTTATCTAAAGCATAAGAACACATGGAATATGCATACATCAATAAATTTGTTACACATTCTTCTTCCTTTTCATATTTCCATTTAATTTTTATGTGCCCCCGATTTGTAAATATTTCGATTAAATCAACCGCATCTAGGGTAAATATTGTTGATGTGCACTAGCTGGGACGGAAGTGCAATAACGGTAACTCTAACTTTACAAATGTTCTGTATTAAATAAAAATTCCAAGCTTTGAAATAAAAATATTGAGAAATTTGGTTGTCTAAGTCGTATGTTAAATGTTAATATTCATCCATTAGAATCTGCTAGTTAGAGTTATCTTGTTATACACAAAACTTACCGTTACATATATTAAGAAGAGAAAATTCGGGATTTTTCCCTCTTTCATTTAATGTTCCGAATGACGTTACACTTAATGATGACGCCCGAAAATACCGGACACTTCCGTCCCAGCTAGTGCACATCAACAATATTTACCCTAGATGCGGTTGATTTAATCGAAATATTTACAAATCGGGGGCACATAAAAATTAAATGGAAATATGAAAAGGAAGAAGAATGTGTAACAAATTTATTGATGTATGCATATTCCATGTGTTCTTATGCTTTAGATAAATAATCAGGCGAAGTTTAAGCGAGGTGAGGCAGACGACGAGAAAAGAGTTGCAAGCCTTCTCTCTTTTTATGTATCAGTCGAAAACGGTATATTTAAAAACAGCATATAGAGACAAAAGAGTTACATTATTGATAACATATAGTGCATATTAGAATACAAAAATAGGTGACTCGACCCCATATTTAAAAAGAAAAAAAAATGGAAAAGGGGGGGGGGTCCAGACCCCAAGTGCCTGTGATTTATAACGTTTAGTGCATTAGGGCAAATGCAGGAGAAAAATAAAATACTTTTAGCGGTATTCAATATGGATTGTGCTGTGAACCTTTGATACAGACCTTTATAAAAATGTCTGACATGTGAAAATGAGCATGTTGAGGTATATGTTGAAGGTGTCGATGGTTTAGCGCATAAAGGAAAAGGTGCTTATTGATTTCACATAAAATATGATAGATACAATAGATTCAGTGTTATTAATATTTGTTTTTGACGCATTCTTGAACTTGGCTGTTATATGATTGTAAATATTTCTGCATAGAAAAATTACGTCACAGTTGCATTCGTTTACAAATAGCGCGGAGTTTCCCGAGAGTGACGGAGTTACGGTATTGATAGAATTTGAGGGGTTGGCGATATTACAAGGAAAATGCAAAAGAATGAATCAAAGTCTAGTGACTCTTTAGGTGTCCGAGGTTAGGAAGTCCCAAGGTACAAAAGAATATGTCATCAAAGGCATTATAACTACGAGAAAAAAACTTGGTGAATAAGTTGGACATCAAGAATTTTTTTTTTCTCTCTCCAATGAAACATTCATACTTCTGTGGAGTAGGTACCAATCTTATCCACTGGTCACTGAGAAAACTAATCTTTAGTCCAGCCAATAAGTCAAGTCATTTATGTAATATATCCTACAAATCACATCACCCACAAGAGCAAGCATCCCATTCTGTAAATAGATGAGTTTAAACACATTTTACTATTGCAAAGATTCTATTGCAGGAAAATAATAAAATCCTAGCAAAATTAATCCTCAACAATGAAAATAAAGTTTAAATGATTATACCTGTACATGTATCATGTTTACAGAGTATGTGCCAACGTGTACATCAAAAAAGATCTTATGCAATTTTTAATTTCAGATTTCTAATAGCATAAGTTCCAATCTAAAAAAAAATATATATATACTGTGAAAAGCGTCAAGACATTTTCATTTGTATGAACTTACTAGTCAAAAAAGAAGGACCTGATACAATCACGTTTCCTCCGATCAAAAATTAATTGTACTGTCCTCAGAATTTTAATTTGCCTTCAACTCACATTGTCTGTTCATAAGAATATTATACTCCAGAAGATAAAACCACTAGGCCACTCCAAGTTATTTCTCTGTTCAGCGTCCACCCATCTTTCAAAGACGTACCCTGTTCACAAAAACGCAAAAAACCAAAAAAATAAAATACAGACTTTATAGTCCTTGGCAATATCCAGGTATTAAATGCCTTTTATATATTATACATAATCTGACAGATTTTAGACATATAAAGAAATAAATTGACAGAATCCACCAAAATTATCAATTTCACGACACCTGATTATGTTTATTTATCTCTGATCTGTGGTATCAGAAACCAAGGCGGGCGCTAAACAGAAAAAAAACGTGGAATAGCGTTAAAATAAAATTTTATCATAAATAAAGGCTATCAAAGTTTGCTTTGTGTGTTTAATGATTAGACATTCAGATTGTTTAGATTTGCATACTTGAACAATTTTTTGTGTACAGTGCATGGTTAAATTGAAAACCTGACAAGTGAAATAGAACCAAAAGTGTGCTCATATTTATGACCTTTACTTTCCGAGCTTTACTTTCATTCTACTGATATAAATAGGTGTGCACTTATATGACTTCGCTAAATATATTTTCTTTGGCATCTACATGCATATGAAACCTTGGGTTTTTGAGTGCCTGCATATATACGTACATGTATATCTATAATATATACATGTATACGTATTGTAGTAAAACAAATAGGATTGATAACTTACGTTTTGAAAAAAACACAAAACCCGGCATTCTTGCATCCTTTTAACATCCGTCTTTGGTGGAGTGCATTATCTGCAGCTTGTACAACTGTGTTTTTTTAATCTCAAAAAACACGTTGAAATTCTTATAGTTTTACACATATATCATTTATAAAAACATGTTAAATATTAATTCCTTTTATATTTAAGATTTTTTGGAGTCGCATTGAAAGAAAAAAACACGGTACTCCCGAGTGCCCAAAGAGAATTGGGTTTATATCCTAAATTTATTTGGTTATACTAAAGTCTAAACATCCACAAAGATATTGCTTTAAGTACCCTAATGTACTTAAGCTTCATCTGTTTAGCGAGACATGGGCTTACAGCATACATGTATGTAGGTCTATGGTTGGACCGGTACCACTTGCCAACATCAACAAATATCTCCGTAGACGTGAAAAATTGTGATAAAATGGAATGTTTGAAGGTTGGAAATGAAAGAAAATTGAAGATATTTTACTTTAGATGAGCAATCGTCTAATATTACAGTTAAGTAGACGTGCTCATGTGGAATATATATAGAATCTACCATGGTTTGTGGTTGGATATGATTTTTTATCCAGCGAGTTGTGCGTGTCTTTATCCCCGAGACTTGGCGAGGAGATAAAAACAAACGAGTTATATAATAAATAATATTCAACCACAGACCATGAGAGATTTTTTTTTTATCACATGTTTTACACATAGCTATCCTTCACATGTTTCATCACATATTTATTTTATTATGTTATTTTATGATTATTATGATTACACTGTTTTATACAATACAAAATATTTGACTTGATCGAATTCACGCAAAAACCATTGTGACGTCACAACCGTGAATATGAAAACGATATCATAATCATATGAACTATATCCACTGTATAAAAGAGTAAACATGTGATATAAAGATAATTCGGATATTTAGCTGTAAAACTTACCAGAATTTTGGTACTCAGTCCAAATCTCGTTCAGTCTCAGCTCCAAAGGCGTACCGTAAATCCCGCCTCTTATTTTGACACTAGTTCCCATATTGTTTGTCGTAAACTGTCTCTCGAATACGTCTGGATCGAAGGGTTTTCTAAGCACCTGGACAGTTGACACTTGATCATATTCTTCTAATTTCTTCAGCAGGAAAAGTCTTCTGTTTCCACGCACTACAAACCAGTAGCCGTTATACTGCATGACTTCAATCATAGGTAACGTGTCTACTTGGATTTTTTTATAAACAAGTTGGTGAAAAGTCGATTCAAGGGGTGTTCCATCTCGAAAATTTGCCTGGATGCTATCGTGGGTATAACGAATTTCAGACGGTCTCATATACGCAACAGATTCTCCGTTTCCCATTGTGCAGCCTTGTCAGTCAGCGTGTGAGATGTATTTATTTTTCTTTTCGTTTCTGAGAAATACATTTTAGTTTCGCTTTTATTTTTATCTTAAAAGCGCGTTTTATGTGCAATTTCCAGAAAGTGGTTTGATGTTTCTTTTCAGTTAATGGAGCAACATTTATGTTTTTGTCAAGTTAATCTAAATATATCGATAATGTTTTCTTTTAAATAGTCAATGCAAATAATATGATTTATCGTTCACTTTATTACGTATTATAACATGTGTATTAAAAGGCATTTTTGGTTCAAAAGTTCGAACCTTATAATCGTGTTTATCTTGAAATACTTGACTAGACTAAGCTATTAAATATCAAATTGAATATATATATATATATATATATATATATATATATATATATATATATATATATATATATATATATATATATATTAGACAAATTCGTACATGTAACATTTACTTTAATTTCATTCAAAGCATGGCAAAATCATCAGTATATAATAATGCAATTAATAAGATTAATGATTGCATTAATTTTAGTAGACTAGACAATATACATGTAGTGCATTTTTTTATGATAAATATACATTATTATAACAGTAACTTGATCCGAAGAGTCGTATCACGTCGAGTTGACAGGCGCGGTTCATCAGATCAAACGAGACGCGAATATTATTAAACCCTCCCTTACAAGTAGCAAAATATAGTTTTAAAAAAAACTTTTGAGATCAATTATATAAGATTTTTCCATTAAACAAAGCATTTTTCAAGGAACTTTTTGATGCGCATGAAAAATAACGTCATGTTTCTGTGTACTACGTCATCAGTTTCAGAGAGGGGTGATATGGATTCAGAAAACCACAGTGTGGTGATCCGGAAAGTCGGATCACACCGTCACGTGATTGTACGAAATCTACAGTAAAATTGAGTGATACACACTTGGGTATATAATAAATGTATTTAATCTATGTTTAATCCTGTCTATTTTACATGTATACTTGTCTAAACAGACTTGGAATTAAAGTAATTCAGTTTTTTATACGTATAGTGATGTAACCAAAAAATATTACAATCACGATAACATGCACTTACATGTTGCAATAATTTTGATAAATGTAACAAAACTTTTCAACTACCTGTACTAGTAGGTAGATGCTGCCAAAGGACAGTTTTACCTCCATGTTATAATTAGTGTTTGCCTCTAAGTAATAAGTATCTAATGAAGACACCACAATATAGTTATTCTATAATTTACAATCATCTACATGTTCATGTACATGTATATATCAAATGGAGCATATTTTTCAGATAGCGGTGTTAAAATGGGTCATATCCCATTCAAGCTTCAGCGTCGAAAAATGATTATGTTGTACTAGTTCACTATCTACATGGTTACATATAAGGAAATGAATAAATATTTATACTATAAGGTTGAGTGATTTTCATTAATAATAAAATTGGAAAATCAGAGAAAACCATTGCATGTTGCAGAAACAAATTAGCCAAACTCAATGTGTGAAATTATAAAAAAAAAAAAAATCTCTGAATCAGAATACATTGAATTTTATAAAACATTCTTCAAATTAATCGATGAATTACATAGAGTACAAAATAGTGGTGAACGATGAACAGTTTGTAAACGTTTAAAATACAAACTGCCACATTGATAAATATCAGCGGGAGTCGAGTTGATGAAGACTTTATAAGGGTCTGGGTCAAACAGATTATCCAAAAGTAAGTCATTCCGGTTTTTAAAATACATGCTGTTGTGACTGAGGTATTTTGAAAATGATCACGAATGATTGCGTTTGACTTATCTACTTCTATTGCATGTGAGATTTATCTTAATGGCCGAAACATCAAGATAGGTGAATTCACAAAACGTATAAAGATCTATATATGTACATATCTCAAATTTTTAATATTAATCAAAAGATAAAAGGAGGAAAGAAGTCTACCGATGATTAATTGAATAAAAATAATTCAAGGTAGTTTTATATACTTAGTATTATTTTAAACCATCTTTTTCTGTTTATGAGGCAAAATCCAACATGTACATACAGTCTATATAATACTTGGCATTTTGACAAATTTTGCAAAAAATAAAATGCTAACAGTAATTAAAAAAAGAATGATTAAGGAAAGATAAAATCTACAATGGATTGTTTCCATATCGAACTACGTGTATTTCAGACTGTATATGGTTAGAAATCAGTTGAAACATTAATCGACGGAATTAAGTAACACGTGTTAACGTTACAAACCGGATATACAAGTAAGCTTACCCTACCATATATTTTTAATTCACAGGCAATAGGAAAATGTGCACTTTAAGTCGTAAACTTAATATATAATGTGAAGTGTTTATCACGTACGTTAAATTATCAAAAGCTAGACAGGTAGCCATGCAAAATAGTATCCAGTAAATTGATAGTAAAAACAATTTAAAAAGTATGTATAATAAACATATTCTGTCGTCTTATCAAGGTTCTCATATACTTTTTGAAAGACTTTGAATTTCTTTAAATCTTTAGTTTTTGTTCATCTGAGCCGAAGGCTCAAGTGAGATTTTCTGATCAAAAAAAATTTTGTCTGTCTCTCGTGTGTCTCTAAAATGTTCACATTTTCGTCCACTAATCCAATTTCAACCAAACTTGTCACAAAGCTTTTTTAAGTGAAGGGGGTTCAACTTTGTTCACAGGAAGTTCCACGCCCTCTTTCAAGGGGAGATAATTAAGACTTCGTAAAAATTTGATTGCATCTTTCAAAAATCTTTTTCTCAAGAACCACTTGGCCAGAAAAGAAGAAACTTATGTGAAAACTTCATTATACACTGTAGATTGAAGTTTGTTCATATCATAACCCCCGGGGATATGGCGGGACCACAACAGGAGGTCAGTGTTTTACACAGGAATATATAGGAAATATCTTTAAAATCTTTTTTTTATAACAGCAAAGACATTATTAGTCAGATTAATACAGAAGCATCTTCAGGTAGTGTAGATTCAAATTTGTTCAAATCATAACCCCCCCAACAACCCCCCACCCCCACCCCCGGGTTGGGGGAGTAGGGCGGGACCACAACAAAGGATCAAAGTTTTACAAAGGAATATACAGCAAAGTCTTACATAAAAATGTGTAGGGAATTTGCTGAAGAAGAACAGAAGGGCCATAGTTACTCAGGTGAGCGTTGTGGCCCCCAATGGGCCTCTTGTTGCTTTTTTTTTATACTTGTTGTAATGACTACACAAAGTTGTTTCAAATAAATTTCGATCAAGTTAATCGCAGTCAAAGAAATTTTATGTGGATCATTTCCATTGCTCGTGATTGTTTTCTTTTCTCTTCGTAGAGTTACTTGTTGTCTTAATCATTTAACTTAATTGTCTCCTTCCTTTCAAAATTTGACAAATTAAAAAAAAAATATAGAGAAATAGCTGTAAATTACTTTGAGAAAAATATGTGTTTATTGTTAACATTTGAATGCATCGATGATTTCTTATGTTTCTTGTGAGAGGGTTCATATATATATATATGCTTACTCCCATCCGACATTACGGTCAGAAATTTTCAGAAAATGGACGAAAGATGGCGTAGTCACCAAAAGCGCTATCTTTCGTCTAGGTTACACCGGAAGTCAGTTTTGATTCTTTTGCGTTTCAGTTTTCACCACTGTATTATATCTGTAGAAATGTACTTCAATCTCTCTTGAATTCATTCAAACTTCATTAAGTATTCTTTATGACATTAGTTTCTGCAGTTATGTATTAAAATTTCTTTTTGCTCAAACATATAATTTACTTTCATGGGAACTGGGACTATATTTTTGGCGTCAGATTAACAAATGATGTAGCAACATGGCTTAAACAGACATATCAGCTGAATGAGTTGATTGTATTATGTGTTACTACGGATACTACAGGAATTTTACGCTTGAAAAAAAAAAACAAATCTAATGCAGGCGATCGGAAAGACACAAAGAGCTTTCTTTCCATGCATTTCGTAGATGAATAGCAATCTGTCCATTCTTATTCTATTCCATGTTCATAATTTTAAAAATTCATTTGTTAAATAAAGGTGGAATTCTCAAAGCCATACTGCAAGGCGATTTGTGTCTGTATTCCTTTGTTTTACTATCGGTGAATACAATTGTCAGGTGGGTTCCCGGGCTGGGACCACAATAGGGGATCAAATGGAAGTTAATAGGGAAAAAATCTTGAAAATCTCATTTTTAAAAAAAGGGAGCAATATTATTGCATAAAATAATATTATTATGCAAGCAAGCTTAGTTAGTGATATTTCAAAAATGTTCCAATTATGGTCCTAAGGGGGAAGGTTTGGCAATAACAGGGGATCAAAGCTTAACATGGAAATATATGAAAAAAAGTCTTTTAAAAAAGTTTTCCTCGCAAGAACAACAAATTCATGATTTATCATTTAAATATGCAAGCAGCTTCCGATAATAAGAGATTGTTCAAATAATGCCTCCAGGGATAGGGTAGGTCAACAATAGGGGATCGTAGTCATACACTGGAATACATCGACTATAATTGCTAGCGCTCTCGAGCGCTAGCAACTACGTTAGTCTATATTTCTGAAATACGCATGCTCGACTTCACGGTCGGGGATTCTAGGAAAACTACTGTAGATAGACTGTACGATAACAATTTCGTTTTGTCATACAAAAAAAGAAATGATCCGAATTTACACTGGCCTTTCCTGTCTGTTGCGCGATATACATTTCGTAGGTTAGAGACCGGGCTGACTAAATACCAGTCTAGATCCGGATTCTGAATTTTTTTAATTTATTGTCTAACCTACACATAAAAGTACAAAAAAATTGGCCATATAATGCCATGATTCTAGACATCTAGCTTTCCTTACAGTTTTACCACCTTAGTGGATAATTCCGGCAAGCTCGGAAAAAAACAACAACAACAACAACAAAAATCTTTTTCAGAGTATGTCGGAAAGACATGTCAATTTAGTGTTTATCATCTGAAAAAACATATGATCTGAAGTTTCGTGTTTTGTTGTCTAACCTGCACGTAAATGAACAAAAAGTAACAGTAACTCGGGTCTTATAAAACCAAGACTGTTATTTCTAAAGTTGTAATGAATACATAGCTTTTCTAATCTACCTTCATGGATCTTTCCGGCAAGCTCGGAAAACCGCGGCAACCTCGGATATGTTTTCCGAGCTTGCCGGAAAGGCCCGAAGGTGCTTATTGGTTCTACTGACCTTTTATTTTTCACCTCGAAATTGAAATTACAGTAAAATACAGAACGCTTAAAGCACAGTTAGGAGTAATATGCCATAGCCGACGTGAAGCACACTCTTAGATTCACCATTCTGAATTGTGACCCCCCCCCCCCCCCAAAAAAAAAAAAAACAAAACAAAACAAAACTCAACCCCCAGTGCACCAATCTGCCTTCTTATTAATAATTAATCGATTCAGCAAATTTAACAAATGGTTCAGATATCTTCTTCTGTATTTTATTATGCTAAAGCGCTATCTCACGAATCTTTTTAAAAGATAAGCTTGTGAAAGAAAATCTTATTCTCAGAAACAACAGGCCAGGGTATTGATTGGTCATATTAATTATAGAGGTTAATATGTTCTGTTGATTAAAGTTTTTTTAATCATTGTCCCTACTTGGTTTGGTCTAAGACAGGGGACCAAAATTCAAAGAACATTATGTATGCACACAACAAAAAAATTGTTGCAAATCATCTTTTTCAGAACAGTATGGCCATGTATGTCATATTAATATGGAAGCTTCCGAGTGTCTTGTGGGTTCAAGTTTAGTTTAATCAAAACCCGTTTGGGCTAGGGTGGGGCCACAATATGGGGTCTTTTTTTTATGAGGATAAAAAAAGGAGGAAATATTAAAATCTACAGAAGAAGAGCAAGAGGACCAAAGAGTTTCAGGTAGGCATTGTGACACATTGGAGTAATGTTAAATATGGCACCCCAGTGATTGTTGCTTTTTATCCAGCTATAAACCGGCAAGGTAGCTCATTCGGTAGAGCGTTCGCTCCGTAGGTTGTGGATCGTGGGTTGAGCCCCGTTCGAGACAAACCTAGGTCGATAAAAAAAATATATATAGCTACTGTATCTTTGCCAAGCACGTGGATCTACTGAAGTAAAAGTCTTTCGGATGAGAGTTACGTGCTTCGACTGGGGTTGGCAAACTGAAGAACTCTCGTTGCTCAATGGCCTTGAGTGCCGAGTAAAGGTCTAAATTTGAAGCCCTTACCGGTATTTGGTGCTGTCTAAAATGTTGGAAATATTCCTCCAAGAGACGTGAAAACAAATAATCAATCAATCCATCTTCCACTGATAATTCTGTCCGAAGATGTTCTCGCAAACAACTCGAACAATCTTAATGAAATTTCACAGAATTGATAATCACCAAGTCTAGTTGTGCATTCAACACTTGAAATTTTAAGAAAATGCGATCTTTGCAATGAAAACAGAGTAAGAATTTTAATTTCATTTTTTTGAATAACTGACCATCTAATCTTTTTGAAACTTTAAAAGATCTTTTTTTTTTTTTTACTTTTTTTTCCTTTTGAGTATTCAAACTGCTAAATATTGATGTATTGTCAAGTTCCTCGGGTTCAAAAATTACAAAACGGCTTTCGTAACCATGGAAACAAAATTGGTTTAATTTCTTTTTTTAAATTGAATCTTTTTATAATTTTTAGAGTTGAAGTTGCTGCTCTGCATTCAACTCCAAAATTGCGTCTTTAATCAGTTCAGGATGACATATGCTATTGCGTGCACTAGCAGTTCTCTCTCTCTCTCTCTCTCTCTCTCTCTCTCTCTCTCTCTCTCATATTGTTGATAATATTTATGGTCTCAAGCCAAAGGTACAAATACTTACGTTAGCCGTTACCTTCTATTTCCAATTTTAAAAAAATAAAACAGCCACTCTATTGGCCAGTAAACTTTTGATGATTTTAGAATAATTTAGAATTGCAAACTAGAATAATTTGAATACGGAAAACAGTTTAATTTCCTAGGAATTTTTTTTTCTTTTTCTAATCGGATCACACACGATAAAAAACGTCTTTCATATTGTTGTTCTGTTGTTTATCCAAAATTGTATTCTACACACCACCAAAAACTTTAAATGTAAAGACTATTTGAATAGTAATGGAATTTATGTTAAAAATATAATTGAAACAATGGTGATTTATGAAAAGTCTTTTATGCCTTCCATATGCTCAGAATGAAAATTTTTAAACATATTGTTTCCCGCAGCTTTGTTATTTTTCAGCCAGAATACAAAACTAAGAATGAATGTAAACACTTTTGTTGAAAAATAAGGTGGTAACAAACAATTAAGATTATTTGATTTATATCAAATGGTTAATTTTCAATTTTGGACAAGATATGTATTACCAGTAAAAGTAGGTACAAATTAACTAATACTGTGCATTAGAAGTATCTCCCTTTTTAAATAGGCCAACAAACAAAATGATAACACTATGTAAAGAATTAACTACCAATGGGACGGTTGAACGGGGTGGTGGTGGGTATGTTTTCCTTTACAAATTTCAGCGTGCACAGACACTTGCAGCTTGAGCATCTAACATTGATACTGATCACGTGATCACATTCTAACTATTAGCTAAACACCGCAAGGTCCCTAAAACCTGAGACTATTCATTACATAACATGCAGGTAGTTTACGAAGCGTAAGTTAACACATTATATAATATACAGATTGCTAAATTCTTAACACAAAAATGCTTAGATACATATGAATGCATAAAACATATTATTTCCAATTTATTTCCAATAATATTACATTATGCCTTCCATATGCTCAGAATGAAAATTTTTAAACATATTGTTTCCCGCAGCTTTGTTATTTTTCAGCCAGAATACAAAACTAAGAATGAATGTAGTTGTCAATATGTCATTTATTAATGACACAAAGGTAAGACATGAAAATTGGGAGATCCTATGTTTTTCTACAATTTGTATATACACCAAGATTTGGATCTCCCAAAACTTAAAGGTACAGCATGATAGTAATCAAAAATACAATTTTATCAAACACTTATGGTGAAAAATAAGGTGGCAACCAAAAATAGGCCACCAAAATCCAACTTCATTGGATTTTCCGCCACCCAAGGGAAACAACTCACATCTATTTTACATCACAGGGAATTTTCTAAACACAATATTGTATCTTAGAAATAATGACAAATAGTTCTACACACATCCTTAATCCTACCATATTGATTGAATAAATGAAGAGCATTAATTTGCAGTACCAGGGCTGGCATTATCTGCATAATAACAGCAAAGATTTAAGTAAGTGAAACTTTTCTGACAACTCAATTGAATATCTGACGTTATTCTGACCTAAACGAATTATTCACAAACAAAACTTCATGCTTTCAATTCCTACTACCTAATAATTAATTGTAGGCAACTAAGTTATATGATAACCTGACCCATCTGAAACTGATAATGTATGTGAAGAATGGCAGACATAATCTGACCCATCTAAAACTGATCTAGGGACAACCTGCAGAAAGATGGCAGACATAATCTGAACCACCTAAAACTGACCTAGGGACAGCCTGTGTGAGGGTGGCAGACATAATCTGAACCACCTAAAATTGATCTAGGGACAGCCTGCCTAAGGGTGGCAGACATAATCTGAACCACCTAAAGCTAATCTAGGGACAGCCTGCATGAGGGTGACAGACATAATCTGGGCCACCAAAAGCTGATCTAGGAATAGCCTACAATGCGATAGCAGACCTAATCTGACTCATCTGAGACTATTTGCATAAACACCTTTGTAAGAGGATGATTGGTATTATGCTCAATATACTTGAGGGAAGATGGGTAACCCTGTCTGACCAAAATAATTCTGAAAATGGACAATGTATTGGAGAAAAAGAGTAAAAGATCCTGTCCTTATATATCTCTTGACTGCATCAGGTTTCCATATACCCATACACTGAATGTAATTTTCAGAGAAACCTACCCAGCTGGTTGTGATGCTGCCCTAATATAAAAACTATGTCCTTTGTACTTTGTTGGATTTAAAATATGACTGCAAAAGCTACTTCTAAGTGTATTGAAACAAATGAATGGTATCTATAATGTCTGAACTTTGCAACCCCTGATCTATAGATTGGGGTGTCCTTATAATTAATTCTCCTAATAAAGTCCACATAAAAACCCAAAGAAACGTACAACACTTTTTGAAGACTACACTCACTTCAGTGATTCCCAATAGAACATGCATGATTAATGGCATCCACATAGAAAAGTTTTATTAGAGATTTTCCCCATCTGATGGGAGCCTGCTGTCTGACATGACTTTTGACCATGTTGACTGCCTTTTAAAGAAAATCCTGGGATGGCTCTGGCAAATTCATAATTTATGAAGGAATGAACTGGCCAAACAAATGATGCTTAATTGCTTAATGAATATTAGTTATTAAAAAGATTAGCAAAAACATTACAATCACTATCAATTTGACTTTTTCTTCTATTAAGTTACATTTAAATTACATTTTATTAATTAAAGTACAACTACTTTGCAAAAGTAATTTATAAAAATTACCATTACCTTTTTTTATGTATTCTTATACTCATTATAACTACAGATCATCATTGAATAAGCTCATCTCTGCACAAACAATATGTCAAGCCAAATTTAAAAATATATTTTACTGTACATGCTGTAGGTATTTTGTAACTATTGTAACAAAACCTTTAAGAATAATTCCTGATCAGTTTGAGTAGATTTCTCCAAACAAAACCTGCATGTACAGAATAAAATTACATGCCTCATGAAATTTTATTTAAATTATGTATTTAGAGTAAATGAGTCACAACTGATCCACTTCAAGTAATATTCAATTGTAGGTAACCTGAACATATTACATTAGAGTAAATGAGACACAACTGATCCACTTCTAGTTATATTCAATTGTAGGTAACCTGAACACATTATATAGTGTAAATGTGTCACAACTGATCTACTTGAAATTATATTCAATTGTGGGTAGACCGAACATATTAATGTGCTAATAAACTTAAACATTTCTAACTTTATAAATTATAATACTTGTATTTAACTTTTTCTGCCTGTTCAGATACAACATTCATAAAAAATGGTTTATATGTAAAATTAATTGCAGTCTGACTTCTTCTTTTCTAAAAATGCTAAAGCTAGATGGACTACTGTTTATCTACCAAATCATGGAATTAATGTATCTTTGACAGATTCATTTCTTTTGATTGAGTTGGAGGGCATACATTAACCTCTAACCAAGAAGCAACAAATACATTCCTAAACTTAAATATCATTGAATTTGGAAAACAAAGAATGAAATGATTCATGGCTGTATGGAAGGGTAGTACCAAATTTTAGATATACATAAAACATAACATTTTCAAATAACCCCTTCAATGTGACCAATGATTAAGCAAAGCGGATATATAGTAGAATCTCAAGAATGTCCAGGATGATTAGCAACTTGATCACTGGGTTCAGTGGAAAGTGTATTTGATGACTCTTGTTATCCACTTGTATAGGTTCGGCATTGGTGATGGCACTTTGAGAGTCGAGAGACTTGACATCATTCTGCTGTTTCCAATTCTCGGCTGCCAAATTACTCTCTTTCTACTTACTGGGGAATCGTCTGTGTCTAGTCATTTCTTTGACAGATGAAACTGAAAGGGCAAATTCTAATTTCATATGTTACCAATGTATATATATTACTTTCCCTCTATATTAAACTTATTATCTAACCAGGAAAACACCATCTGGTACTTTTTCATTTTAGATTGAAATGCCTCATCAAAAAAATTTTATATTGACGTTTCATTATTATACATATACTTTGATAAAATCATGACAGTGGTTTAAAAGCATAAGAAACTTTAAATATTTTTAGACATAAGAAAATGGTAAATAAATCACTTCATGGTGATTTATAAAAATTAAATTAAAATTAAAAGCCATGCTTTGTTTGTGATTCTGTATTGATATTTGACTTAAACATTTTGAAGTGATATTGAGATTCATGTACTGCTAACTTTATTCTTGTTTACTTCTTGTAAAAGAGAGAGAGAGATATGTCTTACTTCAATATACATATGTGAATAGAAGTGCACATAAGTAACTAAGTAATAACTTTGAGACAGTAAATTGACTAACTTTACTTAGACATTATGTACTGCTAGTACATATTAAGGATCAATAACTTAGAGACCATGGCATGACTAACTTAGACATTATGTACTGCTTGATAATATTGAGCACCAATAATTCAGCAACCATGACACAAGTAATTTAGACATTGATTATGTATTGCTAGTTCATCTTAAGAACCAATAACTTAGAAAATTTGACATGACTTAGAACTTAAACATTATGTACAGCTAGTTCAATATTGAGAACCAATTGCAAAACATAGAGACTGTGACATGACTAACTTTACCTAGACATCATGTATTGCTATTTCATGTTGAGAACCAATAACTAAGAAACAATGAACTAAACTTACTTAGTCATCATATCCTGCTATTTCGCATTGAGAAATAAATCTTTGAGACAGTAACAAAGACTAACTTTGAGTTCTAAGACATCAAGTACCATGTGTACAGTTAGTTCACATTAAGACCTAAAATCTTTGAGACATTAACATGAATTACTTTGACATCATGTACAGCTGGTTCATATTGAGAACCAAAATCATTGAGACAGTAACATGACTTACTTATACATCATGTGCTCCTAGATCTCACTGAGAACCAATAGCTTAGAATAGATGCAGTGACACAACTAATTCTACTTAGACATTATGTACTGTTAGTTCAAATTGAGAACCAAAATCTTTGAGACAGTAGCATGAATTACTTCGCCATCATATACTGCAAGTTCACACTGCAAACCAATAACTTAGAGGCAGTAACATAAAAAACTTAGACATCATGTATACTGCGAGTTCACATAGCGAACCAATAACTTAGAGGCAGTAACATGGAAAACTTAGACATCATGTATACTGCGAGTTCACATAGCGAACCAATAACTTAGAGGCAGTAACATGGAAAACTTAGACATCATGTATACTGCGAGTTCACATTGAGAACCAATACATTAGAGGATGTGACATGATTTACATGTACTCAGACATCATGTATGGAAAGTTCATGTACTTACAAACCTTATAGCATGGTGTGCACAAATTTTGAAAAATCATATTAGTCTGACAGAGAGTAATCTTTGACACAATGTTAGATGCAATAATATTTTTCTTTTCTTTATTGCTTTATATCTTACTCTCAAACTTATTCCCTATACATTACATATATATTAAAATATATCTTTTGCTTCAATATTAAGTTTTATATACTGGCCTTAGACTTCTGAAAGTGTTGTTCACTGTATATTTGATTCCATTGATGTATTGACCATGTCTGAAAATTGTCATCATGTGTACTGGATCGGTACTGAATAATTTTGTAGCCCTGGATGAGCTCCATTTAGCCTGTAGTGCTGACAGTCCGATAAAATTCCTCGGTGTCCTCAGAATGTCGCATTTGGTACGGAGGTATAAAAAACATTGTTCAAAAGGCGATTTATTCCAATACGCCATAATTATACTGGCGACGATTCTTGAGAGATTCCAGTTGGGTACCCGTACCGTGAATAAAAAAGTTATTAACTGATATTCCGAACAATTTTCCCGGGGTGTTGAAAGACACATCGTTACCCCTGATTTGTAAGTAAAAAACAAATGCATGGGGCTGTGGGGGGAGGGGGTTAAAATTCGGAATGTTCTTCATGTCAACACACTTTTAAACGTTAGTCCCACTTGACCACGCATCATCACAAAGAATCGGTCCTGATCCAAACAGGGTTCAATACTGGCGTGTTAGCTTCAATAAACTTGCCAAGTCGATTTACCAACGAATTTCCAATTACAATCGTCCGACCCGCCATTACAGTGAACTTTGACCCTTCACTGTTCACAGGCTCTGATGGAGAGGAAAAACAGTCACAAAGCAAAGAACATCAACACTGACATATTAAACCGATTGTGCATATAAGTCCTTATGTACTGACAACCCGCTGGATAATTATTAGGCGATGTTTTCCTTTACAAATTTCAGCGTGCACAGGCAGCTTGAGCATCTAACATTGATACTGATCACGTGATCACATTCTAACTATTAGCTAAACACCGCAAGGTCCCTAAAACCTGAGACTATTCATTACATAACATGCAGGTAGTTTACGAAGCGTAAGTTAACACATTATATAATATACAGATAGCTAAATTCTTAACACAAAAATGCTTAGATACATATGAATGCATAAAACATATTATTTCCAATTTATTTCCAATAATATTACATTCTTTTATCACTTCTTCATCTTCTGCCATCTACGACATTGCCCATGGTCCTGGAAAAAAGCATATAAGTATTCTTAAAATAGATATAAATTGAGGAACTAATTATAAAAACTTGTTCATTGTTTTTGTTGTATGTTTTTGTTGTATTCGTGACTAATTGTTATTTGGGATTTTTGAGTCGTTTAAAAAATGACACAGTGGTACGTTCAAGGCCTACGCATGAGAATTAAGCATTGTCAAAACTATGTCCAATAGAAAGGGATCCAACAATATTCTTGATTTTCCGTAACTTAGTTGAAATGACATGATGGCTTAATTAACATGTTCGTGAATGCTCTGTACTTAACAATATCATCAAACCCATACCGTCCGAGACTTACCGAGAACCTAATACTCAAAGACGTATCAGTGGCAAAGAACATCTCATACATACTATACATACCCTGATAGAAAAACTATGAATTACTTATCATAAAACCTATTATTCTAATAGGACAATACGAATAGGTATGGCTTATTTTAAAACCGATATGAAGTTACATGTGCATAATAGTTTCAGCTTGAAAAACAATCGAGGCTATAGAAAAATTTATCCATTACTGCTATTTTACTTTCACCTTTTTTTTTTATAAGTACTAGTACAATTCTATTATTGAAATTTATCATTGATTACAACTTTTCATTAACCATTCTAATAAATCGAACATATTGTCTTGAGAGAGTATATTCTTATAATAATTCCATTACATACACGATGCTTTCTGGTGTGTTCTGTTGTTTGCAACAAATTACGTCACTAATAATCTTTGGCATTCCCTTTTGAAAACAGGGGTAAATTCAGACCCTGGGACCAATGAGAAGTTAAACAAATTAACATCCTAATGTGTCTCCATAAATATTCCAACTAAATGTGTGCTGTTAAACAAAAAGATATGACGTATAGAAATTGTATAAATCCCTTTAAAAATTTCATAGACTTTTCAAAGGTTTTTATGGGAAAATTTAACTGATTTTACATTTGAAAAAAAAAATTAATGAGGTAATTAGTATGTGATTTTTTTTACATGTAGTTATACATGTTATAGGAAAATGGCAATATATATTTTTCAACATTTCTAAGAAATAATGTGTCAACGCTCAAATTTATTTCTATCGCTGAAGTTCTTCAATCTTCACATATTTATTTTACAAAACCACTTTTTTTAATCACATAAAAACATCGGATAAAATCTTAAAATGCAGATAAATTTTGCATTTTTTATTTGAAGCCAGTACTATAAGGCCGAAAACCCACACAAGGAACACATTGGACAGACAAGTACATATGCATATATTTAATTAAATTAACTATAATTATAATAAAATCTAGACAATAACTTGTTCAAGATATATTATTTTGAAATTATTTTTTTTTTAATATTAGCTTCTTCAAATATTACACAGTAGCAGTTAATTTAAATGGTGGATAAGACTATTCGACATAGGTTGTTTTTAATATTTTTTAACTGCTGTTCATTGTAATGAGTAAATGGGTTAAGTCAATAAAAATGACTGGAAATATATTTATCAACCTGCACTAAAAATATAGGCGACGTGAATACATTTCTATAGCTCAGCATGTGTCGATTGATACTGGCTAAATACCTGCCAAATATTTCATTGATATCTAAAGTCACAAAAAGTTATGCCCAAAAATGGTGATAAAAATGTCATGAGTGCAACAACTTTTTGAGACATTTTGAGATATTAATAAAAAAAAAATAATGGTTTATGCTGGAAAGAAAGACTAACCTAAAAAAAAATCAACATACTGAGCTTTAAAATTCAGACTGTAGTAACTTTTGTTTGACCAGATTATGGTCACGGCTGATGCTGCAAAAAATGTTATACATGTTCCATGTCACGAGTGCAACAACAAAATTGTAATCTTGCCAAAAACATTGATCATAAAAATCAATTAAGCCAAAAAAGAATTTTTAGAGTGTAAAACAATAATTGATATACCATTTAAATGTTTAGAATGTTATGTGAACCACAAGCAGCATTAATGAGAGTCAAGTATCTATGCATACCTATTAAGGCCAGGATTGGATCATTTAATGTTTTGCTCCCCAACACGGAAAAACTTTTATCAGTATATGGTTCTTTGCTTTCTATTTTGGAAAATAAAGACTCAAAGAACATTTTTATCAAGGAAATCTATCAATTACAGGATCTTTCTGTATTTCAGAACCGTATTTCTACGGTAAGGAGAGCAACACATTTTTTCAAAGATCCAAGTTCAATAATGGAATGACTTCCATTCATTCTTTGATCAATAAGCATCTATCTGAATAATTAAATACAAAATTATTGACAGTTTTGTTATTGAAATCTGTGTCTTTTTTTCAATATTATCAATCCAGATGTATTTTTATCTTTTCTTTAAATTCTTTATGAAATTAAAAAACACACTGAAAACTGTTGTAAAATTTAAATAATTCTACTGCAACTTCATTTAAACAACAGAACACGTTCTGGTGTAATTTATGTTTCATTATTCTACTTTAAAGTCTTTGAGGGCTCTTGGTCAGGTGTGCAACAAAAATGTTAGAATTATTGATGATCAAATGTGTATAAATGTAAACAAAAATTGATGAGTAGAATGTTTCTGGTTGGCCCCAATTGCTAACAGTGTCACATGAAGTAAAATTTCCTATAAAATATACTTTTTTCTTCTAAATATATTTTAGCTATTTTTGTGACATTAATTGGGAGTAATTCCAGATAAAGCCAAGTTTAAATAATTCCATGCATCTTAACCATCACATATTGTAACTAGAGTATCGCACACTTTCGTTACAACTTGATGTTGCCATAACTATATGAATTCTGGGCTTCTTTGTTTTTAATTTTAAATTTTACTGCAGTTAGGAATGCAGCAAATATGTTTTCAATAATCAACAGACTTCTATCTTTACTAAAAAATAAATTGCAGAAAATGTTTTATACCATTTGTAGTTGAAATATTTATGTCTATCAACAAACACAAACAGTTTTGGACATTTCACAGTCAATTCACAGAACAGTTTTCATCACTAAATATAATTTTTAAAATGCATATTACATAAGCAAATAATCATATATTGGAATCAAGAAAAATGAAAAAAAAACTTAAGAAAATGATAAAAAAAAAATATCAAAACGACGAACTTCTTTACAACATATCAGATGTCAGGAGTGCAACAAAATAAGGTAAAATAAGATCACTTCAAAATCTAGTAATTAGAAAACATGTGTCTTTTTCTCTGCTTAGATTTAAAACATTGACATAAAAGGCAAAAAATTAATATTTGGGTAATTTATTGCATCATA
Source organism: Saccostrea echinata (assembly GCF_033153115.1). NCBI lineage: Eukaryota > Metazoa > Mollusca > Bivalvia > Ostreida > Ostreidae > Saccostrea > Saccostrea echinata. The sequence continues at coordinate 44,604,718 of NW_026889778.1, forward strand.
TTTCTTTCATATTTAATTTTTCAAACTAGAATTCGAGTTAATTAATATCAAATGTAAAATAACAATCAAATATCCAATATTTTCACATATGCAATAGAAGAAACTCGATCAAGGTTTAGATCTAATAATAAACATCCTTATAATTTCTTTTAATTGTGTATTTCAGAAAGTCTTTTAGGATGTAATCATATTTCCTTTTTCAAATAAAGTTCTACTAATAAAAAATTGTCTATTCTGTTGTCACTTCAGAAATTTTAACTAGAATGTATACAGAGTATGATGTTACAATTGAAAAATAAGTTATGGTACGTTGAATTAAAAAAAAAATCAATTTGCCAGTCATTATTTTTGCATTCACCCAAATCTGAAATCAATGGAAAAGGTAAATGAATTGTCCATCCTATATTGTATGATATTGATATCACATGGATATCGCAGAAGAATGATTCAAAGTCAGATGCCCTGTCTGTGTTGTTGTTATTCAAGGTCACAAGTAGGAGATCCAAGGATATCAAAGAATACATGTATGAGTCTCAAAAAAACAGGACTTCAGTGAAAATCTATGAATGACTAAAGTTGTAATGTGAGTGTTTTCTTCTCCATTGAGACTTTCCTGTTTCCCTTGAAAGGTGTACCAGTTTCATCATATGATCACAGGGTAGACAAATCTTTGGCTCAGGAAACATGAATATATTCCATAGGAGCACACATCCAAAAGATCATCATATGATCACAGGGCAGACTAATCTTTGGCTCAGGAAACATGTATGTATTCCATAGGAGCACACATCCAAAAGATCACACGCCAGCTGTCTATAAATTGTAACAGATCAAATTCTTTTTTTCTGAAAAAGATGATGATACAACATATCTCACTGTTGTAAAGATTCTTGTGCATGAAAAATCTAAAAAAAAAAAAAAAAAAAAAAAAAAAAAAAAAAAAAGTCCCAACAATCCGAGAATAAAGAAGGATAAGAATCAAACTATCATGTTTACATAGTTATATTTTTGGATGTCAAAAAGTTCTAATATTTTATTTTAAAATAAAATATGTAATATCCTATTCTCATAACAAGTTTTTGAAGAAAAATTGAGTGTGAACTTTTGTAGGCATACAGTAAAGTTATATTTGTCAGTGTTTGAAAAGAACATATTGATTTGCTGCTGGCAATTTTTATTGAAACTGAAGACTAATAATCGTTAATTTTTTTTTATAAAACTTCCTTAGTGTATTATTCAATTAACATTTGATTTAAATGATAAAGAAGAAGTCACTTGTGATTAAAAACAAAATGTGCATATTTTTTTTCGCCAGTCCCCCCGATCTTAGTTTTGATGGAAATTTCTAAAATGTCATGGCATTGAACCCGGTGTTAAAAAAAAGAATTAATCACTATTTGGAATTGAATGGGAATGAAATACAGGAATCAATTCAAGGGTGGGAGCACAGCCTTACGGAAATTCTTGACAATCAAAAAGAAAAAAAGGTCATCATATATCATTTATGTTATGGGTCACAACCGTTTTTATTGTGACGTAGTATACAGGGGTAACCCCCCCCCCCCCCCCTTGCGAGTATCTACGGATAGAATATAATCGTATAACATGTGATAATATATATATATATATATATATATATATATATATATATATATATATATATATATATATATATATATATATATATATATATATATATATATATATATATATATATATATTTATTTATTTATTTATTTATTTATGTATAGGAAGACCATTAGTAAGTTGATGTGATAAATGTATAAGTAAAATGTCCATATTCGATCCCTTTATCCTTGATTGAAATGGAAACATAGCACCCGAAGTGCAATACTCTGTATGTACATGTATATACGTATCATTACATCCCTCGCATTGACATAAATAAATCGCATATCTACATAATTATATCACTTTTGACATAAATACGTACGTCGCATTTCTACATAATTATATCGCATGTTGACAAAAATAAGTCGCATGTCTACATAATTATGTTCCATCTTGCATGTATGTCAGATACTGGTGTTAGTAAGTAAATTTAGCCATATTAAAATCAATTTCTCTAAAAAGATTGGTTCTTGAATGTCAATGCAGTTTTCATGCATGCTGACATGCATGTTGACATAGTTTACCTTGCTTGTATGGGGCAGAAATATGCCGCCATAGTTTATTGTTGTTTTTGTGTTGGGGCAATTATGCGTGTTTTAACATATTTAGAGCACTTGCAATTGTTTCTCTTGAGAGTTTCAATTGTAGTAAAACAACATTAAAAATAACTAGTATTAATTGTAACGGGGACCGTTACAGATGTTCCCCAAACGCTCCCCAACTCCCTTTTGGTGTCTTATTTCTTGTAAGCTTCATTAAATAAGGCAATTAAGTATATTGGTCATTTAACGCATTTCACGCGCGCGCACGTGCATGCATGTGCAGGTTGACAATGTCATTCCGTCTATACTATAAATGCATCTTTATATTCTCAGTATCAAAACATTTCATCAAAAAATATATAAGTTCCGACTATATCAAGTATATTGGTCATCTTAGCATTGCGCGCATGCGCACCTGTATGCATGTTCATAATGACCATGCCATTTTGTCTACACTTATAATATGTCTGTTTGTTCTTAGTATCAAAGCTTTTCATCAAAAAATATAAAAGTTACGGCTATATTAAGTATATTGGTCATTAAACACATTGCACGCGCGCGCATGTGCATGCATGTGCATGATGGCCACATCATCTTGTCTACACTTTTAATATATCTGTATATTTTTAATATCAAAGCTTTTCATCAAAAAATATAAAAAGTACGGCTATATTAAGTAAATTGGTCATTTAACACATTGCACGCGCGCGCACGTGCATGCATATGCATGCATGTGCATGATCATCATGTCGTCTTGTCTACACTTTAAATACATATAAATATTTTGAGTATCAAAGCATTTCATCAAAAAGTTTCAAAGTTACAACTATATCAAGTAAATTGGTCATTTTACGCTTTGCGCGTGCGCGCACGTGCATGCATGTGCATGTTGACCATGTCATCTTGTTCATACTTTTAATATATCCTTATATTCTGAGTATCAAAGCATTTTATCAAAAAATTTAAAAGTTACAGCTATTTCAAGTATATTGGTCATTTTACGCATTGCACGCGCACGCACGTGCATGCGCGTACGCGCAAAATGACCTTCGTTCCGCAAATCTACATAACATGCCTAGTAACCCTAAAAAGGTTTCACCTCAATCGGATGTGTAGTTTCGGAGATCACTCACGGACAAAAAAGTACCCAGGAAGAAAAATAATAATAACTAGAGCAAAGCTCGTTGCAAAGCAACGAGTAGGTCTTCCGTCCAAGTTTCAGAAGCACTGCTTGTAAGATGGATAAATGGAAGTAAAGTATACTTAAAAAGAAGGCTTCCAGACCAAAAATGATGTTTTCTGTATTTGGTTTTTTATGCTGATTTTCGTTAAATAAAGCAAATCAAGACTACTTCCGGTTTGACCGGAAGTGACTCCCAATCGACAAAAAATTGGGTCAAAAGTCTTGGTTGAATTCAATCATTTAATTTTTGTTGATATCTGCAGAAATACATCATTTATAGTCACTTCCGGTTTAAACGGAAGAGACAAAAGAGACGATACTCGACAGGAAATACAATCAGACGTCCTCTGTGACATGCATAATTCAATTCAATACAGTGCTCTATCCTATAAGTTGACAATCCTATCCTAGCTATCCTATCGTGAATCCTGCATCCACAATCCTATCCTGTCATTTCAGTCTAATCCTATCCTATCCTACATTGTATCCTGCTGCTCTCAGTTTTTTTTTTAATATTTATGAGTTAATTTGACAAAACGAAAAAAAAATTATAAAATGACCATCAAATAAAAATCAGTTATAGTTATGTAATTAATTTAGATATAATAAATTTTAATGGAGAAAAAAATAATCGAGATCGACTTCCATTAATTTCCGAAACCCCACATGAATTAATTTGCGAGTAAACAGTTAAAATGTAAACAAAAGAATTGTAATAAAATGTAGGCAAGTATTGATCTAGCGAACATGTGAAGAAATTGGAACTTCGGAAGAATTGAAGAAAAAAATATAGTAAAATTTTATTTGTGTTTAATTTTACATACTAACAATGATCGTCGCTCGCGTGGCGCAGTGGTTGGAGCATCTGCTCGAGAGTCGCGAAGTAAGGAGTTGATCCTTACGTCGCGGGTTCAAATCCCACTGTGGGACGTGGAGACCGGTCCTTCGGATGAGATCGTATAAACCGAGGTCCCGTGTCGCAGTAGGTGCTGGCACGAAAAAGATCCCTCACTGCTCAATGGCCGTATGTGCCAAGTATAGGACAAAATTTGCAAATCTCCACCGGCAAGTGGTGGCGTCTCCATATGAGTGAAAAAATCTCGAGAGGGACGTTAAACAACATACAAACAAACAAACAAAACTAACAATGATCGGGAGACGTCAAGGTATTTGTGATTTCTTTCGAATTTGTTCTCTACGAAAAATAAATGGAGTTAAAATTAGAGAGAGAAAAATGGGGAAACAATAAAGATTGCAGACACTTTTCTAATGTTATGATAAAGTAGACAAAAGGAACAAAATTTTTAAACTCTTTATAAGAATCAGACCACGAATACCAAATCCTCCATGCGGGATAGGTACACTGAATTATAACCGTACTCATTGAAGAAACAGGTAAAATTGCAACGTATGTTCAACATACGTTAGGATTTTCATATGTTGAACATATGTTAAACACATGTCAAACATATGGTAATCCAAACGTATGTTTAACATATGTTCAACACATATGTTAAACATATGTTTTAAACATATGTTAAACATAATGTTGATCCGAAACATATGTTAAACATACGTTGGGGTTTTCCTATGTTCAACATATGTTTAACATATGTTCAACATATGAAAATCCTAACGTATGTTAAACATACATTAAATAATAAATGCTGGCTTAATGCACTACTTGGCTATTAGCTTGAAATTTGTTTCTTTCCTATAATCAGTGTATTAAATGGAAATTACCATAATCCAGTTTTTGCTTTAATAATTGAAGAACGTCATCCAAGTTCTCCATGTACCATAAAATTTGGTGTTCATGACCTTACTAAAACCCCATACTTCATAATCATAAAGTAAAATGGATTTGACAATTTTTGTTAAATGCATCTAATTAACAATCGATACATAATGTTTGTATATTTTAGGAATGACTCTAATTCTTGGCCAAATTATTCGAGTATAACCTGGTTATACTTGAATAAATTTCGTTGCATTTTATTAGTTCTAATTTGCCGCTCAATAATACAACCGTAGTAACGGAAGTGATGGGAAGCGAGAGGAGGTAAAAACTGATACATAGGCCTAGCAGCTTTGTTGTTTGTTTACATGTGGTAAGATCGAATTATTGTTTGAAGTTAAAGGTACATTTATTAAATCTGGAATTTTCTATGAATCCCTAGGACTGGAAATGAGAGGATTGTATGGATACAGATGATTCAGCTGGTTGTCAGGGGGGGGGGGGGGGGGGGGGGGGGTGTCCCCATACCAAACCAGGTTATACAGAAATAATTTGTGTTCCTTTTTGGATATTAACCAATCAGAGGCTAGAATACAAAATTAAATTATTTGACAATATAACTATACATGGCTTTGTGGCCTTTTCCCAAAGGTTAAATGATCCATTTTTACAAAAAATGACTCCAAGACATGTATAATTGTCAACAATTTTTCTTTATCATTATCTTCAAACCTAAATGAAAAGTCTACAGTTGATCTACCTATGTAGAACATTTACAAGTGAAATTTGTTAAATAAGTATATCCTGTGTTCTTCATTATGTTTAATAGATAATTTACGCTTTGATAAATTTTGTTGCTCAACTCGAGCTGAAGTGATTATATAGGTCATTCTACAATTTCCTCTGTAACAGTCATGGAAAAATGAGCATGGACATTCCAATAGTACAGATGGAACATAGTCATAGTTCAAAGTAAGTTCATGCAATGGACAATCCAGGAAAGGATCAGTGTGATCTAATTCCTGGGCTTTCTGTACACGGACCAACGTCTGCTTGGTACTAAATTCAAACCCCCCAGTGAAGATACCATGACACGTGTCCTGGAAAGACAAAATCAGAAATGTGTTAATCTCAACTGGTCAAAAAATTAAAAAAAAAACAACCTTTTAATCAAACACTAAATCATATTTTCATTATGTATGACTCTGTTAGCAAATAATTAGTAGTATATTTTAGAGTCCTTTAAACATAAATATGTTCAATAAATGAAGACACAAAATATCCTTCACAACTTTGCATTGCCAGCAGTGGTTGAACACTATACTTTATCATTTTGCCTTCTCCATATGCAGTACATATCATTCATGTAATAAATTTAACACTGAATTTTATTTTTCAAAACATGAATGAAAAAGTTCCTTCAGGCATAATGTATTAGACCTCTTGACCAGTTAAAATGTTAACACAGAAATGAACAATGTAGCTCTGAAGCAGTTTCATACAGGTATGTGGAAAGATATTTGCAAATGTAAATATTTAAACTTAAGGTTAGAAATACAACTTACGCCATTGCTGTTCTTGTATCTCACCCAGTCACCACTGTTGATGAGATCCAATGACTGTGTTGTTACACTCTGGCTTTTATGATATGTTGCAGTGTTGTCTAATCCTATTTGACAAGAAATCATTGGGTCATCATTCATAACGGAGTATTTCCTAATATGACCATTGGATTGTCTCTCAAATTTTGAAAGCTCTCCTACTGTTTTTTTGCTGTCTTCTTTTAATCCCAGGAAAGACTTTACAGATGGCTCCGAAGCAGCTTTTAAAATACATTCTGCAGCTTGTGTCCTGTAAAGAGTTTAGACACTGATAAATATAAACTTTACATGTTTGACGTTTCTGTATATGTACAATGTAAGTGAGAAATTACAAACACTCTTCAAATCAGAATAAGTTTCTACCAAGTGTCATTTTCTTTAAAGTAACCACCAGTGATGACATGAGAACAAAGAATGTGCTGTGCATATTTCGCAGCAGTATCCCGACTGCGGGCTTTTTGATTTTGTAGAAAAATCTGATCCCTAATTCTGCCATGATTTTTTTCAAATGCTTCTTCATCATAAGAAGGTAATGGCCCATGCCTATGGATATCATCAATCTGTTTAAAAAAAAAAAAATACATAACAACTAGATACATCCTGTTAGCAAGCTACTTGTGAGTCTTCAATTCTAATTTTGATTACAATAATAAAGATGTTTAATAGAGTGTTGATGCCATCATCCTTAATCTAAACTTTGTCATGTATAAAAATATTATCAGATGGTTTAAAAAAATACCATTTAAAGTAAAATATATCACTGAAGAATAATTACAGCATGAAGTAGGAGATGAGTCTTGGCTTTCCTAGCAAAGGATGGTAAAAATTCTGTGATCATTCGATGGTACGCTGCAATATTTTCCGTCATGTTCTTGATACTTTGCTCATCTGTTTTCTTCATGTAAAGTTGCTTTTGTATCTGTTGATTTTTAATCAGAAATTTTAATAAACAAAGATGTTTGTAACAAAGTACAAATAATGGTCATTTTAAAAATTTTAACATTCGATAATCTATAGATGTAAGATTCACTTTTACTTACAAGGGCCAAACAGCAGGTAAGCTTGATAAAAATTTGATCCACCTTGGCAAAGAGCAAATTAAAGGGAGCCACTTGCAGCTAAAAAATTAAGATGCATAAAGAATATATATATATGCAAAATTTTTAGTGACATAACAAAACCACTATTAGCATTTACAAGTCATGTAGACTCACCAAAAATTTTGAACATATACTTCAGCTACTGACATTTTCTTGCATGGACTTACATAACTTTTGAAGTCTCTTCCTTGTCGACTTCCAATATGTTGAAAAAACTCAGGTCCTTTGGAAGGTTGAAGTGTTTCTAAATGGCAACCCATTTTCTTAAGTTTCTCTTGATCTACTTGTTCCACAATGTATGTCACAAGATGTTTGGTCAAACCAAGGGGAACAAGATGTAATAATCCCACTGGTATGTCTCTGCATGATAAAGTAGAACATGTGAATGAAATAAACATTCAGAGAGCACTGCTTATGTCTGCAACTGGCACCACCAGTTTCTTAAAGGAACATTCTTTTATGTTGAAAAAAGGTTTAAGAAAATAATAAAAAAGTTATTTGAACAATTGGAGTTCTCCTTACTATCTGTTGATCAATCATTACAAAACTCAAACCTGATCTTTGGTTTTCCATTATAAAGATACACAGCAAATTTTGAATCAATTCTCCAAACAATAAAAAAAAATGTTGGTACAGACTGACCAATAGATAGAAAGACAGCAATTAAGGCTATATATAGTCCCTGTGGTTTCACTGGGGGAGGACTATAGTCCCTCCAATTTCACTGAAAGGGGACTACAGCTCCTCCAGTTTCACTGGAAGGGATTATATATAAACAGGGAATTTATCTATGTGTATGGATATAAAGCAAAAATACAATGTATCATTATACCTCATTATAATTATTCTATACAATGCGTTATCTAATTGGTTCTAGATTATCACATGACAAGGCCATAAAACTTCATATTTCCCTGTCCTGTCATGATTTTCATCATATTCAACCTCTTCGGAGACCTGGTGCATTTTCCCGCAATAGTAATCGTTCGTTGAACGAAAACTCCCGAGAGTAGTTAAGACGTCACAATAGCCTGGTTCACTTCACAAAATTGATGATGGACTTCTGTAAATTGTTTCAGTAGCTCTACGTTAAAATTGAAAGTGAATTTAAGAGCGGTGCTGAATTTGAAAGTTTTTGTTTATTTTTAAAGTTTTTGCTTGTTTCGGTATAATAAACAATTTATTGCATGAGTGTTTGGGAAACATGAAGATTTATTCTGCCAAGAAATATATTCCCCTCGGGAAATATGATTTTACTTGACTGAATAAATCTTCATGTTTCCCTCACGATCATGCAATATATGTATAATATTAATTATACTCTGGTAAAAGTTAGAATTTAATATGTACCTGTGTGGGTCAATAACATCCCATAAACAATTGAAGTGTTCCTTGACACCTGTTTCTTTGCGTAGCATGGCTTTATCCACTTCTTTAGACCTCAGATGTAATCTGTTAATTGTTCGAAGTGTTTCCTTTGGTTTTCTAGAATGTATAACCTGATCAAATGTCCCAGAGGATGACTGAAAAAAAAAAGAACTTGGAAATAATTCTTTTCCTTGTAAATAAATCTCAACGAGACTCTTAAGGTTTTTGTTGGAAAACCAGATTTAGATTGAGGAATGAGAAACTGTAATCTCAATTGAAATGATGCAGTGTATAGAGCAGCCTTTTACAGTCAATGATAAGTTAAATAGACTTATCAATCAAGGTCCATGTGCATCAACGTAGTTGGGGGGTTGGGGGGGTTATGATTTGAACTTAATTGTGGCCCCACCCTACCCTTGGGGGTCATGATTTGAACAAACTTGAATCTATACTACTTGAGGATATGTCCAATCATGCCTTTGCTGTTCTTGAGAAGATGATTTTTAAAGATTTTTTCCTTTGTGTTCCTATGTAAAACTTTGATCACCTATTGTGCCACCACCCTACCCCTGGGGTCATGATTTGAATAAATTTGAATCTACGCTACATGAGGATGCCTGCATATAAAAATGACTAATCATATGGCTTTGCTGTTCTGAAGAGGAAAATTTTAAAGATTTTTCCTATGCATTCCTATGTAAAACTTTGATCACCCATTTATCAGTTAATCAATAATCAGTGAGATGTCAGAAATTTGACCTATTAATGACAAATTTATAGTGAATATTTTTGCTAGTTAATATGTTCATATGAGGAAAGATATTTGCAAATATAAATACAATTTATATTGTAACATAACCCACATGAAATGAAATGATTCACATATTTAAGTTGATATTTGACTTGGAAAAATCTTTACTCACAAGGCATCTTGGACAATATTTGTCTGCAGATGCACCAAGATGGTTGCAGCAGTGTGAAAGCATGTTATAATCTGCAACAATAACATCCAGAGGACACTTTATCATACATTCTTCTTGGTTGAGGGCATCAAAAGAAATTACACCATGTCTGAAATGAAAGGGAAGTATTGACAAACACAGTAAATTTTTCTTAGCGTTTTCATTAAACATAGTAAAGATTAGAAATAATTATAACCTTTGACATTGTTTTATATCGGCAATAGCTATTTCCACCAATTTCAGTATTTCTACTTTCTCTGATGCTCCAACAAAATGTACATGTCTTTCTTTGTGCCGTTCATCAACTGGAATTCCTGTAAATATACATCCAAAGAACCTAGGGTATGGATTTTTACTTCTATCCTCTTTTTCTTTATTTTAATCTTGCAGAGATGTATGAATTCCCTGACTATAGATTGCCAATTTCTTATACCTCTACATAAACCAAAATATGAATGAAATGTAGACAAGGTTTATCAAGCAAAGACAGTGTAACAATTATGATATTCCATGGGTTATATAGTTTCAAATTCTTTTTCCCTATTATAATATTCTGACTTTTACAACCAAATCACTGTACAGTAAAACACACTTATAATGAAGTGCCAGGGGACAGACAATTCGTAACAAACGTCCCAGTAATTATATAGTTAAGTTCATAATACTATTCAAAAGCAAGGGGAATGAAAATCACTTCACTATAAGCATAAATTCACTTTAAGCAAGTTCACTATAAGTATGTTTTACTCTGCAAGAAATTAAATAACCAGTACCTGATAGTTGCAACTGTATACAATGTAATGCCAGCCATTTCTTTGATCTATGAGTTGACGTGTCATCCAAAAATAGGTTTACGGGAACAGTCAAAATTGGCATATTCATACTTGAGTACAGATTAAAGTGCTGAAAAATATCATTTTGCTTGTTACATAATAATCCCAAACTCAAACACAGGTTCAACTAACAACATGGAGAAATCTTGTATTAAGCTATTCAAACTTGCATAGAAACCTTTAATATACCATTTATAAAATAAAATATATTCAAACTTAAAATTTATTTACGACATGAATGCAAAAAGGATTTTAAATTATACGCTTCTTACATTCTGGTTGATAGGTCCAGAAACCACCTCTGAACTTTCTTTTGTGTAGTATGATTCATTTTCATAAGTTTTTCTGTGTTTTAAGCTTTGTAACTTTTTACAATGCTTTCTATCACTTGATATAAGAAATGCTCTATTGAGAAAAAAAAATAATAGTCAGAATATTTATAAATCTAAATTTAGGTACTTTTAGTTTAATCTACTGTACAGTAAAGCAATACTTTATTGGTTGAAAAATACATGTATCATCTAAATTAAATTACATAGCTTGCCTACATCTCAGTATAAAGTTCATGCAGAACTTATTACTCAGCTTCACGTCCCATTCAAAATTTTTATAATCATCATTTTATTGATTTTTTTTTAATTATGAATTTTATAGTACAAAAATAAATTTTAAGGAATGAATTCTAGTTTTTTTCACTTTTGTTATACAAGCATAGCATATTTTAAAAAGTTTGTGCTTTTTTTTAAAAATTACGTTGTAAAAATTCAATTAATATTAAATCAGACTTACTTTTCACTTTGGCAGCATGGAGGTTTTAGTAGCATGGGCTCTACACTTGAAATAACAGCTTCTTTTACATTTTCCTGATAATTAGAACATGGACAATATATAAAATAAAATGTAAATGTGAATGTATTTGCACAAAGAATGTCAAAGTTTTAATTTTCGTTAAGTATGATGTGTTAATTTTCACAGTCTTCGCTTTGATTTTATTTGAAGTTTAGTATGAGACTGTTTACCTTGACATTCTCTACAAAGCTTTCAATAATTCCCATCTGCTTAGTTTCATCTGATTCAAATATGCACACCTCATTTTTAAAAAAAGCTGTGTTTTCATCTGCAGCATAACAGAATTCTAAATCACTTATCCACTTCTCTCCATATGCAGGATGACTTTTTTCTCCTAATGAATCTACTCTGGGATACCTATTATATATACATATTACATTAAGTTGTAGATGTGAAGAATATGAATTGATCAAAATATAGACCTTGACTTTTGGTCATCACAAGAGTGACAACATGCATGAAGTATATTTAAAACAAATGCAAATCAATCACCTTGTTACAGACTTTGTAATTATACTCATTTCACTACATTGGCTAGTTTACTCATTATATATCAAGAAATTTATTTACACTTACCTGATGATTGTTTTGGAAACATTAGGGTGAGCAACTGCCATCTTTACTATTGCTGATGGTTTAATAGCCCACATTGGAGTACTGTCATCATCATGGCTCTATACAAAATATAAAATTATAAGTGATACAAATTCACTGATAAAGAGAGAGAGAGAGAGAGAGAGAGAGAGAGAGAGAGAGAGAGAGAGAGAGAGAGAGAGATACATGTACACCATTAACACTAATTGTCCAGGATAGACAGTGTATTAAAATAGATATCCTCTATTTTTCTATTTCATCATGCAATACTTCAATAAATTGAATATTTACTTTAATTAGGAACTCATTCCAATCAAAGGAACCAAAGCATTTCCTTTTGATTGAAGAAAAGGGAGGAACATCCTCTACTCCACACTGTTTTAAGATGAAAACAACATATTTAACTACTTCATCACTCTGAAAAAGAATAATAAAAAGTGTAAGAATTTGTACAGATATGTGCCAAAAGTGAAGATAATTTTATTTTTTCCTTATATATTTCATTGAAAACAATATTTTGTAAAAATCACTTGAATGACAACATTTCTTGCCAGATTTTTTACCACAAATTTCTTGGTAATCCAAGAAATTGTTATATTTGATAAAAACATTATGCTGATCAGAAAAAAAACATTAGTTTTTATCTGATCAGCATCAATACTTAAAAAATATTGTAATTTAAGCATGTTAAGTGCGACATGAAAATTTAATTCATATACGCACAATGAATTATATAGTCAAAATTGATCTTGAATTTTAGAACTGATGTAAGCATGGTAAGTGATGAACTATCTTTTTCTAAAAACGAAATATGTAATGATCTCTTAGAAAAAGATAACTACACATTTTATGATTGAAGTACTGAAATAAATAATGAAATTAGACAAAAATTGACCATTTGTCAGCAATTAAACTATATGTGGTTTTCAATAAAATATATAGAGGACAAATAAAATTACCTTCACTTTTGGCACAGATCTGTAGATCAATATGAAGCATGCATTATTTTTGGACAAATATATATGTATTTTGAGTTTGAAAATTTTATGCTAGACTTCAGATGTAATATAATGTTTAAAAATATATATCAAGTAGGTCTAATTATGAAAATCTGACTGAACAAAATAATCCAATAATAAATTGGGACTAAACATGTTATACATGTATGCTAGCTACTATTAAAATTGCTGGATCAGTCATTAATCATTGTAGAAAATGAGATATTCTGGAGAGAGAGAGAGAGAGAGATTTCATTTGTAGTTGAAAATTCTGTAGAACACTATATATATTTTCTTTCTTTTTTTTTTGACTTGGCCTAGACATGGTTTTACTTACCACTGGATGTGTGGTAGAATTCATGAGAACATACAGATAAAAATCTGCTTTGGATAAAAACGGAAACCATTCTGACTTTTGTTCGTGATCAAAATTAGTTTTTTCCTCAGCGGACACATATTGATTACATTTCGATGGCTGGTCATCTCGAAACGTCACATGTTCAGTATAATTTGTCGGCTCATCGAAAACGATGTCTTCTTGAGAATCTTCCGTGGATATTGGAATATTTTCACACGAATCGCTTTTTGCATCGGAATAAAAATGTAAGATATTCTGATGAGATACAGACTGAAGATGTCTAAGATAATTTCCACGGTGACCACTCGAGTAATCACATAAACTGCACAGGTACTTTGCATTTGTTAAATTCGCCGCCATCTCAAATAGCGTAAACAAAACTCCTCGGATATCTCGCAAACAAGTGTTGGATTTATCCGATGAGTTCCGATTTATCTAAAATGTAAACAATGAGAACCGAAAGGTAACACTTTGTAACATCCGGCCAAAAAGTTACAAACTTGGAGTTTTATTGCTTAGCTTTTCTTTTTTTATTCGGTGTTTTCATCAATTTGTGTTAATTTCATTTTACAATCGATCGGAATTTGACCAAATAGTTATTTTTTTTAAAAAGTTTTCTACAACAAAATGCAGTTTACAAAATTCCCTTCGGTTCTTTGATGACGCAGACGGTGTCGTATGGTATCGTTGCAGGATGGAGGTAGGTTAAAGTTCTATACTCTATCCCCCCTTTTTATTGACTTACATTCACAATAAGTGAAAAAGATACATTTATGATAGATAAATTGATGAGAAAACTGTCTTTTTAACGCAAAAAAAACTTTTTAGAGAAGCAAGATTTAAAGTATATTGAAAAATAATAAGAAATTCAATGCCCTGAAAATTCTCTTGAAAGAAATTGAAACAATTTTTTATTTTTAAATGAATTTGCATGGCCACCAATTTTTATTTTAGAATAAATATTTTTGGAAAGACAACACGCTTACATTGACAGTATAAACATATATCAAGTCATGTAATAATTACATCTATCTTTTCAATTTTTTTTAAAGATTAAATTTAAAATCAATGAATAAGATGATACATACAAAAAGTTAAATATGAAAACTTTTAAAGACTTAAATGCACAGAAATATTGTTCTTCAGTAGTTTAGGGATGTAAAAAAACCAAAAAAAAAAAATAAATAAATAAATAAATAATTGCTAAATCGTTGCTTTTTGTATATTCCCTCCCCCCCCCCCCTTCTTCATCTCTCAGTCTCTATGTATTCCATATTAAACTTACATTTATAATTCAATTTTAGGAACTCAGTCAAGACTCGCAGATAACACAAGTATCCGAAAGTCAGGATCTTTTCCAAGGCTATGGTGCACAGAACGATGATTTAGGGAGAGGACAACAGAATGACTTAAAAGAAATATGCAAGTACATTTTTATAGCATTGTTACAAATTATAAACTAAAAAAAAGTTGAGTCAATATATATAATATATTAGATATATTTTTATTCTTTGTACGACAGTCACATTTATATAGTTATCATAATTTTCAAACATTAAATTACAGTGAAGGAATTAAAGTCTCTACGATCAGAAGTTGCAGAACTTAAAGAGATGTTATCGAGTACTGTCCAACAGAGACCATTCCATATGGCATCATGTTCATTCAAAGTAATAATACCACCCCCCCCCCCCCACACACAAAGTTGGGTTTAATACATTCAGGTGTTAATGCCCATAACAGTTATTTATAATTAAATTATTATGGATAATTCTTAAATTCATTGATATGAATTTAATAGAGAAATTCTAAATATTTTGTGAACATTCCCATCGAATATCTTATCTAAAAATTCTGTGTTTACAGGAGAAGTTGCATCTATTTCTGAGACATTTGTTTACAAAAAACATGTGGCTTGATCTCCAGAATGAAGAATACCAGGTGAGAGAAACTACATTTAGACATCAAAATAATTGCATTACAAGAAAATTGAAAGACGATTGTTTAGTACATAAACTAGTAATAATAATATTAATTATAATAATTATTTTCCATTCTATATAAGTCTGAAGTGAAGAAATGCTTACAGAGGGATGGCAGATCCTCGGATATTGATGCATTGAAAAAAGTCAACTCGTTTTCTATGCTGAAATTCACAGAATTCAGAAACCAATTCAGAAGGAGTGTAAGTTTCTATAAATAAAAACTTTATTCCAATGCAATTAGACAAGAGTACATTTTTGTTGTTCTGCATTCCTTACATGCTCCTTATCAGTAAGGAATTGTGAAGCTCTTGGAAAATTAGATATTTAATTATCAGATCGATGACAAAATGGAACTTAATTTTGATCGGTAGATATTGCTGACATACATCAACTATATTTTCACAAATATAACATTCAGTGTTCTCTTTAGAAGATGAAGTTTTCAGTTCACTTTTCTTAAAGAAAAAAATTGAGATATCATTCCTTCATTATAAAAGTACTAGAATTCAACAAAGGATTAAAAATTGATTCAAACTGGCATAACTTTAACAATGGGGGTTATCGTGCGTAATAATTAACCTCAAAATTTTTACTTCATTCATACTCTCATATGTATAATACATGTAATGTATAATGATTACAGCTTGTGCAGAAGAGAAAAGTGGACCTTAGAAGTTTGAAATTGGCAGAGTTCTGTAGAGTAGTTTTCAGTCCATTCTGCAGATCAGGGGAGGACATTTGCTCCACTGAGAGACGCCGAAATGCCCTGCTGTTTGTAAGTACATGTATAAAGATAAGTACTGGTATCCTTTACAAAATTTAAATTCTTGTTACTCAAAATTTGTACGTGATTGTCATGTAAAGATTTTGAAAAACAAGAATTATTCATCACAGCATCAAAACTCGCATGATGCAGCATTTTTTCCATCTTAAATATTTGGTAAATTTATTGGTATGCATGCAGATTGTTTTATAATACACTAGTTATCTACACAATATAGACCATTGGTGATTTCCGTTTCATATCAACACTTTCAGAGAACTTTCTTGTATAGACAAAAAATATTTGTCTATACAAACCAGAATCAGACCCAGAACCAGACCCAGCAAGAAAGCCATTTCTGGAATGATTTCAAAACATACATTCAAGAGCATCGCAGCCAAACTGAGGATAAATGGTTAAAGATGGAGGAGCTTGATGGAAGAAGAAGAAACAAGTTCCTCAACAGTCAAGGTTTGGTTTTTCCTGATACAAATAGATATTTATGAGTTACTCTGGAATGTCACAGTACAATTCATTACTTCATATTTTACCGGTATTTCAAAAATAAAGCAAGATTTTATTAAAAATGCATAATTACACAATGCTAATTTCAAAATATATAAATACATTTTTATTGATTTTAGATGCTGCCAACTCTACACTCATTAGTTAATGACAGATGAAAAAATGTAGCAAAAATGTAGAATAATAAATAAGACTTGATAACAATTTGTGTTCTGTTATCATTTAAATCATTTACACAAAAGATATAATTGTTGAAGTACACATGTCAAACTTGGTGCCCTGCACATTATTAGCAAAAGATGAAGAGATGAAATATTTTAACGGGTAAAAAAAAAACATTTCCCAGGAAAGAAGAGGAAATAAATGCAACAATGTATTACAATCCAGAAACCGTAGTACGTGGTATAACATATGTTCAACATGTGTATTATGAAACACATGTTCATTCATGGTGATAAAAACATATGTTAAACATATGTTAAACATACGTTTTACATATGTTTTCAAACATATGTTAAGCATATGTTGTTCGTTTTTCATGTTTAACGTATGTTTCAAAACATATGTAAAACGTATGTTTAACATATGTTTAACATACGTTGCAATTTTACCTGTATATCATGTCTACACATACTAAATAATGACAAAAATAGGATATGTTTGATGTTTTAACAAGTGTATGTTTCATCTGTTCATGTAAAATTTATGCAAAACTTTGTTTTCCCCATAACTAGGCATCACGAAAATAACATATAGATCTAACTGCACCTATATCAGCTGTATATTAGATAGTGTTGTACCGATAATCAGAAAACATCGATTGTCGACGAAAAAATGTTACCGATTCCGATGATCGATTATAATTTTTCATAATCGATCATCGGAAACATACTTCTAATACAATACATTCCGGAATTCTCCATTTCTGGTTTAAAATTTATTTCTCCTTAATGAAAGAAAATGGCGTCTGCATCTGATACTAGCCAACTAGCACGAAGCAGAGGTGATTAAGAACCAAATGGTGCATATATAGGGTCTAAAAAAATTATGTTTGTTTACTGTAACCCGACCGACCCATTCAGTTTACCCCCAGGTGGATTTTTTTTCTGCCAAATCTGTATTTGCTCTTTGGTTTGATCAATCAGCTGAATCTTTTCATTCAAAAAATATTAATTGTATCTTTCATTTGAGATATAAAATATGCAACTTAGTCAACATTTACCTTCGATATAAAGAGTAATCGATTCCCCCCACAACTTTTTGAAGTTCCTTTTCTGCCGCTAGGCAGCCATGGTGATTGTCCATTGTAAAAATAACACCTGGATAATTCAGTCCCGGTGTCATATAATATATTGAACCCCACGATATTTTGAACCCAGGTTCAAAATATCGCTGCGAAATATTGAACCCCCCTATAAAATATTGATCCTGGGGTTCAAAATATTATGGCCATAATATTTTGAACCCAGGGTTCAATATATTATAGTTTTATGGCCATAATATTTTGAACCCAGGGTTCAATATATTATAGCCTTAGGGCCATAATATTTTGAACCCTGGGTTCAATATATTATAGCCTTGTGGCCATAATATTTTGAACCCCATTACAGACATTCTCTGTTTAAAGCATAGAGGTTCATAAGATTATGGCCTTGAAATTTTGTACTTCCTAATTTAATTTTTTTTTTTTTGGTAGAGTGGGGTGGAGGTTTAAGATAGGATTTATGGCTGTAAAATGTTGTCCCCCCTACTAGACATATATGTGTTTAGGATGTTGTTTAAAAATTATTGACCTAAAAATAATTTTTGAATGGTAAGAGGGGGTTCAAGATATGACAGTGAAATGTTCAACCCCACAACATTTTAAAAAGGATAGAAAATATTTGGCTGAGAAGTATTGAACCTCCATTTAAAGACTACTTTGGAAAGTGAAAGTATCTAACACCCATCTCACACACACTAACTTTGATTTAATTGTTAGATCTCAAGGGTTGGGTATCTTTATATTAAAATTGTATTTTTTTTTAAATCTGTGCAATACCTAAAGAAATGAGAGTAAAATAATGTAATCAAAATTTTGAAGTCTGAAATTGCCATCAATATTTTATGGTCATAATATCTTGATCCCCCTCCCTCTTAGATTAAAAGTGTAGGGGGACTCAATATTTTATGGTCATAATATCTTGAACACCCTCCCTCTTAGATTAAAAGGATAGGGGGACTCAATATTTTATGGTCATAATATCTTGAACACCCTCCCTCTTAGATTAAAAGGATAGGGGGACTCAATATTTTATGGTCATAATATCTTGAACCCCATCCCTCTTAAATTTAAGGGTACAGGGACTCAATATTTTTTGGTCATAATACCTTGAACCCCTCCCTCTTAAATTTAAGGGAAAGGGAACTCAATATTTTATGAACATAATATCTTGAACCCCCTCCCTCTTAAATTAAAAGAGTAGGGGACTCAATATATTATAACCATAATATGCTGAACCCACCGGGTTCAATATTTTATAAGGGGGTTCGTTATATCGCAGCAAAAAATGAACCCGGGTTCAAAATATTATGCGATATATTGAACCCAGGTTTATTATATCATGGCATCAAAATATTATGCTACACCGGGATGTTTGACTCCATTATTCATAAGCAAAAAAAAAAAAAAAATTCCCGACCTACCGACCCTTGATTTTTTGGGAATGTTGCAGGAAACAATCAAACATAATTTTTTTGTATACAAAACTATGAAATTCGATTATAATCATTAAAATCGCATCAGAAGCAGTAACCGATTCCAACCGATGATCGATTATGAAAATTAACCGATGTCCCATCACTAATATTAGATTTTACTTTTGGCGTAAATCTAAATAAGAACTTCAAGATATGACAAGACCATAAACCAAGAACAGACAAGTCAAAATTTAGATCTAGAATATGTTGACTTTCATTCATCAAATAAGTTAAAATTGTCTTATTATATTCAATTTTAAATGTATGATAAAAATTTGTTTTATATTTATTATTAAAGTTATTCCTGCTTGAAATGTTCAGTTCATCATTTGTTTGTATGTGAATATTTTACAAACATGCAACATTTTCCATCATGTTTGCTAAATAAAAATCAAGATATTCAAAATGTTAAAATTTCTTAATTCGCTTCAGTGTTCTCAATTTATGGTCAGTTCAGTGCCGTACAAGTGTATCTTAATTAAAAAAAATATTTGTGTGAGAATTTAATCAATTAATGTTTACAGAAAACATTTTCCTAAATCTTCATAGTCAGACAGGTTGACAGCAATAATTATTGTAGTCAGCTCACACATATTCCTTAGATCTTATAAAACATGCATAAGAATCCACAGTTGTTACAGTATTTTTAACCCAAATTTAAGTAAATCTTGTATTTTGTCTTGACATTTGATCTTGAATGTTATTCAGTGTCTAAATGAGGAATAAAAATAATTGACCAAGTTCACAATATTTATTCAGGGTAATTCCTTTTTTCAGTGAATATAAATATAATTATATATATTGGACCAAATGCATATTATCTACAATTTATATCTACAATGTATAACAATTGAATGTTCCATTATCATGAGACAAATTCATTAAAAGTGTCCATGTAAAGTATACATGTATTTCAATGCCAAGCTCAAAGATACATGTACATGTAGTTTGTTTAAATTGAAGTTTATCAATGTCTTATTACAATTGTATGTTTTACATGCATATTATTTGGCCTGCTTGTCCGTCGCTCAAATTGAATTTCAAATGTCAAAGTAGTTGTCAGAGAGATGGTCATAAAGTAACCGAACAGTTTCACAAATGTCATCAATGCACAGAAAACAAATACTTCACACACTGATCTCCTTAATAAAGAACACCATCATTCCAGACTCTAGGAGGCTCTTGGACACTGGTTTGAAAATCTTTCATTATTTATTCCAGCAGCAGATGAGATGAAGTGCAATTTGTACAGTTGCAAATTTGCAGGATTGTCCTGAAGCAAAAAACACACACCATTATGTGCATGTAGATTGTAAATTTTGTCATATACATTATGCATTAAAACTGTATTTGATTGTGATTATCTTTCTCATTTCATGTACAATTGTCTGAATTTCACCTTTTTCTCTCCCAGAGTAATGCATTAATTTTAAAGAAATCAAGCAAAATCAAATCTTATATTGCAACTTCATAGTCATAACTCATATCTTAATTAAACAATCATAATTTACATAATTTACTTGTAGATTATAATTCATTTCATCTCGTCGTCTTGCTAACTAGTATGATTATATGTTTGGATGTTTTTTTCTCTCTCTATTTTCTACTTGTATTAATCTATTTAATATCTTGTTAATTAATTTCTTTTCATTTTTTGCTTGAAATTTGAATATTAAAAAAAATGAAAATACATATAACATGACCATGATGACCAGAACAATTATACATTAATTTCAGTTTTACTCTCAACATTTTAAAAAGAAGAAAACCACTTATTCATAAAATCTGCAGACACTTCATCCCAACTTAGATAATGATTTTGATGTATTTTAATGAAACATGCATAAACACAAAATAAATAATCTAATCATACGTACTTCTAAATGTAAAATCTTTTATATTGTGATGACTAATGAGGGCAGGCAAAATTGGGTACCATTCTCTGAAATGAAGAAGATAATAAATGATTAATTTATGTTACACATTTTATGCTTAACTCACAATAGGTCATACATACAATGTACATGCAAGTGCTGAGTGGGCTTATTATACAAAGTAGCATAAGAAATGATCATGATGATTCTGCATTTAATTATTTTAAATTGCAATCAGATAAGAAAAAATATTTTTTAACCACAGTAGGGAAATGAGTATATAGCAATAACAAACTGAAAAAGGTATAATACATCTGATCATGTGACAAAGTATTTGTAAATATTTAACCCCCTACCCCTCCCCTTTCTACACAACCTCTTTTTTCCACATCCGATTTCTGTGTATATTACAATAGAGTAAATTTTTAATAGTTCAAGTCATTAAAACATTGCTTAAAGGGAGAGATATGTATAAACATGCACACATTTACAGTGTTTAGTATACTTACATGGTCTTGCACCAAACAACTGCGATTATGATCTGTTATAGTCCATCGCTGACGGTTCAAGTGGAATTATCCAGACAAACAGAGCACATTTAACAGAGAAACATGTTATTGAACTGTAACACAAGTAGGAATTGAGTTAATCATCCAAACATGCTGAAGAAATACGATCTTTTGATGTCCGATCTCTTCTTTGTTTATATGCGAAACTTCTTCCGGTGATCGTTCACGGTTAGATCGTACGCCATATTACTCGAAGGTAATAGAATAAATGTGTGTTAAGAAAAAACGTCTACTTTCTTTTGTGATTTTATAAATAATTCTTTTGTAAACGTTCTATATCCTTTTGCGTTTCTGTAATTTATTCTGACATATGAATTAACCTTTACTCGAATCTGATTGGCTGTAGGATACAGGATAGGATAGGATAGGATTGGATTAACTACTATATGTTTCTATCGTGAATCCTCAATCCTGAATCATATCCAATCCCATCCCATGTCAACTTGTGGGATAGCAGCACTGTACCAATATCTGTGAAAATAAGCAATTTTCTACTACTTCCTGTTTGGCCGGAAGTGACGTCATTCGACGCATTTTGATGATCTCGCAAGCTGCTACTTGTCATGTTGAACAACTTTGCTTTTTGAAGTATTACAAATTCTCAATACTTTTTGAGATATCAGGAAAAATATTTTGGCCCCTTTAGATTCTTTATTTTAGGGGCCAGCCCTTTTTTCGAGATATCATTTAAAAGATCTTGTAATTCTGCACAAATTTTGTTATATATGTTTTAACAAAATATTTCCAAGTAAAAGGATATCGTACAGAAAGTGTTCGAAAATTTGAAACTCTCGATATGACTTTTTTCAGGCCATAGCGAGCATCGACGTGTGGCACTTCCGGTGAAAGTTAACTACGTATTACAGATCTACATATGTTGCTCTGTCTTCGCTAAAAGTTTCACGTTCCTGTGATAAGTGCTTTCTCAGAAAACCTGCGGACAAACTGACCCTCCAAAAATCACTAAATCGCAAAAATCTTCGGACCGGAAGTGACGTCATCAAAATAAAAAAATATGTATCAAGATTTTTTAATGTTCTATCAGACCTGAAAGTTTCATGAAAATCGAACGAACCGTTTTCGAGAAATCGCGTGCACAAAATCGGTAAGAAAAAAAATAATAAGAAAAACAGTGGAAAAGAAACCGAAGAATAACAAGAAGGTCTTCCGCTGAAGACGGAAGACCTTAATAACTAGAAACTCATTACTAGTAATGAGAAGGTCTTCCGTTATACTACTTCCTGTTTGCATAAACATGTCTTTTCCAACGTCGGTATAAGCCTAAAACTGATGTAGAAACAAAATAACTTAAAAAAATACTTTTTTCTTCATTTCCTGTCACGACCGGAAGTAATGACGACAGACGATTTTTACACGATGCAAATGAACTGATGACTAACTATAAGTCCTGAAAGTTTTAGACTTCAGTCTTTTACTCTTACCGAGCAATTCTAATTTTGGGACAGGAAAACACACGACCGGAAGTGAATTGAATAAAAATCTCTGAATTTTCTCAAGACATTTGTAGTATCTACAGCATATGTATAGAAAAAACATTTCAAATACTTATCTGTAAGTGATATTTATGAGAAAGATAAACATCGAAATAACGTAGTTTATCTCTTTAAACCGGAAGTTTACAGTTTTTGTTTCCGGTGGAATCTAACATATTTCAAAACACGAAAGAGATGCAACAAAGTGATGCAAGTTTTAATTTTATAAAGAAAAGTTGAAATTTTCGATTTTTTGAACACTTCCTGTGACGACCGGAAGTGACGGCTGACGCGTCTAACCCTATGTGTTTTGCTTACTCCTCAAGGTCTATTACTCATTTAAGTTTGGTGTCTTAATCTCATGCCGTTTCCGAGATCTCGCTGAGATAACTTTTCATTTTGAGGACAGGAAAAACACGCGACCGGAAGTGAATTTAACTAAGATTTTTGACGTTACTCTAGACATTTGCAGTCTGAATAACATATCTAAAAATCTTTTCAAATACTTTATCTATTAAAGATATTTAAGGGAAAGTAAATTTCTGAAATTATGTAGTTTTCCTCTTCTAACCGGAAGTTGTCGTTTTTGTTTCCGGTGGGACTGACATATTTCGAAACTACACATGAGATGCAATAAAGTGATGCAAAAAAAAAATTCAAAAAAGAAAAGTTGAAATTTTCGATTTCTTTGATCACTTCCTGTAACGACCGGAAGTGATGGCTGACACGCTTAACCCAAATGGGCTCGCCTACTCCTCATGATCTATTACTCATATAAGTTTGGTGTCTTAATCTCTTACCGTTTCTGAGATCTCACTCGGAAAAAATATTTTTGAAAAAAACGGAAATCGGACATATCTGACGACCGGAAGTGAATTTTGAAAAAATGAAAAAAACGCCTCGGGGTATTTTCATTCTCTATCAACCCTGAAAATTTCAGGAAAATCCATCCAGTCATCTCTGAGAAATCCTGCCGACAAAAAAAGGGAAAAAAATAATAATAATAATAACTAGAAACTCATTACTAGTAATGAGAAGGTCTTCCGTTATACTACTTCCTGTTTGCATCAACATGTCTTTTCCAACGTCGGTATAAGCCTAACACTGATGTAGAAACAAAATAACTTAAAAAAATACTTTTTGCTTTATTTCCTGTCACGACCGGAAGTAATGACGACAGACGATTTTTACACGATGCAAATGAACTGAAGACTGACTATAAGTCCTGAAAGTTTTAGACTTCAGTCTTTTACTCTTACCGAGCGATTGTGAGAACACATTCTAATTTTGGGGACAGGAAAACACACGATCGGAAGTGAATTGAATAAAAATCTCTGAATTTTCTCATGACATTTTTAAGTATCTACAGCATATGTATAAAAAAAAAATATCAAATACTTATCTGTAAGTGATATTTATGAGAAAGATAAACATCGAAATAACGTAGTTTATCTCAATAAACCGGAAGTTTACAGTTTTTGTTTCCGGTGGAATCTAACATAATTCAAAACACGAAAGAGATGCAATAAAGTGATGCAAGCTTTAATTTTATAAAGAAAAGTTGAAATTTTCGATTTTTTGATCACTTCCTGTGACGACCGGAAGTGACGGCTGACGCGTCTAACCCTATGTGTTTTGCTTACTCCTCAAGGTCTATTACTCATTTAAGTTTGGTGTCTAAATCTCATGCCGTTTCCGAGATCTCGCTGAGATAACTTTTCATTTTGAGGACAGGAAAAACACGCGACCGGAAGTGAATTTTACTAAGATTTTTGACGTTACTCTAGACATTTGCAGTCTGAATAACATATCTAAAAATCTTTTCAAATACTTTATCTATAAAAGATATTTAAGGGAAAGTAAATTACTCAAATTATGTAGTTTTCCTCTTATAACCGGAAGTTGTCGTTTTTGTTTCCGATGGGACTGACATATTTCGAAACTACACATCAGATGCAATAATGTGATGCAAAAAAAAATTCAAAAAAGAAAAGTTGAAATTTTCGATTTCTTTGATCACTTCCTGTGACGACCGGAAGTGACGGCTGACACGCTTAACCCAAATGGGCTCGCCTACTTCTCATGATCTATTACTCGTATAAGTTTGGTGTCTTAATCTCTTACCGTTTCTGAGATCTCACTCGGAAAAAATATTTTTGAAAAAAACGGAAATCGGACATATCTGACGACAGGAAGTGAATTTTGAAAAAATGAAAAAAACTCCTCGGGGTATTTTCATTCTCTATCAACCCTGAAAATTTCAGGAAAATCCATCCAGTCATCTCTGAGAAATCCTGCCGACAAAAAAAGGGGAAAAAATAATAATAATAATAATAAACAGTACAATCACTATAAGGTCTTCCGTCTGGAACGGAAGACCTTAATAATAATAATAATAATAAACAGTACAATCACTATAAGGTCTTCCGTCTGGAACGGAAGACCTTAATAAGAAGAAGAAGAAACAGAGTAAAAACTAGAAACTTATTGCCTAGGCAATAACAGGTCTTCCGTTTTCTTGACTCTTTTGTCAACTGGTTTGAAGAAAAAGCTGAAAATGAAAAAAAAAATGTCCTTCCAGCAGGAATCGAACTCAAAACCTTTGGTTTGTAAGGCAGGCGCGCTAACCACTAGACCACGTATTCTGATGAAGATGGAGGTAGTAAATTAATTGTTTAAGAATAAATAGGAATAAAAGCACGTGTTCTCTTGTTTGTTATGGAATGTAGTGATCAGTATTGAATAGATTGAGAAACACGATTGGTGTATAATACAATTGCAGATTTTCGGTTTAAAAAATCATTTGAGATGGTCTATATTTGGAATGCATTGAGTTAATCATTCAGAGCCTATGATGCATTAGAACTGCAGTGTCGAGACTTTGTTTACAAATATAGGAAAATTTCGGATCGGGTTCGGATGTGACTGAATATCCTAAAATAGTAGGTAAGATTGAAATAAGCATCTCTGTGTGGATTGAATTAAATGTAAGTAGCATAAATTAAATTTCAGATAGGGATTTTAGAAAGAAAAATGTGTCAATGAGAGCGTGAAAATTTATTTGCTAGGAAAAAATCGCTGTTTTCGACATTCATTCGATTAATATTAATTCTAAATAAAATTGAAATAAATTCCACATACTAGAGAAAGCAAGAATGCTTGGTGTTAAAATATCATATCATATCAAGAGAATCGACTGCTATTCATAACAACTGAAGAAATAACCGAGAAAAGCTTTAATTAATTTTTATGTTCATCGGCATCTAAATTTCAGATACGAAAAAAGATATAGTGTTTGCCGTAAACATTCATAATTTCTATACACTTCAGAGATTCACCGTCAAATTTTCAGGTAACTTTCTTTCAGATATCTTCTGCAATACCTCGAAATGTTATGTCGATCCGAGGTGTTGTATGAGTTCTAGAAAAATATTCTAGGCTGATATTAATCTGATTTTTTTTTTTTTTTTTTTTTTTTTGATTTTTTGGGAAGGGGAGGGGGGAAAGAGGAGTAAATTAAAAATTAATTATTGATTCTGACCTTTTGGTCAAAGGTCAAGGTCATCAAAGGTCAAGGTCAGAGGTCAAGATCAAAGGTCAAGGTCATTGAGAAAATCCCGGAAAAAAATTTACTTTCTACGTTTTTTTTTTTTTACTTCATCAAGACTGAAATTACTCAAAACAAATAAAATGTTCATTCTACACCTAAATTATTCACAACTGATCATCCCTAAAAGTTTTCATGAAAAATTACTCATGTTCCGATTTTTCGGCCGGCACTTCCAGTGAAAATAATTTGCATGGTTTTAGTCTATCTAACATCTGCATTAGCCAAACATTTCTGTAAAAAGAAAAAAAAACTTGGAAAATTCACCTTGTTTGCATCGCTTCCGGTCACGCCGGATACTGACGGCAATGTACGATTTTCACATGATGTAGAAAAACTGGTGACTGACTATCAATCCTGAAAGTTTTGGATTTCAGTCGTTTACTGGTGCTGAGCAATTAGGTGAATAAAATCTCAATTTGAGGGCAGGAAAATACGCAACCGGAAGTGAATTTTACTAAGATGTTTGACGTCAATCTAGACATCTGCAGTCTCAATAACATACATAAAAATCATTTAAAGAACTCTCTCTATAAGCGATATGTTGGGGAAAAATTCAAAACCCCTACTATGTTGTTTTTCTCTTATAACCGGAAGTTGTCGTTTTTGTTTCCGGTGGGACTAACACATATTGTAACTGTGAAAAAGATACAATTATATGATGCAAGTCTTATTCAAAAAGAGAAAAGTTGAAATTTTTGATTTCTTTGATCACTTCCTGTGGCGACCGGAAGTGACGACTGATGCTCTTAACCCAAATGGTTTTGTCTACTTTTCAAGGTCTAATAATCCTATAAGTGTGGTGTCTAAATCTCTTACCGTTTCTGAGATATCACTCGGACAAGTTCTCATTTTGCGGACATTCAAACGCGCGACCGGAAGTGAATTTTACAAAGATATTTGACGTTACTCTAGACATTTGCAGTCTTGATAACATATTCAAAAATCAATTCAAATACTTTATCTATAAAAAATATTTATGGGAAAGTAAAATACTCAAATTATGCAGTTTTTCGCTTATAGCCGGAAGTTGACGTTTTTGTTTCCGGTGAGACCAACATATTTCGAAACTACAAATGAAATGCAATAATGTGATGCAGAAAAAGATTCAAAAAAGAAAAGTTGAAATTTTTGATTTCTATTATCACTTCCTGTGACGACCGGAAGTGACGGCTGACGCTCTTAACCCAAATGGATTTGCCTACTCCTCAAGATCTATTAACCATATAAGTTTGGTGTCTTAATCTCTTACCGTTTCTGAGATATGACTGGGACAAAATATTTTTGAAAAAAACGGAAATCGGACATATCTGACGACAGGAAGTGAATTTTGAAAAAATGAAAAAAACGCCTAGGGGTATTTTCATTCTCTATCATCCCTGAAAATTTCAAGAAAATCCGTCCAGCCATCTCTGAGAAATCGCCCGGAAAAGAAAAGGGGGAAAAAAATAATAATAATAACTAGAAGCTCATTACTAGTAATGAGAAGGTCTTCCGTTATACCACTTCCTGTTGGGAGTCGCCTATGAATCACAGTGTTTTGAGCGGTTTTTTGGCCGGTACTTCTAGTGGAAATAATTTGCGTGGACATGTCCTTTCTAACTTCGGTATTATCCTAAAACTAGTGTAGAAAGAAAACAACTTGCAAAACTTCACTTTTTTGTATCACTTCCTGTCACGATCGGAAGTAATGGCGACACACGATTTTACATGATGCATTTGAACTGATGATTGACTATCAGTCCTGAAAGTTTTAGACTTCAGTCTTTTACTGTTGTCAAGCAATTTTAAGAACACGTTCTAATTTTGAGTACAGGAAAACACGCGACCGGAAGTGAATTGTATAAAATCTCTGAAATTTCTCTAGACATTTTTAATATCTACAACATATATAAAAAAACATTTCAAATACTTTATCTCTAAGTGATATTTATAAGAAAGTTAAACATAGAAATAACATAGCTGATCTCTTAAAACCGGAAGTTTAGGTTTTTGTTTCCGGTGGAATCTAACATATCACAAAACAGCAAAAGAGTTGCAATAAAGTGATGCAAGTTTTAATTTTAAAAAGAAAACTTAAAATTTTTGATTTTTTATCACTTCCTGCGACGACCGGAAGTGACGGTTGACGCGTTTAACCATATAAGTTTTGTCTACTCCTCCAGATCTATTTATTCTTATAAGTTTGGTGTATTAATCTCTTACTGTTTCCGAGATCTCCTCAGTGAACTTCTCGTTTTCAGGACAGGAAAACACGCGACCGGAAGTGAATTTTACAAAGATATCTGAAATTACTCTAGACATTTGCAGTCTGAATAAAATATCTAAAAATCATTTCAAATTCCTTATCTATAAAAGATATTTATGGGAAAGTATAATACTCAAATTATGTGGTTTTTCTCTTATAACCGGAAGTTGTCGTTTTTGTTTCCAGTAGGACTGACATATTTCGAAACGACAAATAAGATGCAATAAAGTGATGCATAAAAGATTCAAAAACGAAAAGTTGAAATTTTCGATTTCTTTGATCACTTCCTGTGATGACCGGAAGTGACGACTGACGTTTTTTACCCAAATGGTTTTGCCTACTTGTCAAGATCTATTACTCATAAAAGTTTGGTGTCTTAATCTCTTACCGTTTCTGAGATCTGGCTCAGACAAATTCTCGTTTTACGGACAGTAAAACACGCGACCGGAAGTGAATTTTACAAAGATATTTGACGTTACTCTAGACTTTTGCAGTCTTGATAACATATCTAAAAATCATTTCAAATACTTAATCTATAAGCGATATTTATGGGGAAGTATAATACTCGAATTATGTAGTTTTTCTCTCATAACCGGAAGTTGACGTTTTTGTTTCCGGTGGGATCAACATATTTCGAAACTACAAATGAGATGCAATAATGTGATGCAAAAAAAGATTCAAAAAAGAAAAGTTCAAATTTTTGATTTCTTTGATCACTTCCTGTGACGAACGGAAGTGACG
This sequence comes from Saccostrea echinata, assembly GCF_033153115.1. Classification (NCBI taxonomy): domain Eukaryota; kingdom Metazoa; phylum Mollusca; class Bivalvia; order Ostreida; family Ostreidae; genus Saccostrea; species Saccostrea echinata. The sequence goes on from NW_026889778.1 coordinate 44,635,020, forward strand.
GCTGACACTTCCAACCCCAATGGTTTTGCCTACTCCTCAAGGTCTATTACTCTTGTAAATTTGGTGTCGTAATCTCTTACCGTTTTTGAGATCTCACTGGGACAAAATATTTTTGAAAAAGACGGAAATCGGACATATCTGACGACCGGAAGTGAATTTTCAAAAAATGAAAAAAACGTCTGGGGGTATTTTTATTCTCTATCATCCCTGAAAATTTCAAGAAAATCCGTCCAGCCATCTCTGAGAAATCGAGGGGGGCAAGAAAAAGGGGAAAAAAATAATAATAACTAGAAACTCATTACTAGTAATGAGAAGGTCTTCCGTTATACGACTTCCTGTTTGCATGAACATGTCTTTTCCAACGTCGGTATTAGCCTAAAACTTATGTAGAAACCAAATAACTTAAAATATACTTTTTTGCTTCGTTTCCTCTCACGACCGGAAGTAATGACGACACACGATTTTTACACCAAGCAAATGAACTGATGACTGACTATAAGTCCTGAAAGTTTTAGAGTTCAGTCTTTTACTGTTGCCGAACAATTGTGAGAACAAATTCTAATTTTGAGGACAAGAAAACACACGACCGGAAGTGAACTGAATAAAAATCTCTGAATTTTCTCTTGACTTTTGCAGTATCTACAGCATATGTAAAAAAAAAAAAAAAAAAAAAAAAAAAAAAAAAACATTTCAATTACTTATCTATAAGTGATATTTATGAGAAAGCTAAACCACGAAATAACGTAGTTTATCTTTTAAAACCGGAAGTTTAAAGTTTTTTTCCGGTGGAATTTAACATATTTTAAAACAGCGAAAGGGAAGCAATAAAGTGATGAAAATTTTAATTTTAAAAAGAAAAGTTGAAATTTTCGATTTCTTCGATCACTTCCTGTGATGACCGGAAATGACGGCTGACGCTTTTAACCCTATGTGTTTTGCCTTCTCACCAAGTTTTATTACTCCTACAAGTTTGGTGTTTTACTTTCATGCCGTTTCCGAGATCTCGCTGAAATAACTTTTCATTTTGTGGCCAAGAAAACACGCGACCGGAAGTGAATTTTATTAAGATATTTCATGTCAATCTAGACAACTGCAGTCTCAATAACATATATAAAAATCATTTAAAGAACTCTATCTATAAGCGATATGTTGGGGGAAATTCAAAACCCCTATTATGTAGTTTTTCTCTTAAAACCGAAAGTTGTCGTTTTTTGTTTCCGGTGGAACCAAGACATCTCGTAACTGTGAAAAAGATACAATTATATGATGCAAGTCTTATTTCAAAAGAGAAAATTTGAAATTTTCGATTTCTTTGATCACTTCCTGTGACGACCGGAAGTGACGACTGACGCTCTTAAGCCAAATTGTTTTGTCTACTTCTCAAGGTTTAATACTCTTATCAGTTTGGTGTCTAAATCTCTTACCGTTTCTGAGATCTCACTCGGACAAGTTCTCATTTTGCGGACATTTAAACGCGCGACCGGAAGTGAATTTTACAAAGATATTTGACGTTACTCTAGACATTTGCAGTCTTGATAACATATTCAAAAATCAGTTCAAATACATTATGTATAAAAAATATTTATGGGAAAGTAAAATACTCAAATTATGCAGTTTTTCACTTATAGCCGGAAGTTGACGTTTTTGGTTCCGGTAAGACTAACATATTTCGAATCTACAAATAAGATGCAACAATGTAATGAAAGAAAAAAATCAAAAAAGAAAAGTTGAAAATTTCGATTTCTTTGATCACTTCCTGTGACGACCGGAAGTGACGGCTGACGCTCTTAACCCAAATGGTTTTGCCTACTCCTCAAGATCTATTAACCGTATAGGTTTGGTGTCTTAATCTCTTACCTTTTCTGAGATATGACTGGGACAAAATATTTTTGAAAAAAACGGAAATCGGACATATCTGACGACCGGAAGTGAATTTTGAAAAAATGAAAAAAACGCCTAGGGGTATTTTCATTCTCTATCATCCCTGAAAATTTCAAGAAAATCCGTCCAGCCATCTCTGAGAAAACGCTCCGACAAGAAAAGGGGAAAAAAAAAATAATAATAAAAAGAAACAGTAGAATCACTATAAGGTCTTCCGTCTGAAACGGAAGACCTTAATAACTAGAAACTCATTACTAGTAATGAGAAGGTCTTCCGTTATACGACTTCCTGTTTGCATGAACATGTCTTTTCCAACGTCGGTATTAGCCTAAAACTTATGTAGAAACCAAATAACTTAAAATATACTTTTTTGCTTCGTTTCCTCTCACGACCGGAAGTAATGACGACACACGATTTTTACACCAAGCAAATGAACTGATGACTGACTATAAGTCCTGAAAGTTTTAGAGTTCAGTCTTTTACTGTTGCCGAACAATTGTGAGAACAAATTCTAATTTTGAGGACAAGAAAACACACGACCGGAAGTGAACTGAATAAAAATCTCTGAATTTTCTCTTGACTTTTGCAGTATCTACAGCATATGTAAAAAAAAAAAAAAAAAAAAAAAAAAAAAAAAAAAACATTTCAATTACTTATCTATAAGTGATATTTATGAGAAAGCTAAACCACGAAATAACGTAGTTTATCTTTTAAAACCGGAAGTTTAAAGTTTTTTTCCGGTGGAATTTAACATATTTTAAAACAGCGAAAGGGAAGCAATAAAGTGATGAAAATTTTAATTTTAAAAAGAAAAGTTGAAATTTTCGATTTCTTCGATCACTTCCTGTGATGACCGGAAATGACGGCTGACGCTTTTAACCCTATGTGTTTTGCCTTCTCACCAAGTTTTATTACTCCTACAAGTTTGGTGTTTTACTTTCATGCCGTTTCCGAGATCTCGCTGAAATAACTTTTCATTTTGTGGCCAAGAAAACACGCGACCGGAAGTGAATTTTATTAAGATATTTCATGTCAATCTAGACAACTGCAGTCTCAATAACATATATAAAAATCATTTAAAGAACTCTATCTATAAGCGATATGTTGGGGGAAATTCAAAACCCCTATTATGTAGTTTTTCTCTTAAAACCGAAAGTTGTCGTTTTTTGTTTCCGGTGGAACCAAGACATCTCGTAACTGTGAAAAAGATACAATTATATGATGCAAGTCTTATTTCAAAAGAGAAAATTTGAAATTTTCGATTTCTTTGATCACTTCCTGTGACGACCGGAAGTGACGACTGACGCTCTTAAGCCAAATTGTTTTGTCTACTTCTCAAGGTTTAATACTCTTATCAGTTTGGTGTCTAAATCTCTTACCGTTTCTGAGATCTCACTCGGACAAGTTCTCATTTTGCGGACATTTAAACGCGCGACCGGAAGTGAATTTTACAAAGATATTTGACGTTACTCTAGACATTTGCAGTCTTGATAACATATTCAAAAATCAGTTCAAATACATTATGTATAAAAAATATTTATGGGAAAGTAAAATACTCAAATTATGCAGTTTTTCACTTATAGCCGGAAGTTGACGTTTTTGGTTCCGGTAAGACTAACATATTTCGAATCTACAAATAAGATGCAACAATGTAATGAAAGAAAAAAATCAAAAAAGAAAAGTTGAAAATTTCGATTTCTTTGATCACTTCCTGTGACGACCGGAAGTGACGGCTGACGCTCTTAACCCAAATGGTTTTGCCTACTCCTCAAGATCTATTAACCGTTTAGGTTTGGTGTCTTAATCTCTTACCTTTTCTGAGATATGACTGGGACAAAATATTTTTGAAAAAAACGGAAATCGGACATATCTGACGACCGGAAGTGAATTTTGAAAAAATGAAAAAAACGCCTAGGGGTATTTTCATTCTCTATCATCCCTGAAAATTTCAAGAAAATCCGTCCAGCCATCTCTGAGAAAACGCTCCGACAAGAAAAGGGGAAAAAAAAAATAATAATAAAAAGAAACAGTAGAATCACTATAAGGTCTTCCGTCTGAAACGGAAGACCTTAATAAACAGTACAATCACTATAAGGTCTTCCGTCTGAAACGGAAGACCTTAATAAAAAGAAGAAACAGTAGAATCACTATAAGGTCTTCCGTCTGAAACGGAAGACCTTAACAATATGTTCCCAAACTTCGTTTGGGGAACATAACTAACGTACTTACGTTCTGAACCTTATCCCTGCAATGTTACATCCTGTCTGCATCCGTCTCTGGCGGAGTGCACTATCGACCACTTGCACTGCATTCGGGTTTCGTTTTTGTTTATGATAAAACACGTTGAAATGTACATGTATTTATATATAATGTAATATTTATGCAAATGTTATTTAAAAATAAATAAGCGTACTCTAAGCTACCCAAGCATACTCTTAGATCTGATACTCTGTCAATTTAAGTAAGACCGCTGGCCACAATCAGTGAAACTCGTGACACACTCTTTAGAAATGATCAAACTGAACATTTTTCTTTTTCAGGAGAAGTCAAATTTATTTGCTGTTGTATAGAATTATTTGAGACAGACAGTAAATGTCTCAGATAAGAAAGAAATTAAGATATTCAGTGAAAATAAACATACATTGCCACTTACAAGAATTTTGGTATTCAGTCCAAATGTCGTGCAGTCTAAGTTCCAAAGATCTACCGAAACGCCCCTCTCTTATCTTTACACTAGTTCCCATATTCTTTGTTGTAAACTGCTTGTCGAATAGTTTACCATTGAAGGGTTGTTTGAGCACTTTGACAGTTGACACCTGATTATATTCTTCTAATTTCTTCAGAAGGAAAAGTCTTCTGTTTCCTCGTACTACAAACCAATAGCCTTTATGCCTCATAACTTCTATCTTAGGTATCACCTCTATTTGGATTTCTTTATATAAAAGTTGACGAAAAGTTGTTTCAAGAGTTGTTCCATTTCCAAATTCTGGCTTGATGTCATCGTGGGTATAACGAATTTCAGAAGGTCGCATATACGCAACAGATTCTTTTTTTATCATTGTGCAGCGATAATTCTCTTTGTTACAAAACTATAACTTTCAGTTTCGCTTTTATTAAACACGTAAGAGTGCGATTTTCAGGGCTTGGGGTAAAAAGCTGAGTGGAGTGGAGTTATGAGGAGTCATGGAATGACGTCTGTATTGAAACAGTGTAGAAAGTTTGCTTTTTTTTTAAACTCATTTTTTTAAATACAATCTCTGCCTTGCAAGGTCTTTTGGATTTGTATAAAAATGAAACAGGAAACGAAATCGATCCAGCCAAAAAAAGCTTTAAATGCCACACAAAGGATCACTTATTCTTTCTTTTATAACAAAGACTGTGTATCATGACCTTGCACTCCTATTCAAAACAAGTAAACCTAGTAAGAGGTGTTGGCAGCTTTAATATCAAACAGATAAATAGCAAACAACTGCACCGAGGATTAAACTGTTTATAGAGAGATAATTATTTTGAATGACTTGTTAATTTTTTTCAGAGTTTTTAACTATTAAAGAGGAAGTGGTTCTCATTGCTGATATTTGAAGGTCATGAGTATTTTTTTGGTATCTCATTTTATATTGTTTGTTATTTCTCATTCTAAGTAACTATTTAGATATCTCCCTTTTTGGTTATCGGTCAATTGCAGGAAACTGCAGAAGCTTAGATGTAGCGTCATGGTAGTTGAAAAGAATTGATTCATGTCATTGTATACAATTTTCCCTCCTTCCCTGTCTTCCTGTAAGCCCCAGCTATAGTTGATGCCTGTGATTACTCAGACTCTTGAAAACTCCCTGACTTCAGAACAAACAATCTGAAGCTAGTTCATGTTGTATAAACCGTATTGACAATGAATTGAATGAGTGAATGAAAACACCTTCAAATGACAACAATGTGAATAGCTTGTTTGTTTTATTTTTTGTTTTGTGTAACAGAGACTTGGTTGCCCGTGTGCACTCCCATCCGAAAAGGTGAGAAGTTTTGAAAGATTTAATTAATGCATTAGAAATGCTTACTCAGTTGTTGCTTGTAAAACAAATTTCCTTTAAAGTGAACTGAATCAATTGTAACTGGTTTTGTCAGCAGATAGGAATCTAGAATTACAGCTGGGTAAAGTTTATACAGTTGGTATCAACATATCATATACTAGAATCAGGAATTACAGAGAAAATACAATCAACATTCAACACACAATCACTTTTTTTAACTTCAACAGTCCAGGGTAATATGCATGTAGGTATATGTTACCTAATATACGAGGGTTGATCCAACAGTTCGTGGAATTTCTTAATATTTTATTTATATATTGGTGGAAGTGATAAAAAAAAATACAGTTGAAGATATATATACTTGTTGATTTTTTTTTTTAAATATAAAAAATATTTTAAATATTCATGATAATTACATTTAGGCAGTTGCCATAGAAACGGATGTTTGAAAATGCAGGGGAGACATTTATTCGTTCATTATAATTTCAATTCTTAATACTCACTGTGAGGGGAAAAAACACGGTAAATGGCATATAAAACGAAATTGATGTCATTATTACGAATGCTTGACCTCTTATAAACCTTTGCGTGAAAATTTTATCAATTTTACTGGATATTTAGTTTTTCTATTGATGATTTGTTTTTCAACATGACATCGTTAGACAACGTCGAAATTCGGTCAAGTAATAAGTTTTGTGAAAAATATCGGGAACACTCCGACTTAAAAGCATATACTACTGATACAGGCAGGACAAAAGTGCAGTAAGCCACTGGTTTTTCTGTGGCGTGAGAAATTCAAAGTAGAACTTCCATAGAGGATGTTGAATGGTGTGACTGCCTATTGGAAGGTGTTTTTCCCCTCGTATACAAATTGAGAGCATTATTGGACGTGGACCGCCGACGTACTGTGGTTGACACTGCTACTGAAATAGGAACGTCATATGGAACGACAGAGCGTATTTTGAAAAATGATCGTAATAAGAAGAAAATGGGTGCGAAATGGGTACCCAGGCTTTTCTCGAGACCAGAAATTGAGAAAAGATTGCAACGTTCTGTAGAATTTCTAAAGTAAGGGTGAGATGTTCTTACAACATGACGTGACATACCTAACGACGTTACGTCGCAGTCTCCCCCGGATTTTACAACTGTCCATTTTAAGAAAGCTCCTGTGAGCTTAATGGTAATTGGAACGTGATGAAAATTTCCAGTATTGTTGCATAATGGCTCTATTTTTTAGATATGTCTATTGTTTGCTTTAATCACATCACGATAAAATTTTAGAAAGAAATTCCACGAACTTTTGGATCAAACCTCGTAAATTTTATCATTATTCAGGAATGTCCACTAGGTTATAAGTTTAACAACAAACATGGGTTGTAGTTAAAAAAAAAACATTTACTTACTGAAAAGATATATTTAATTTTTGTAACACATCTCTATAATCTTCAGATAATTTAGAACTGATTCTTATATGAATAATACCATCTCTCGACATTTGAAACTATGGGCATTGTCTTTCACAATAGGATTTTTTCAGGAAAACTTCTTAGACATTCTTCGTAATTAGGGCAAAAAAGTGCTCGTAAGACTTCTGATATAGGTTGTAAGTTTTTAAAAAAAAAAAACAACAACAACAACTTTACCATATGGAGAAATGAAGTACAGTTTATTCATGAGGTTGCTCCCACGTGATTTACTTCTCGTTAATATTCATAAGATCCTGCATAAACTCGAAATATTCCTTTTTTTTCATTTTTATATTAAAACCTGCAAGCACAGATTGTTTTGTTTTTAAAGCCTCCGGCATAGTTATTTGGGTAGAATTTTTGGTTATTAACAGTTGACAACTCATGAAACCATCTTTTTTGGTAAAAAGTAGGTCACACTGATGCAAGAAATTGCCGTTTTCAAATTAAAAAGGCGGTCATAACTCTTAATGAAATGATAAATCATCTGTATTTTATAAAAATAGGCATTCGTCTGCACCTATTAATCGGCGGAAGAACTCTGTCAACTTGCAATAAACACTTACATTTAATCACCAAAAATGATAAAGACACCAAATCTGTGTTCTTTCATTTGTTAAAACATTATACTCTCGCTTCGGAATTTCAAATCAAAAAACTTTCACTTTGGCATCAACAATATTGTCATTTCCGGTACACAGGTAAAATTGCAACATATGTTTAACATATGTTGAACATACGTTGAACATATGTTCTGAAACATATGTTCGCCATAAAAAACGAGCAACATATGTTTAAGAACATGTGTTGATCATATGTTTAACATATGATGCTTATATGTTTTGTTTGAACATATGGTTAACATATGTTTATGTTCATATGTTTTTCATATGGTAAACATATGTTAATTTTATTTCTTACTTACATTTATTATTTAATTATTTTGTATTTCTTTGGATTGCAAACTTAACTAAATAGTACCCTTGTCCTTTAATCACTTAATAATAAGAAATCAAAGAACACAATCTCAAGCAATAATCTTGTGTTTATTTTTCAAATTTTTACATAATTCTGGCTTAATTTCCATGACAGTGACTGTATTGCTTCTGAAATGATAAATAAAAAATAATAAAAATTAAGAAGTCAATTACATGTATGGTTAATAAATATATATTGGTATTAGTTAGCACAAAGAGTAATTACTTTGAGCACTCACAATTTTTTTCTTGGCCTGTTCTTTGTTTTCTTCCATTTTACAACCCCTTGGAACCTCATCATAGGATCTGAAATTATCACATGTTAAGGTACTGGGTGGCACTACAGTGGAGACTCCAATTTTAAGGTCCTGTTGATTAATACAGGTTCTCTGAAATACAAATTAAATTCTACATGTAATTTAAGTACATACACTGAATATATTTGTCATGTGCAAACAAATGCATACTCCATTCTCTTAAACAGTTATCCGTTATGATACGAGTTAAAACTAATTTCATAAAATATTATATAGTGTTGTATAACACCATATAATGTTATGTCCAAGACAATTTCACTCTTGGAAGATATGCTTAATTATAAAGTCATAAAAAAACAATTAGTTTTTCTAAATGTTTACAAATGAATTTGAAATAGTATAATATATTAATATTAAATGGGTAATCAGATATAATGTATATTTGGATATAATTTAATTTTGGTTGTAACGCGTCATTTCATTGGATAAAAAATTAGAATAAATCATATAACCTGGGTTGCCTACGTCACAATGACTTACGTCAAAAACATATCAATCGCCAGGGATCGACATTAACGGTTGTCCGATTGCCCGGGACAAGTAAATTCTCAGTTCGGGCAAGCGAAATTGTTGACGTACTTGTCCGATCGGGCAAGTGAATTTTTCTCATACAAATATACATATTTATTTAGTTTACCTTAATTTATAAATAAAACAATAAATTGAACACTTGATTTCTGCCACGGACCTGACTGACAATGTTTTTGCATTCGGAATTCCTTGGTAGCGTTTCTGGATTATACCACTCATTTTAAAAATCGGGTTCATTATTTTCTTTTGTAGTAAATACGCTCTACGTCTAACAAAATTTTGTTAACTTCTTATTAGGAATTTATTTATTCAAGCATAGCATATAAGTACAGTGTAACACGATGTATCCTGATCAAGATAAGATGTATGTTTTGTAGCAACTATCTTCCTAAAGCGTTGCTTCACACTTATCTCTGAAAGCACAATCACAAAAGGATCCTACCGAAAATAATTTTAAAAATAGGAATTTTATGAAAAGGAAACTGAGGGTTATTGTTGCATGGCAGAGTGTGTTAGCAGGTTAAATTTAGAAGCACAGTGGTATTCATTTATGTACAAATGCAGCATGTATCGACATTTTTCAGGTACTAGTAGCTCAACTTGCCAAATTGACAGTAGTGTACTTGGTCACATTTTTTCTTACCATAACGTTTACAGTAATTAATAATTTTCTTTTTAACTTCTTTCCTTATTTTGGACAACCAAGTTTTGCATTCGGACAAGTCAAAGTTTGAGATCACTTGCCCGAAGGGCAAGTTAATCTGAAAGTTAATGTCTATCCCTGATCGCTTCGCGGTTTATAAAGCGTAAACTACCCCAACCCAGGTTATACCAGTATAACTTGGGTAGCTATTAAATTCATTCCCTAAATAAAAAAAATACAGGCAGAGAAATAGACATTTTGTTTCCAGACTATATCCCAAAACTTTGTTTGGACGAAAATAACAAAGCTTGTACATAATGTAATACAGGGTGTACTTACCTATTCTGGAGCAAGCTTAGGGTCATGGTGTTCTTCCATGTTATTCATAGCAGGGAGGGGAGCCTATAAAAAGTGTAAAATAGATATTCATACAGTAAATTTTTTCTAATCAAATTCCAATCAAAACTTAAAAGAAACTTTGAAAGAGAGTGAGTACAAGTCTCTAGTTTCTTTAGTGTTGAAAAAAATTCTGTGTCAATTAATATATGTATAAATAAGTGATAAATTAGCTGATGCACTTTAAATACATTTACACTAATATCTTGAATGCCAGATTAGGCTGAAATTGAGCATCTTTCAGATATTTATAGTTTAAAAGCCACCAAGTTCTATCCATATCAATATCTTCAATATTTAAGAAAAAAGAGTTTGATTAATTTGTCATAAAGTAAACCAGTGTAGAATTAAGAAGCAAAAAGAAATTTCTCAAAAAATATTTTGCTATTAAAGAGTCACCCTGTAATTACTGTGATTATTATATGTACTAGATGAAATCCCGCGCAAGCGCGGGGAATTGAATTTATACCACTACCGACAGAAAAAATCTAATAATAATATTATATATATTGTAGTTTCTACTGACAGCCTACAGGCTTATAGCAGGAAGAAATAAGAAATACTTTGTTCAAAATCCCGCATGAAGTAGAAATACGTCTCCACCCCCAGCCCCACCCCCACCCCCTGTAAAACTTAAATAACAATATCATTAATTGACGTTTATTGAGAAACCTGTTATATATTATGCTATGGATATTGTATACACTATGTTATGGATATTGTACTTCAGATGCTCTTATTTCATTTCCGTCAAGAATAAAAGCAGTGAATACCCGGTATGCACATTTTACTGAGAAATAGATTTTTTTTTGGTAAAAATTCACAGGTACTTGGGTCTTGGTTTATAAATATGTATGTACCTTATTGAAATGTAAAAACTGTACCTTATCTCTTTTTTTACATATCAATAAGGTACATACATATTTATAATCCAAGACCCAAGAACCTGTGTAAAAATTAGCTTTTATATAACACACTATGAATACACTGCCGGATTTAGAGGGGGGTCCAGCCCCTCTCCCGTTTTGTGTCCAAAATATACATAAAATTTAATAAATCAATTTTTTTTCCTTATGTCCGTGGGCCCCTACCCCAACCCCAAACTGGTTGCCCCCCCCCCCTTTTCAAGATTGCTACATTAATATTCTCTTTTCATGTAAGCAAGTTTATTACGAAGTACAAATTGTACTTTGGGTTCGTTGCCACGATGCCACAGTGAGGAATATATACAAATTTTACCGATAAATTTATTAGGAAAACTTACTACATATATGTAATAGCCTTTCGATATATAAATATATTCACAACTTACAATGTTATCAATGATTCACCACTATTTCAATGACCATTCACACAAAAGCTTTTTTTTTTTTTTAATGTTAAAGCAGCTATAATCGCCTCGTTTTTCTTTTCAACATCGGACTCGATGCTATATGATGTTCTGGAAGTTTCGGTCAATATTACGATCGGTGAATGACGAAAATAATTTGCACATTTTCCTTTTTAATCGGTTATCACAACTTATCTCTTTTATATCATTTAAATCAAGTTTTGATTGAATAATTCAGTAATGACGTTTAATGAAATAAATAAACGATTGCTTGTTGTCAGTTTCATTAAAAATTGCCAGTAACTTAGATCCGCCAACCGGAAACGCCACCATACTCACGTTTTTGCTATTTCATGGCTGTTTATAGAATATAAAAGTAGACTTTTAATTTAATGTACGATACTTACAATGCAAGTGAAATCTAAATATAGTTTACGGACATCATATTGTATCGTGTGTATTCTTAGAGGAGTAAGTAAGAACTCTGGTTCACCCGTTTCGGAGTTTATTTGCAAAATTTATTAATTTATAAGTATAGATTTATTTTCACCTGTATACTGTGATCGTGCAATCTTCAGTCAAATCAACTTTGGGATGAATCGTCAGTCTTAACAGCTTTGGGTTCTTTCAATAAACACGGCACTCTGACACTGAACTCCAGTTGCTTAATACATAATAAAAACAAACATTTTCCAATAATAATCTGATAAAAGAACCGAATGGATAGGCCTAACCATCATAACATAGGCTACACTGTACATACAAACTGCTATGCAACATTTCTACTTTCACTTTCATGTCAAGATCGTACATAAATATGCAAACGTAACTATTGACAAAAGGAAAACAAATCTGAAAAAATTAGTAATGCTAATTGGGTTTTACATTGGTCGAAAACAAATCCAAAATAACTTAGACAAGATCTCTAGGTGCATCGTCTTTTTACGAACTGCATTAATTACAACTACAGTTATTATAGATGTTATGCACGCCATAACGTTGCATAACGAAGTTCGTATGCAACTGTTACCCTACAGAAATTCTCTTAATACCATGAACTAAATTCTAATTATTATACTTTCATGTTAAATACTAAAATCTAATTGGTTTAGACGCATTTAACAATCCGTAATGTTACCCTCAGCGTTGGCAACACACTTAGCAACGGGTAATATTACGAAAATATCACATGCGTTCAAATCATGCGCGTACGGTTCAACGTAGAATTCTCAAAACGTCAGTTGTGCGTTTGAAAGAAGCCGAATAAACGACGTCATTAAAAGCTTGCGTCCGATGAAGCTTACTTGAAAACAACAAACGACAGACGAAACATCCTTGCGAGTGCAAACTTTAGATGATAAAGGACTTTTTGAGTAGCAAACAAACTATAAAGAGGTTGGTAAATCTTTTCCGAAGCTTTCTTATTGAGAAAAATAGAAGCGGGGAGTTTGAAAGCTTTCTAAGCGTGAACTTAACGACGATCTCCGATTTTTTTTATGACATCCGAAATCAATAAGACATTCAGTATAATAAAATAAATAGTGCACGTTTTTGAGGGTAACAGTTGAAATTGACACCCCTCGGAAAACCATTGTCAACCTCCGCTGACGCGTCGGTTGACAATGGTTTTCCTTGGGGTGTCAATTTCAACTGTTACCCTCAAAAACGTGCACTATTTATATAATACATATCTGAGAGCACTTACTTGTTTCCAACACCCAACACTTCTGCTGCAGCAGTAACGTCAAAAATGACGTACGTACACTATCATCCGATAAAACCCAAAACCGGTCCTGAAATAAAATGTGGAATGATTTTGTTTCATTCATATAATAAATCCAAACAAAACGTGGTAAAGTACAAATTTATTAATTCTTGATAAAATTCATTTGGGGAATACAATATGTTCAAGAAGACAAATTTTGATTTGAAGAAAGGTGGGGGGGGGGGGCTGAATTTGGACAAACGAGTGGAGGAGGGGGTGCAGGGTAACATAGTAGTTAACCCATCCCCCTTTTTTTTATGTAAGCTTCTACAAGAAATGATCATTCTTTTGAATAAATAAGTATTCAAATTGATCTTGATAAATGTTATTGAAATTAATTTTTTAACATGCAGTCTACTTGCATTGGCGAATCCAGAAGGAGGGGGGTTGCTTGTCAACTCTGTTCGGAGGTTGCCCCCTTCGAAAACCGTTGCTATGGGCTTGAAGTGCCTACGGTGCAATTCTATGCATGAGTGTTGGGGACACCGACCTGGAACCCCCCCCCCCTTTCAAAATTTGCTGGACAACCCCCCCCCCCCGACGTGTTAAAATATAACATATAACTCATGTTTTTCATATTAGGCTTAATATCAAATTATTGCTGGTTCACTGATTAACATTAAATTAATTAACGTATTTTTTTTTATCTCGTTAAATTAAAATAAAATTAATTCAAATAACGATAACATTAATTTAATATTAAATAAAATAAATGTGAAAAGGCTATTGGTTATTATATAATGTTCAGTATGAATTTTATGTGAAATTCAAAACATATGTTGAACATATGTTTGAAACAACCATATGTTTAAAATATGTTCAACATATGTTAAACATGTAGTTACCACAAACATATGTTCAACATATGTTTTGAGTCTGCTATATGTTCAGCATATATTTCAAACATATGTTCAACATATGTTTTAAACCAGGGATGGGGTCAATTACTTTAAAAAGTAATTAATTAAAATACAATTACTTTGACTTTTTCTTCAATTAAATTACAATTAAATTACAGGCTTTCTAAGACATGTAATTAATTAAATTACAATTACTTTGCAAAAGTAATTAATTAAATTACAAATTACATTTTTTAATTTTTTGAAAATTTTTATAATCCTTGTCAATGAATATACAGAACATCATTTATTTGTATATAAGCTCAGCCTCTGCACAAACAGTACAAGAAATAATATGCTATAGGCATTGTGTATTGTTCTGGTTTAATTAAATTTTATAACATTTATTTACAAAACAATAAGAATCTCCTTAAAGAACTATCCGAGATCAGTTTGATGCAGTTTCCACCACACAAAACCTACATGTACACAAATTGCATGGCTTATGATATTTGATTAAAAGTGAGTATTTTAATAGAGTGAAATGAGTCGCAACTGTAACCCCTCAAATTAAATATTTCCTTTGAAGGTAACCTGAACATCCTAAATTGCTATTTATGTTGAACAATTTTACTTCATAAATCAGAATTGTACAGATAGAAAATTCATTCATAAAAATCTGTTTAGATGTTAAAATAATTATCAAATTGAAAGGGTTTTTTTTTTTCTAAAGCTAGCGGAGCATTTTAAATTGAAATAATTATCTTCATTCGCTTTGTCTTCTAAATCATGGAATGAATATCTCTTTAGAGGAGTTGATTTGTTTTGATTGCAATTTAAAGCTGTGATCTGGAGGGCAATTATCTCTTCCCAACAAGAGAGAACTTAATTAATGACACACACCTTCTTTTTCTTTAATATTGATCAAACAAGAAAGATTGAAATATAATAAATGGGTGTTCCATAGCTAAATAGACCTAAGATAGGTGGTTCAAAATTCATATTTATAAACATAGATCAAAAAATTCAAAATTTACATAATGATTAGAAAGAAACTAGTTTATTATTATCAAGCCAATCATTTAATTATTTTGTAAGCATTAACCTAAGATTTTGTATAAATGAAGGATTGAGGATATGTTTAACAATAAAATAAAAACCAGTAAAATGGGGAGGTAGTGGTGACGATATATCATGAATGTGTATTATATAAAGTAATTGAATGTAATTGAAAAAGTAATTGAAATTACATGGTATTTTTTCAGTGTAATTAATTAAATTACAATTGCAAGTAATTGAAAAAATGTTCAATTACAAATTACTTCCAATTACTTCAAAAAATGTAATTAATTACAGTCAATTACAATTACTTTTTTCAATTACCCCATCCCTGTTTTAAACATATGTTCAACATACTGTCGAAAATTCATATGGACAACATATGTTCAACGTATGTTCAACATATGTTACTCAAAACATATGTTGAACAAACGTTGCAATTTTACCTGTGTACAATACAGACTTCACTCCATCACTCAACATATTTCCATTCCGCTCATCAAATTACTCCAAGCCAATTTTGGGGGGAAAACAGTTAAGCGTATGGAACGTCTCCAATTCATTCATTTTCTCCTTTACAGAGATAATGAATATATATACAATAAATACTCTATAAGCATTTTATAATTTAACAACTCCATATAGGAAATAACAAAGAAAATTAATGCCTGTAATAAACAATGAAAATGCAAATGCAAACACAGAAATATGAAAGTGAAAAGATGATTCATAATATAATATAATATAATATAATATAATATAATATAATATAATATAATATAATATAATATAAATATATAATATATTTATTTATCAAATATTTCAATCAGTATATCATGCAGTTATCATTAATCATGTAACATTTGATAACAGAATCCGAAACAAGAACAAAAAGTACTGGAAACATGTTGCCTTGATTAGAATATAAACCTACGCACAGACTTATTATACATGAGAAGTATACTTCTAATATAAATTATAATAATTCTGTTTCTTCAATGGAATCCAGATATGGTGCTGAACTTGACAAAAGAATGCTTCAAGAGGCTTTTTGGAGAGGACTGTTTTCTTTCCAGTTGTTTGGATTACAACCAATAAATCGATCGGCTTAGGAAACATCGATGCTCTGTATATTTTTCCTACTGAGAGAAAATGTCATATGTTCATTTTTGCAAACACTGAAAAAGTGTTTATCCACAGTTCTTTGATAAATATATTTTTCGTCAATTTGTTTTTAAAATTAAAAGTCATTAATCTTAGAATCAAACGCAGCACAGTTAAGGCTACAAAAAGGGGGCGGAGCCTAATTTGTACGGGAAAAGTTAACTATGACATCATACAAAACCAACAATTCTTTAAAATACTAGAAAATGAAATGATTTGCTATTTTTAACTATAGGAAACCATCAAACTACATCTAAACTTACTATAACATGCTGTTTTGTCTTTAGTTAAATTCCACATAGCAAGGTATAAACAAGTCACTGATCGCGATGCACTTGTCGATGTGACGTCATTTCGTAAAACCTGACGCAGTTTGTATGCAGTGAGAGGCGGATCAAGAGATATTTTAACACCGAAAAATGTATCCTGTAATTAAATAAAATATTATTTAAAGATATTTAAGAGGTCATTAACTTGGATGCGATGTCTTCTTTATGATTTTATTTATATATATTCCGTATATTTCCTATTTAATTGATACTACCGTATATTTGTATGCAAGTACATCGGAGGGTAATGTAAGGGTCTTAATAAATCGATCTAGTGCAAGGGCATACATTCAATGGATCACAGTAAGCTTTTACATATAAACTCTAGAAGTATTAAGGTATCTGAAAAGTGCTGCGATCCTGATGAAATCTTGAAAATGAATTAATTATATCTATATTTAATGCCGTTGACCAGCAAAAAATACAGAATGCGGTCATATAAATATGATTTTAACAATGAAATAGCAGAATCTATGGAGGATCGCAGCACTTTTCAGAAACTTCGATATGTGTTGAAAATATTTATAATCTAAATTTAGAATTTGAACTTGATTATGCCCTTGCACTAGTGAAATTTATAGGTGACCTCAATATTGCAAGTATATGTGTTATATCACGTGACTGCCGCATCACGTGACAAGTCTAAATATAAAATCTTATCGTCTTCAATATGTAGTTATTAACCATAATTACATTTGTCGGAAATCAATAAAGTACTGAAAAGAATCGCCATCCTGATTAAGAATATCTTTTTAATCACAAAAATGCCGATATTTCCATTGCGCACCTTAACTGTACTGCGAAAGATGTGATTATTGAATCCTATACTGGGACCATTTAGTGTTAAATAGATTTTAATGTGAACCTGTTGCTCCATGGTAATGTCAGTACTTAACTTGGAAAACCTTCCCTCTTGTAAAATAGAAAGTAAACGTATGTAAACGAATTATTGATATAATAGATGACGACCATCTGATAACATTTATCACGTACATTGTAACTTCCGGATATTCAATAATTTACATATTCAGTTGTCAAATGAAGAAATCTTTTTTATAATCCATGTATATTTTGTTCGTAGAATGGTTCGATAAATCAATTCAACAAAGCGATAGAAAATCAAACGTTTAAACACAGACGGGTCCTCAGCGGGGAGTTTTGCATAAAGGTGTACATCAGGTAGTTGAGCATACGTACTATATTCTTACTCGTAAATTTGATTTGGCGGTGAGGAAGCAGCATTTCCGACTGAACATCGCAACATAAGCCGGTGTAAAGACGAATAATGACCCCCATAGAATAATGACCGGGGGTCATTTTTCGACGTCGAATAATGACCCCCGGTCATTATTCAACGGCAAAAAATGACCCCGGTCATTATTCGACGTCGAAAAATGACCCTTTTGCCCGTAGAAAAAGTGTCATCACCCTAAAAACATGCATACCCCACGTGAAGAAAAATGACTCCCGTGGAATAATGACTCCTTGTGAATTAAAGCGGATTAAAGTTGAAACTTTTAGGGGGCAAAATAAAAATAATAAATCAAGAGACCTGTTGGCCAAAATGCTCACTTGAGCTTCGTTGGGAATAAATCGATGATATATTGATCTCATTACATTATACAATCATTGCTGTTTTTAAGGTCAATTCAGTGATTCAGAATCTAGTGGAGTTAAAGATTTATCGAGTCCAAAGGGCGAGGAGAGCATTGTTTTTCGATGGTGGAAAATCACTGATCGTCCTGACAGAAAAAAAACAGCAATAATTGTTTTATTGTATGATTCAACGATTAAATTGATACAAACTGATTAAGCAGACATGTCAAGTTTCTTGTTTACATTTGCTCAAGTCCTAGCCAAACACAGTGAAAGAATCGGAGTTAACATAAGCATAACCAGTATTAATTTTGCATTTGAAATGTAGTTTTCGTGCAATGTAGAAAAAAAATAAATGTCAGGCATAGCATCGAAAGGAAATGGCGCATTATAAGAGACAAAATGACAAATTACCCTGGAAATATCTTTGATGAACCCCTCAAAAAGTTTATTGATCTACTGTATCAAAAAGTTTTGGATTTTGGGTAGGACAATCAGACTTGCAATGACCATTTTCATGCGAAAGAATAAAAAAATGTTCATGGAAATGGAAGGGGGAGGACATCCCACTCCTGATTCTATGTGTCTGACTGTTATGTTCATCTTGTCCACTCAAGTAGGAAAGATTTTTAACTATGCTATATTAGAAAGATGTGGTGGTTACGAGACTTTCAATGAACATTTTCAAACTAGAAATTGCTAAAATTTACATTCAGAAAAGGGGTGCACGTGGGGACAATCCCTCCCCCCCCCCCCTTCTCCGATTCTTTGTGCCTGAATATTAGGTTCACTTGAGTGGAATTTAGATGCAGGTAAAATAACTTCTCAACCTATTTTTTATTTGGTAAGAATGTAGGAAAATATAAATCCTTATATTCACCTGGAAGGTCAATAAAATGGTCTGCCTTTAATGATAAAATGAAAACATTATTCTACTTCAATATTCACTGTAAAAAAAAATTTTCCATATTGATTTGACAAATGTATCACTGTTTTAAAGTGGATTAAAAAATATTCCCCTTACATGTATGTATCCTATTCTCACCATGTTAACAGAATTGAATGTACATTATGCTGGGATTCTCCTTTATTACTTCTATATATTTGAAAAGAAATTCCCATAGAGAAGACCAATGTTTATAGATAAAACTGAATGCACATTATACGATTGTATATATTTCAGACATGCAGAAATTTTATGCCCTTCTTATGTTTGCCACGTCTGCTTCATATTTGGACGTTCTACTGACTATAGACGATAAAGACCAACTAACAACTAAATTGTCTGACAAACGGAATGACTTCAGCTTTTTCTATCGTCAACTTTCCTTATTTATGAAGTAATATTCCGGTATCATTTGCATATAATGTTTACGTCTACCAACTTATTCGATACCCAAAAGCTCGATTAATTTTTAAATCGAGGTAGACTACTGACAGATACATGTAAGTTGATGTTACATGGGTTTCAACAACCTCGTTTAAATTCAGCATTTCGTGAATTCAATGGTCGTATCAAAGACCCTGTCAACAATGTCCCATTTTGCCTGATTTATTCATAGGGTTGACGACGGGTTTGACGGGTCAACAGGGAATGCTGACTCTTTCTAGGCACCTGATCCGACCTCTTCAATTTTCAGGGGTCCTTTTTTATGCCCTGTTAACAGAATTGTATTGTTTGTGGATATTTTAAAATCATCACTGTTTGTTATCCTCACATTTTTTTCATTAGAAAATATATGAACATATGTATATCATTTGCACTAGATATTATGCCATTTTCGATACATTCTACCCGACTTGCATGACATTTTATGTCATTCAAAATATACATATATATTACACTGAATAACTTTCTGTATTTGTTTCCAAAAACTTATCCCATTCCTTTTCATTTCTTCATTTTTTTAAAGTTGATCCTACTCAAAGCATGCTGATTACTTCGGGAGACATATTTACCAATGAAAAGCCAGAACATCCCCCTTGTCTGTTGTTTAGCTATGAATGTCTATAATCAGTCAAATATCCAAATATGAAACAAATGGAAGACAGTATAAAGGGAAATTACGTTAAGAGTTATAACCAATAGTAGCGTTTTTGCGATTTTCAATATGTACTGAGAACACAATATGCTTAGGAGATAGAAATATGCATGTAAATGTAATGCTGTTTTATTGCATTTTAATCGCGCGTTCGTCCAGTGTTGGTCAAAAAGGGCAGAAGAATAATAAACATTGAGGATCAAACTTTGGCATCAATCACCTGTTATTAATTTTGTATCATGCATTCTGTTCGAAAAGGTGTCATTGTTTTAGTAATAGACATTACAAAAATTTAACACAAACTTTAATAGATTTAAGACTCAGACTATATATCATCAAGATATTGTGCTTTTTAATATTCGACTGATAATTTCTTAGCAACTTTGCATTCCTTCAAAATAGTTGCATGTCATTCACTTTTCGCATTTGTGTATTTTCATTAGCTGAGACAGTCTTGCATTCGTTCACTTAACTATGACGTCATACGACATAGGTTCTACGTTAAAGAGATATTTTACGGAAATTTCTGTGAATTATTTTAAAAGGCTGAGTTTAATGCATGCCAATTTTTAACTTCATAATATCAGAGAAACAAAAAATATTGAAAATGTTTGCGTTTTCTGGGACAACCCTGGTATATATATATAACTTTATTTTAACCTCATATATGTTCAATCTATGTTCATGTGCCTGCCAGAAGAGTTGTTCGTTCACGATTTTATTGACAATAGTATGTCAGCTTATCTTGATACGATTGTAGTAATAGCTATCATCATCATATTTTACCTGTTGTTGCAAGATCGTAGGATTTATAACATTGGGGATAAGAAGGTGGATTTTACATTTCATGTTTTTGGTAGCCATCATACTTTTCTCGGATCGTCACTTCCGGTTTAGTGACATATTTACCATAGTAATTTATGATATCAATTCAAATTTAGAATATTGGATCAGATTCTATATTTAAATTTGAGGGTTTGTGTACTTTGAGGCTATAAGTAATTCTTTATTCTTAGCATTAACTTTATAATCAGTCTACTCAATCGGGACTAAATTTGTTTATGCTATTGTCGGTAGTTTTGATATTCATACGCTACATTATTCAGTACCTATGGTACAGCATAAGAACTTTTGATAAACTTTGAAGATATTCCGTTAATAAATTCGTCTAGTCGAGTTTATTTTATGTATTATATTTCAAGTTGTTGATATTACATTGTTATGTTTGTTACGATTTTGTACGGCAGCTTGTGTGGCATGATTGAGGAGGGTGACATCTGTGTAGTCTCCATTTAGATAAAAAAAAAACGTAAACAAGATAATTCATCATAAAATTAATCAATATATATGCGGGGTTGGTAAACAATGAATTCTAAAGGTGACGTCGAATATGTCTTTTGACATATTTTGAAAGCAGTGGCTAGGAGAACACAAGAGATTTGATTGATTTTATCAAATTTATATTCTTCAAGATAATAAAACTATGGTAAGGACCCTTGGGTGACAACCCTATTCAGACATGATACGTTGTGATGTCTCCTTTCTAATCAGTCCATTATTGTATAGTGTGTATACATTTCAAGGAAGCAAAACAATGAGTTTATTTTAGTAAATTTTACTTCCTTAGTTTAAAAATGGATTTTTAATAATGCAATTCACTTTAGATTTTTTTTTTCACGGAAATCACTAAACATATTTAACTTTACATCCTGCAGAAGGCAAAACAGGTACCTACATGTATACCCAACAGACAGAAAAATCTGTTTCGTTACTTGCAAATTTAACTCAGTTCACTCTTTTCATGGTTTGCCGGAGGTTAGCAGACTAGAATAAAATTATCATACAAATCTTGAAAACAATATAAAAATGTTTCACAACATCGTAAACTCGCTACAGCTTGCCATTTTCATTTTTGGATGGAATGAAACAAAGACTTGTATAATTGGGTAAGCATTTCTGCTTTACACTATCAAAAAGCATGACAACATAGAAAATTACAGTTTATACGTATATATATTTAGAGGCTGTTTCTTTTCTATTATAGATCCGGAACAGTTGATTCAGAATGTTGTTATAATTACTACAGAGTCCATAATACATGTCAAGGTACAGTAAACCGATATTATATGTATTTCAACAAGGAAACTAATACCTTCTCTGACAATAAGAAAGACGATTTATCGGAAAAAATGTCTATCAAATTGCAAAAGTAACGCAGCACAGTTAAGGCTGCAGTAAGGAGGCGGGGCCTAATTTTTACGGGAAATGCTTACTATGACATCACACAAAAAAATAAGTTCTTCAAATTACCACAAAATGAAATGATTTGTAATTTTAAACTGTTGAATAGCTTTAAACTACATCAACACTAACTAATGCATGCATTATTGTCGTTGGTTAAATCCCACACAGCAATATATAAACAATTCTCTGATCGCAATGCACTTGTTAATGTGACGTCATATCGTAAAATTTGACGCAGTTTGTATGCAGTGAGAGGCGGATCAAGTTATATTTATACAATGAAAAATGTATTTTGTAATTAAATAAAATACGAATTTTAGATATATAAAAGGCCATTAACTTGGATGCGATGTCTATTTTATGATTTTATTCATATACTTCCCGTACATTCCCTAGACAAGCGATACTGTCGTACATTTGTATGCAGATTCATTGAAGGGTAATAGAAGGGTCGTAATAAATCGATATATTGCAAGGGCATACCCTCAATGAATTATGACAAGCTTTTACACATAAACTCAAGAAGTATGAAGATATTTGAAAAGTGCTGCGAACCTGTTGAAATCTTGCAAATGAATTAATTATATCTATATTTAATGTACTTGACCATCAAAATATTCAACATACGGTCTAACAAATGTAATTTTAGCAATTAGATAGTAGAATCTATATAGGTTCGCAGCACTTTTCACAAACTACAAAGAGTGTTGAAAATAATTATATGTTAAACTTAAATTTTTAACTTGGTTATGCCCTTGCAATATTAGAATTTATAGATGACCTCAATACTTCAGGTATATTTGCTAAAATCACGTGACGGCCACATCACGTGACAAGTCTAAATAAGAAATCTAATCGTCCTCAACATGTAGTTTTCAACCACATTGCATTTGTCTGATAATAGTAAAGTCCTAAAAAGAAACGCCCATCCTTGTAAAGAATGTATTTTCTATCTAAAAAATCCGCCGATATTTCCATTTGGCACCTTAACTGTGCTGCGAACATTTTAGATAATGTTGTCAAACAGTTATACCTCGGTTAACAATGGTTTTCTTTGGGCAAAATTTTCAAAGATAACCCTCAGCTATGAGGTATCACAATTATTACAAACAATAGGTATTAAACAAGAGGTCCATGGTCCACATCGGTGACCTAAGCACTTTGGCTAGAGCAAATTAGATATCAGATTTTATTGCCAAGTTTCGTATGTGGTTCAAAAAATACACCCCAAGGGTATCATGATTTGAACAACCTCGAATCTACACTAGCTGAGGAGGCTTTCATATTTCTGGACTAATCATAGCTTTGGAAGATGTTGAAAGATTATTTTCCGTATATATTTCTATTTGTTTGATCTTCTATTGTGGAACGAACCTACAATCATGATTTGAACAAACTTGAATCTACACCATCTGAGGATTCTCCTGTATTAATATGACAAATTGTGACTTTGCTATTCTTGAGAAGAAGACTTTAAAAGATATTTCCTAATATATATTCCTTTGTATAATTTGATCCCCCTGTTGTGGCCCCCACTCTGCCTCAGTGGTAATATTTTCAACAACCTTGAATATACACTACTTCAGGATGCTTGTGTAATGGAATGACATCGTGGCTCTGCTGTTCTGGAGAAGATTTTTAGATATATTCCCTCTATATACCAGGACCTCTGTATAACTTAAATCCCTTGTTTTGGCTTCATATACCCCGGACGCCATGATTTGAACAAACTTGAATATACTATATGATGCCTTTGTACTATGGCCTTGCTATTCTTAAGATTTTCAAAGATATTTCTTTTACATTGTATAGTCCTATGTATAATTTTGATCCCCTGTTGCAGCCCCACACTACCCCTAGAATCATGATTGAAAAACATGAGTCTACACTACCGAGGATGCTTCTGTACTAATATGACTTCTCATTGCTTTGCTTTTTTTTTTGGAGAAAATTTTTAAAGATATTTCCTATATATTCCTATGTATAACTTTGATCTTCTGTTGTGACGGTACAGTACTCCTGGGGGTCATGATTTGATCAAATTTGATTATACACTACCTAAGGATGTTTCTCTACCAAAATGACTAATCATGGATTTGCTGTTCTTGAGAAGCTTTTTTAAGATATTTCATAAATATTCCTATGTATAATTTTTATCCCCTGTTATTGACCCCCCTACCCCTGGCGGTTACGATTTGACCAAATTTTATTGATTGATTGTATGTTGTTTTACGTCCCAATCGAGGAATTATTCATTCATATAGAGACGTTACCATACACTGGTGAAGGGCTTCAAATTTTGACCTTTACTCAGGGCCATTGAGCAGTGATGGATCTTTATCGTGCCAACGCCTGCCATGACACGGGGCCTCGGTTTTTAAGGTCTCATTCGAAGGACTCGCAACTTTCACTTCAAAGTGCCGAGCGTATGACATAGGAACAGTTGTTATCCGTTTTTTATCGACTTAGGTCTGTCGTGGCCGAGATTCGAACTCATGGAGCAATCGCTCTACCGACTGAGCTATGGTGAACGTTGACCAAATTTGAATGTTCTCTTTGTAATGAAGCTTTCATTTAAGTTTCTTCTTTTCTGTCCCAGTGGTTCTTAGGAAAAAGATTTTTAAATGACGCCATTAAATTTGCATGAATTTTGTATTATCTGCCCCTGAAAGAAGATGTGATCCTTGATTTGAGCAAACGCTAATCCCCTTCACCCAAGGATACATGTGTGAACTTCACCAAGGGGTTCTTGAGAAGAAGTCGAAATTTTGAAAAGTTTGCAGACGACACATAATAGACGACAGACATACGCAGGACACCATATGATCTTTTATTGTATTAAATATCGTAGTTTTTATAAACAATTTTTTCCTCATTAAAGAATGCCCACCTGGTTATTTTGGAGACAACTGTGGTGCGGAATGTATATATCCTGAATACGGACAATCCTGTGGATTTAAGTGTAATTGTTCAGTTTTACACTGTCACAATGTAAAGGGTTGCCCTGAAGTACCACACGAGAGAAGTAAATACCAGTCTATTTTATTTTTTCCTGAAATGACTTATGCAAACTTTTTTTTACTAAATTAGCATCAAAACATTTAAATGTTATGACATTATTTCTCCTCTCAAACATCACAGGAACATTTCACCGCATGGGAATTCAACAATTATAGTATTCTAAATATGATAAATGTGTACAAATACATGCATCCATATTTTATTTGATATTATCTTTAGAAGATGACTTTGCACCCTTTATCATTCAAAATCGTAGTAAAATGCGCTTTCTGCATATCTTTTGTATTAACTACCTCCATTTTCAAGAAAGAAATATATAACGGAATTTTTTTTGCTATAATCCAAATTTAACAAATATAAGCGATGTTTTTTTTTGTATCGAGTTAGTACATGTAAGTATCGCTAATAATTCAATTGCAAAGGTACATGTCTATGGAAATAGATATGGATATCCTTAAATCACAAAAATTAACTACGCTTATAATGATTGGCCACTTTTTAAATAAAGTCGCCAACTTTACCGGTCGCTAAAATAACCCATTATACAGTATTTGGAACGATCAATAATTTCACTTTGCTATCTTTCATACCACTGACTTTCAACTTATTTTATGTATACATATAAAAAGTGTTTCTTCAGTGCCTTTCCTCTCCTCTATGACGCTATTTTATTTACTTATGAATGAAAATGCATACTCAAAAAGATATCATTTTTTCTATGTTTTTAACAGTTTTAATGGACAAGAGTAAAGGCAAGTGGATACATTTTTTTCTTTCTTCCCTAAATATTATGATATATAAATATAAGGATGATTTAATACATTGATCCTCAAATCTGGAGAACAGCTCTTACATATAACAATAGCTAGTACTTGCATTTTTTAAAGACAAATTATTTCTTCTTGAATTTCAATAACGCTTATGTTGATCTTTATGCACACACACACACACACACACACACACACACACAAGCACATCACTTCTAACAAAATATCCACGCCTCTGTGTTAAAAGCCTGTAATTAACAAGGAAATATTTTTCTCCATATCCATTACAATGTTCCTCCCTCACTTTAGCTTGTATATACATTTTTAAAATGATCTGCTCAATCATTTCCATCTGGAGAAAGATCGTGCGTCAAATAATGTTTAGTTGATATTAATATATTATCCTTTTTTTAAATTTGAAATTTGAATCATTAATTGTATCTTTAACCTAATCGCTCGTTTATCAGTGCATTTGTTACACTTTCCGTGAACGTTGCTCGACACTTGGCATAAAGCACATTTTGTCAACACAATGAGAAACCGGGGTTTTGTTCTTGTAATACACATTTCGCACGTTTAAGGCCAACCATTACTCTTGTTGCGGAATGCAACAGCGCAATTCAAGGGTCAGCTATATAAAGGTAAAGCATTGTCTAACTGGAAAGAGCAAAATTAAAAGGTATGTTTGCAATGAAAATCAGCTATCACATCCTAAAGATATGTATAAAAACGTTTTCTCTTTTTTGTTTTAAAGAATTCCGAACATTTTATCCCAGATATTTCGGGAAAGTACGTGTTTACCCTTAGAAGCCCGTGATTTACGCTGCATTATCACTTTGAAGTCACTACCTTTAGCAATTGCAATTTGGAATAAAATGTGTTTTCTCTTTATTTTGTATTATACCTGTTTCGTTTATACATTATTTCCATTACATGAGAAATACACAATAATTATGTAAAAAAACAACATATTTATATACATATAAATATGTTGTTTTTTTTTAGTTTATCATAACGCAATAGTATATCAATATTTTGTAATTATTATATTTTTATAGAATGGGTTAAAGGCTAATATAAACATAGGTAATCAAAGATTACGAAGCTCACCTCGACGAATGTTATCTATAAGTAAGGCAAATTTCACATCATATCTTTTTCTAGTTAGTGTACATCCCAAGATCAATATCCATGCAAATTTGGTTGAAGTAGGACTTATAGTTACTTGGAAATAGATCTGCTCCAAAAACTTATAACCTGTTTACTAATCAAGAAAATTTTGGTCAGTTCCAACATCCAAAGCAAGTCTGGAAGTTTCATCCTTAGATGCACCATTCATGCAAGTTTAATCATAACAGGCCATAGTATTATATAGTTACTCCAAAAAAATTACACTGGTCACTCATCTGGAAAATGTAAGTCAGATTCAGAATCCAAAGCAAGTTTGGAAGTGTCCATCCCTAGATACACCATCCATGCTAATTTGGTTAAAATATGGCTAAAATTCACTAATGTGGAAAATCTAGGTCAGATCAAGCATCCGAAGCAGGTTGGTAAGATGCATCATCCATGAAAGTTTGGTCCAGGTAGGGCTTATAGTTACTTGGGAATGGGATTGCTTCAAAATCTAAATCTGGTCTCACATGTGGAAAATCTAGGACAGATCCAGCATCCGAAGCAAGTGTGGTAATGTCCATCCCTAGATGCATCATCCATGCAAGTTTGGTCTAGGTAGGGCTTATAGTTACTTGGGAATGGACCTGCTTCAAAAACATTAATCTAGTCACTCATCTGGAAAATTTAGGTCAGATCCAGCATCCGAAGCAAGTGTGGTAGTGTCCATTCCTAGATGCATCATCCTAGCAAGTTTGGTCCAGGTAGGGCTTGTAGTTATTTGGGAATGGACCTCCTCCAAAAACTTTAACCTGGTCACTTATCTGGAAAATCTAGGTCAGATCCAGCATCCGAAGTAAGCGTGGTAATATCCATCCCTAAATGCATCATCCATGCAAGTTTGGTCCAGGTAGGGCTTATAGTTATTTGGGTATGGACCTGCTTCAAAAACTTTAACCTGATCACTCATCTGGAAAATCTAGGTCAGATCCAGCATCTGAAGCAAGTGTTGTAGTGTCCATCCCTAGATGCATCATCCAATGAAGTTTGGTCCAGGTAGGGCTTATAGTTACTTGGGAATGGACCTGCTCCAAAAACTTTAACCTGGTCATTCATCTGGAAAATCTAGGTCAGACCCAGCATCTGAAGCAAGCGTGGTGGTGTCCATCCCTAAATGCATCATCCATGCAAGTTTGGTCCAGGTAGGGCTTATAGTTATTTGGGAATGGACCTGCTCCAAAAACTTTAACCTGGTCACTCATCTGGAAAATCTAGGTCAGATCCAGCATCCGAAGCAAGCGTGGTAGTGTCCATCCCTAGATGCATCATCCATGCAAGTTTGGTCTAGGTAGGCTTATGGTTACTTGGGAATGGACCTGCTCCAAAAACTTTAACCTGGTCACTCATCTGGAAAATCTAGGTCAGATCCAGCATCCGAAGCAAGCGTGGTAGTGTCCATCCCTAGATGCATCAGCCATGCAAGTTTGGTCCAGGTAGGGCTTATAGTTACTTGGGAATTGGACTTGCTCCTAAAACTTTAACCTGGACGCCGACACCGACGCCGGGGGTATAGCATAAGCTCATCTCGACTTCGTCGAGGTGAGCTAAAAAAGTATTAATATAAAAAAAAATTCCATAAAGCGCTCAAACGATCAATGAATGCAGGTTTAAAATAATTATAAAAATGGTTTTGTTCTTGATAGTTTAATCAACAAAATAATTTAATTTCTGAAAAACCTATAGTATATGCATAAAACCTTACTAAATTTACTGTAAATCAAATAAATATCATCAATAGTGTTACACTGTACATTTTATTTCCATCTTAAGCAGTTTATAGTTAACTTTTATATTGTTAATCGAATACTTTACATTATTAATCCCCATGAAGGCGTAATGGTCAATTGGAAGAAATAGGAAAAACCAGCTGCGTTGAGCATGAAAAGACAATAATGCAAGTAGTTTGATAGCTCCAAATCAATTAAATTGCTTATTTGTTTCCATACATCTCTAACCACTGAAACACTGTGTTTTATCCTCCTAATCTTTCTTCAGTGAATAAAAAAACCTTTAAAGCTGTTTGTTGTGTGTTGTCCTCTTATGACATTAATTTGAAGCCAACAGTAGGGGATCTGTACTAGGAACTATATTCCCAAAAATAACATTTTTTTTTTAATCTAATTGTGAGAAAAATTGAAATCACAAGATCTTGCAAACATAAATAGCTTCAGAACGTTTTACTATTCAACACTTTATTCAAACATAAACAATGATAAATTAAAGGCAAGACTATTTAACATCATAAGCAACATTTTTTAAAGTTACTGCTTCTTTATTTCGCAAACTTTCCTTCCCTGTCATTGATAATCTGCAAACTTAATTTGTTAAAAACCATTCCGACTCAAACATAGATACCCTGAACTGCGAGGTTAATCTTTAAAAAATTTGCTTGATTTCCTCTTTGACATTATCTACATTGCATGTAATCTTTAGATTACATGTAGAAGTATCTGAGATCATTTTTTTCATATATATGATTGAAATAATCTGGAAATATCTCATTCAAGTAATTCTACCAAAATTTTTGAAGGATATAAATCTCATAATCCTACGTGTCTATATATATATATATATATATATATATATATATATATATATATATATATATATATATATATATATATATATATATATATATATATATATATATATATATATATGGCTCTAAAATAAGCTAATGTTTTAGTTTTTAAAGAAAAGGAATATGGCAAATTTTGAGGTTCATGAAGTCATCTTTAAAATTTCCAAAGTAAACATCTCACTCTGGATCATTATCCCTATTTTTTTCAAATATTTGACATTCATTTTGCAATTAACTGAAAACATTAGATCGGGTATGAGAACGAATAGGGAAACACAAGCTACGTATATACTTTCAGGGAATAATTTCCTCATGTTTCGCAGTGAATTTTATTTATGTCATAAACTGTTCTAGTTAGTACGATGTTATTATAATGGATCAACACCTCATAACTGCAGCGTTCTGTGTAACAATTGTGCCTAACATATTTTTCATTCACTTAATGTAAGTGTTTGATTTAATTTTTTTAACAAAATCTTCACTAATACATTTATGTGTCAAATATTTATAAAGTATTTAAAATTATTTTTATTAATAAGTTGAATTTAAGTTAAAATTTTCATATGTGGAGATTAGAACTTGCTTAGAGGAGTGTGAACCCGGTTATCAAAGAATTAATGAAACATGTGAAGGTAATTTAAATCGATTTTTTTCCCATTTTTTATTGAATATATATTTCGTCTTTTAAAGCATCTCATATGAATAAAGATGTCTATATAATTCATTATAAATCGACTTACACAGTGTGTCCAGCTGGATATGTTGGGAAAAACTGCACTGTACCGTGTCCAGACAAGACATTCGGGTTATTTTGTGGTGGAAATTGTGATTGTTTACCTGACGACTGTGATCCACAGTTTGGGTGCCCAACGGATCAAGGTGGATTTTTAAATTACATAAATATCATTTATGAAGTTAAATTAAAAATCGCATCAAACAAGATTTACAAGATTATTTTGGTGGATTCCAAAGACGTTATTTAATTATCAAATGCTTTTTATCATTGATTGATTGATTGTATGTTGTTTTACGTCCTATTCTAGAACTCTTTACTCATATAGGGACGTCACCATATACCAGTTAAGGGCTTCAGAGTTAGACGTATACTCGGCACGCACTCAGAGCCATGAAGCAATGAGGGTACTTACCGTGCCAACGTTCGCCGTGACATGGGACCTCGGTTTTTAAGGTCTCATTGTTATAAGACCCGTGACATTTAATTCTAGTGCCTGTGCAGTTACTTCCTATGTTTACGTCTTAGGTTTTACGAGGCGCGGCGAACAAGAATCGAACCCGGGCCTCCTGATCACGAACCAAACGTCCCACCACCTGGCTGCCTTGGCTTTTAATCATTAATCCTATGGAAAAGGTTTTGGATAATTTTTACTAGATGGAATTTTTATGAATACCTAGAGAAATGTGTAATTGGAACCTTTTTACGCAATCCTGGTAGGCTTTCTTCCCATTGTTCTTTAGTCCACGAATCTTATAAGAATTTTTCTCTAGAATATATTTTTCATATAGTCTGAAAGCACATCTTGTTTTAAGGCACTACAATTCACCACTAGAAGTTCTTTAAAGTCTGCGTGCTCACATAGATAAACACTTAATTGTTAAATAAACGTAAAATTTGTTTCCTTTAAGCAATTATAATATTAATATACAACCGCGTTTTCTTTTGTTGTACGTTTGGTGAACACTTATGTATGTGGATTCTCTGGCCAAAGTCAAAAGACTCAGATTTTCACGCGTATTATGTATAAGAAAAAAAAACATTCTTAGGCATTTAAACCTTTGAAATATTTAAGAGATGATGTGGTGCCACGTTCATATCGATGTTCCAGTGCGCAACATTTTCATCGTGTTGCAGTCATACCTATATACGTTGTATTAATTTTGCAATTTCTAACAAAAAATCGTCGAGAATTGACCTGAATCACGTGTTTGAACTAAAAATGTTAACATGAAGTAGATCAGCATACTTTGCTATTCATTCAACATATATGTGAATTTAACAGGGGAGGCTCTTTTTGTGACTCAAAATTTGGTCAAGATGAAAATTCCACTTTTTTTAGACTTCTTTTTTTTTCAGACCCCTGGTCTGTTGGCCCCCCGCTTTTCAAGAATCATGTAACCATCACTACAACAGATTGGATGATTCCCCTTGGTAAGAAACCCAATAATAATAGCCTTTTAAAGTAAACATAAATTTGTCTTTGTAGCAGATAATATAATTGGTTTTACAAACCGAGGTGAAATAGTCGCTTTTGATCGTATATTAACCTAAAATCGAAATCTATGTCTCATTATCCCACCCCCACCCACACACACATTTTTAACCATGGGAAATATTGTATTTAAAAGAAACATATTATAACAATTTCCTGTTAACTGTAAATTTCTTTCTTTCCTTTTTTTTTTTTTTGGAGGGGGTGAAGCTGGTCCTACCTGATAACCTCTGAATGGCTCAATGTCTTGAATTTAAATCATATTTGTAAGGTGGAATACATTTAACACAAATGAGTTATGCAGTTGAGAGAGTTGACATCGATAATTTTTAAGTAAATCATAATGAATATTAAATTTTTTTTTTAAATGTAGAATATTAAAACGAAATGCTCGGAAAATGTTTGCAAATTCCATAAATATTCGTTTTTTTATTTAGAATATTCAAATCACACCGAAGATTTTGAAACATGTGAGAATAAAATGACCAATCTTTCAATGTCCAAAAAGAGAGTCTTCATCATTACGACAGGAACAATAGTTTGCTGTGTACTGATCTTCTACATATTCCACGAGATCCGTAATCGTATTATCAATAGTGATTCTCTTCATCATTGTACTAAAATTGTGAATGTTTAAGCGGAGTATATAGCAGAAATTTTCAAGATGATAAATGGAAAAATTTTGTAGTATTAAGTATACAGAAAATTGATTGGGACAATAGTCTTCAATTCAATTCCATAGGTTAAATTATATATATATATATATATATATCACTGTATCCCACTTCCATTCTCAATGACCGTGTAGTGTGGGACAGCGCAGCGAGAATTCCATCGGCATCGAAAGCAAGTTTTTTGACTTGCCTAGATGGCCGAGCGGTCTAGCACACTGTTCCTGTACTGCTAGGAGACACATTCCGTAGGTCGAGAGTTCAACCCCGGGTTGGGGCGGAAGCGGGTATCCATGTAAAAGTTAATTTCTTTGTGCTTTCTATATATATATATATATATATATATATATATATATATATATATATATATATATATATATATATATATATATTAAAATTTCTAAAGCTTAAAACATAATTATTAATATAACAAATATGCATTCTCATTGTAATTAATCATAATATTTTATTTATATTAAAGATATAGTGTACGCAGATCTCTTAAGGCTGCATAAAGGGATGAGAGCTAATTTTATGTGAGATGTTAACTGTGACATCACAAAAATAGTAATTTCTCAGAATAACAGAAAATTAAATGATTTTTGATTTTAAACTGCATAGGAGTAATGACCCGCAGTTTATCTCAAAACTTACCACTGCATTCATTTTTGTTGTTAGTACAATCCCACACAGCAAGATATAAACAAGTCACTGATCGCAGTGCAATTGTCGACATGACAACATTATGGTGAAATTTGACGCATTTTATATGCAATGAGAGGCGGATCAAGTATTTTTTTCATTTAGAAAAAAAGGATTTTATTATTTAACAGTTTATTATATGCAAATTTTAGGTAGACCATTGATATAAATCTGAATCATCTGTTTAGTGCCATTATTTAAAAACTATCGAGAGATTTATTGCATTAATTGTACCGTGTCTTTTTGTACAGAGTTTGCATGTTTCACGCCGTGGTGCCTCATTAAATCGTCTTTTAGCAAGGCAATACAAGCAATAGATCTTGACTTTTTTTAATATACATAAAGGAAACATTCCTTAACTTGAAAAGTGCTGCTGCTTTCCTGAAATCGAGAGCATAACTTAATAAGTACATGCAATAATTGGTAAAGGTCAAACATGTTTCGACTAGAGCCAAATTACTTGAAATTTAAACTAATAAAATGCGAATTCTATTAAAAGCAGCAGCACTTTCCATAAACTACAAGTTTTGTAGAAACAATTACTTACTTTTTTTATTTTAACTAGAGTATGTCCTTGCGATATTGAAATTTGTTTTTGACCTACATACAGTACACATAACATGCATTTATCACTTGACTGTCAAATAACGTGACCAAACCAAAATCAGAACAGAATGGGGTATACAATGTTTTTTTTTTTCAATTAATATTAATGTCATGTGATAATATAGTAGCTTTCAAAAATAAATTCAGTTTTAAAAAGGTATATGTATTTATGCACGTTTATATTCAATGATTTCTTTGAAGTACGCCTTAACAGTGTTTCTACTCCTTGTTAAAAGGGATAATAAAATCATGCAGCTTTATTTACCTCAATAATTGTATATCCATTAATGCATATTATATTCACTGTAACATAAAAAGGAGTATAAATTATCACAATTTTCAAAGACACAAAACTCATGTGTCACATCTTCTTACAATCATTGTTTTAGGTATATTTTTTTGCGATGAAAGATCAGTAGGGTCATTTAATTTCATATTGAACAAAATGTACATTTAATGATATATTGTTAAAGATATATATATATCAATCTAGATACACGTAAAGACTGTGAACTCCAAATTTACAAATCATTTCAAACACACAGTTCAAACTTTTTGCATTACATTTCATTGGATATAGGGGAAAAACAGGGCAAATATATAATGTTGTACTACATGTAAGAAGATGTAAGTAATTATTTTTCTCAATGTTGAAGACCAAGTAAAATGTGTGATCTGATTTTATGAAATTTGTATGTTCCAATATGTTTGTATATTCCAATTAAGAGCTCTTGGGTCAGTGAACAAAATACCAAATAGGTAGATAGTGGGCGATTATCCACAAAAAAATCTACAATACTTTTGCAGGATGTATACATAAAACATCTGGAGGCAAGTATAGATATATGTAATGTAAAAGTATCACGTGAACGTTCTCAGTGCAGTGGGGGGACAAAAGTGTTGAGAAAAAAAATGGCGTCGCTAGAACATATCATAGATCCGCGCGTATTAAAATGAGTATTTTTTTTAAGAGTTCGAGTTCTGGAAATCCCCATGAAATATAAATAGGTTACTATAATGACGTATAGCATGACGTATATTTGATCGTCTGCTAATAGTTTTGTTGACATTCTATCTTGGTAACAAAATGGAGACGAAACGCCAAGAATTTTCACAACCCTTGAAACAAATTATTGTAGAACTTTATTCAAATGGAGAAAAAATGTCAGCGATTGCAAGAACTATCAGTAGATCTCTGGCTTCGGTTTATCGAATTGTCCGTAAATTTCAAAGCACTGGATCGGTGGAAAACTTGCAAAGATCGGGCCGGCCTCGTTCCATTGACGATCGGGAATTTCGGAGGCTCCAGAGAATTGTTAACAGAGATCGGAGGGCAGCCTTAGGAGAAATAACTGCACGATTTAATGAAAACAGAACAACTTCAGTGTCTCAGAAGACTATCAAAAATAGACTTAAAGAAAATGGCTTTACTAGAGGTGTGTATAAGAAAAAAGTTGTAATTAAAAATGTTAACCGAAAGAAGCGCTTGTCGTGGTGTAGGGAGAAGAGGTGGTGGAATGTGCAAAATCAGTGGTCAAAAGTGATATTCAGCGATGAATCTCAGGTATGTGTCGGTGAAAACAATCGTGTTTATGTTTGGTCAAAAAGCCTGGACTTCAATTTATCGTGAGGAATGGTTATATAAAGTGTTGAAAAATCATACGTTTTGATGCTATTGATTTTAGTAAAACTTTGTGATTTAAAATTTTCCAAAAGTTCTTTGGAGTTTTTAAGTATCCACGTCTGATTTACACAACTTCTCAAATATACTGCTGTACAGTACTCTTGTTTTGAGATTTGTTCTTTTAAACTCAAATCCGGTTCCAATAATTTCTAGCTAAAGGAAGCTGAACTACATCGTCTCTTCAACAAATCATTATATGATTACATACACATGTAAACTAGATAATGATCTGATGTAGTTACATTGTTTGTCGAGTCAGAAAGATGAAGTAATTTCTGATTCTCTAACAATTAAGAAAGCTACACAGCTAGGATAAAGCTGTCCATAAAATTAAAATTTTATAAGTGCGCTTTAGCGCATGCAATGAAATTAAAATTTTATGAATAAAACTGAAGTAAGGTATAACAATGTATTCTCCCAGCCTATTTAAAGAAAGAGATCTCGCGAGATCTTCCTTCTGAAGTTTGGCTGAGATGATCCAAGATAAAAAATTTTGCCATTTGTTAAAAGAAATAAAATTGCATTCACAAAACTCTAATTTCATTGCAACATATATAATACTGCACAAATAAAACATACGATTTTTTTTTTAATTTTTGTTATCAAGGTACACATTAGCAGGTGTTCTTTTCTCCTCAAGTACCACTAACCACTACTTCTTGCCAATGGTTGGATTTCTACAAAACATATTGATAGAATATGCTGAATCTCAAATATAATTTGTAACTGAATTAAACATCAATCATTTGAAATGTATTATACATATATCCATAAAGCAAAACTTAAACATTCAGGTAAGTGTATAAGCCCTTAGGGTGTGGAGGGTGGGGGGCTTATACCTTACTTCAGTTTTATTCATAAAATTTTAATTTCATTGCATGCGCTAAAGCGCACTTATAAAATTTTTAATTTTATTTCATAAAACTGAAGTAAGGGGTATAACAATGTATGTTTAAAGTCGAATGTTCCAGTTTTGCTTTGGTATTTTACTTCAATCTCAAAACAGAATCTGAGAATTCTGAATCATTTTGGACTGGTTTATTGTAGAAAGTATAGAAAGTGCTAGCTGATTTCCAGTTTGCTTTCTCCATGATTTGCTTGACCGATAAACCAAACTTGTTTGCTTTGGATGTACTAGCTCCTCTCATAGAATGTGCTTTAAAAATACTTGTATCAATGCCTGAATTTTCTAATATTGTTTTGAGCCATCTAGCAATTGTGCAAGACCTAACAGGCTTATGCGGTTTCAAAAAACTAAGAAAAAATTTATTTTCCCCTTTCCTAATAGGTTCTGTGCTCTCTAAATATTGCATGATATGTTTTCTGACATCAAGTAGTTCATTTTCAAACTGACTGAATATCAACTTTACAGGCTCTTGTCCTACCCTTCTTGTTTTAGTCAGCTGCACCACCTTAAAATCTATTTCTTTTGGGTAAATTTGCATATGATTAAAATCTAAATGGTACAATTCTGATGACCTGCAAGCTGTTGATAAAGCCATAAGACTGGCAACTTTCAATGTTAACAATTTTAAACCTAAATTTTCACAAGGTCCTAATGAAATTAAATATTTCAGTACAATATTAACATCCCATGTTTGAGTGTATCTTGGCATAGGCGGTCTAGAATTAAACACCCCCGACATAACCTGCTTGATGAGGTTGCTTTGACCTACTTTTATACCATTAATTTCTGGGTGGAAAGCTGAAATTGCGGATCTGTAACTGTTTACAGACCTATACTCATACCCTTTCTGATACAATTCTGACAAGAAATTTGCTATATGTTCCAAAGAGGAGAGAAAGGGATTAATTTGTCTGCTGTTACACCAGCTAGCCCAGTGTTTCCATCAGCTGTTGTAAGCTGATGGAGTTCCCTTTCTCCAAGACGCTGCGAGTAATTCTGAAGTGTTTGTTGATAAGCCTTGCACCTCTTTATATCGCCTGAAATTTTCCAGGCCACTAATTTCAGTGTCCTATTGATTATCAGAGGGTGTGGTTTCCCCCCTGGTGACAGAAGAAGGTCCCTCTGTGGTGGTAGAAGAATTGGGTCTACAATTGACATGTTCAATAACATTGGGTAATAAGGTTGTGTCTGCCATGACGGTGTCACAATGACCAACTCTCCCTTCTCTTTCTGAACTTTTGCTATGCATCTCTGTATCAGACAAAATGGTGGAAATGCATAAGCTTTCATCTCTCCCCATTTTGCTAGGAATGCATCTGTTCCCAAAGCAAATGGGTCGGGTTTCCAGCTCATGTATTTCTCCAACTGTGCATTTAGCCTGTCTGCAAACAAATCCATTTCTAGAGGACCCCATTGCAAATTTATCTGTGCAAATATTTTTGGGTTCAGTCTCCAACTGTTTGTACTTATGGGTGACACATTCCTGCTTTCCCAATCTGCTGTCTGATTGAGAACTCCAGGAAGGTGTTCCGCTGTAAGAGTTATTTTCTTTTCTAGACAATATTCCCACAACTCTTTTGCTATGTTTGTCAGAATGGGTGATTTTGTTCCCCCCCCCCACCTTGTTTACATAAGTAACTGCAGTTACATTGTCCATCCTCAGATGAATGTGAATGTTTCCTTTGTTCTTTGTCATTGATCTTACAGCAATGTTTGCCGCTTTCAGTTCTAAAGCATTTATGTGGAGTTTTTTTCTCTATTGGGCTCCATGGACCCCCCATTTTTTCCTGTGAAAATGGGCAATTGAACCCCCAACCCATTGTGGATGCATCTGTCTCTATCACTAGGTTTGGTTCTCTGGTTATTATTTGTTTTCCATTCCAAACCTCTAACTGTTGGATCCACCAAGAAATTTCTGTTTTGCATTCCTGAGATAGTGTGATTTTTTTCTTGTAACTGTTTTCTTTGACCAGACATTTTGTTTTGTGCATTTGTAATTCCCTGACATAAAGTGAGGCTGGAATTACTGCCTCTACTGTTGCATTCAATGATCCAACTAAACTTGCCAATTTTTGGATTGTAATGTGGTTGGATTCTAATGCGTTTTGGCATTTCATTTTTATGTCCTGAATTTAGTGCTGAGGTAAATAAACACTCATTCCACCGAGGCCACTTTTAGACCCAAAAACTCTATCATTTGTTTGGGCTCTAGCACTGATTTCTTCCTGTTTATCAACCACCCCAGGTTGTGCAATAACCAAATAAGGGAATCTCTGTCCTTCATCAACCCTTCTTTGGTTTGATTCAGAAGTAAAATGTCGTCCAGGTAGATTACCAGTCAAATCCCCATTCTGCGCAGAATTGCTACAATAGGTTTCATAACTTTCGTGAACAGACGGGGACCGGCTGCTAATCCAAAAGGCAGACTTGTGTACTGTAGGAGGTGACCCCCCCCCCCAACTGAACCTCAGGTATTTCCTGTGAGCTTGGTGTATCGGAATGCAAAAGTATGCATCCTTCAGATCGATTTTGCACATGAAGTCGTTTTTGATCATCATGTTTTTCACTACTTGGAAACCCTCCATCTTGAAATGTTCGTAAATTACAAATTTGTTTAGTCGTTTTAGGTTGAAAATGGGACGTGACCCCCCACCTTTTTTGGGGCGTACAAACAAAGTGCTTATGAACTGATCTGGTACTATGTTCTTGGGATCTACAATCTCCACCGCACTTTTTTGTAACATCTCCTGAATTTCTGTATCTAAAATTTGAGATTCTTTCTCTGAATAAGTTATCATGGGGATTGATGTTTGACTGGGTGTTCTTGAGAAATCTATTTTGTACCCTTCTAATTCTGTCAAGATTGAAGTGTCTTTTGTAATCTTTGCCCAATTTGAAACAAAATGTTTTAGCCTGCCCCCCAAGGGGATTTGATTTTGTACAATTTCTGTTAATTTTAACTTTTCTACACCTGGGTGGAGATTGTGATGATCCCTCAGAACTTTTGACATCTGTTCTACTACTATCGGTATGTTTACGTGTGACGTAATTGACAAATTTGACATACCTCTGTTTCTTTGTAATGGCGCCTCTTCCTGTGCCTCTTGAGTAGCTCGACCCTCTGGACTTTGCTCTCCAGAGGGTCCCTGACGAAAGGGCTGGTCAACACTCTGTCTTGGTTTCTTGTTGACAGGTCTGGCGATGTCCCTTGACATCTCTCGTGCACGCTTTCTGTCTTTCGACTTCCTGTACAGGGTGGTGTAAAAGTCGTTCCCAAACAGGACAGAGTCGTCCTGAAGTTTCGTCTCGTTTTCACGTAACATGCTCTTTGCTTTCTTTGTACTTTTGAGAATTTTTGCAAGGAAATTCAGTCTTCGTTCGTAAAGACACGCAACATTCACTTGACCAATCATGAGTATAGTTTTTTCAAGCAAGTTCACCACTTCTTCTATTTCCATACTAGACTTGCTGCCCTCATGAGCTTTGTCCATTTCGTCCCAAATCATAGATAAGGGTCCCATGCACTGAGAAACTCGTTTCTGTACAAATTTTAGTGAAGAATCGTGCATTTTCAAGAACTTCATTGACTTGTGATCCGCCACTAAGTCCTCGAGATAATCGTCGACATCCGGAGGATTCACAAAA
This sequence comes from Saccostrea echinata, assembly GCF_033153115.1. Taxonomy (NCBI): domain Eukaryota; kingdom Metazoa; phylum Mollusca; class Bivalvia; order Ostreida; family Ostreidae; genus Saccostrea; species Saccostrea echinata. The sequence continues at coordinate 44,675,609 of NW_026889778.1, forward strand.
TGGTTGCCAGGTATAGGCGCGTCTTCCAAAATGCGGGAGCGAATTTTCTCCTCTGACAAATGAAGCTTGAAATACTTCTTGGCATACTTTGCCTTGCTTTTATCTAGCATGTATTCCGTCTCATCACTGAGAGGGTCAAAACGCTTAGCGTCCAAATCATCGTCTGAGTCGGCCTGTGGCTCGTCTCGGGTGTGCGACAGTGTCAGGGGCGACTTGTAAGTGAAATCGTCAATTTCGCCTTCCTCATCAGATGAACTATCATCCTCATAGGGATCGGTCGATTCACTGTCGTCTTCATAACGATCTTTATCAATAGCCCCCTTGCGCACACTTTTCTTACGGATGCTATAACCACCCCACTTTTTGGGGTCGCCATCTTGGCCACACAAATTACTATCTGCTTTTGCAGAAATGCCATCTTGGCCAAAATCTACTGCCCCATCTGGGCTACAAACAGGACTATCCATGTCCAAAATAAAATCTGTACAAAAGTAAGCGAAATTACTAATGAACAGTAAGAAATCCGCAAGGATTGTAGTAGATAGACAAATCGAAAAATTTTAGTCGTCTGCTAACAACGAAGCCAAACGGAAGAAGGAAGATCTCGCGAGATCTCTTTCTTTAAATAGGCTGGGATTACCGGAAGCCAGGGAGAATACATTGTTATACCTTACTTCAGTTTTATGAAATAAAATATCAAATTGTACCAGCTGTAATAACTTCTCTGAACTACCTACATATGACGTCATAATAGCATATGACGTCATGTCACTGCACTCTTGAGCTGATGACGGGGAAAGTGTCATAACTTAAACATTCGTTGCATATGGCATGTAGATGTTTTTACATTGATGTTAGATTCAGGTGTCTGGAGTGTTGATATTAGCTTTAATGTGCTGTTTTGTAGTAAATATTTGTAATATAATATCTTTGTTCCTTTCTATTGTCTGATTTGCAGCGTATTCAAATAATAACTAAAATGTAGAATTTGAAATGTTCCCTGCTACACGTCCGAAGACAGAGTTAGAATTTATAAATCGTGTACAGGTATATATTAGACTGACACAATTGATAAATAAGGATAAATTTAAGATATTCTGTGTGAATCTTTAAGAGAAGTGTGTCATGTGACTCCAAAAAATTTGCATTTTTATAATACATGACAAAACTCTCTTTGCAAATTGGCTTACATATATGCATATACAGTACCAACCAGACCCAACCTGGCAAAAAGCAGTCCCAGAGAAGTACAACAACGGTCTCAGAGCAATTCCAGAGCAGCCCGAGCGGTCCCAGAGCAGTCCCAGCAGTTCCAGTGGTCCCTGAAAGCAGTCCAAGTAGTCCCAATTGGCGGGGGTTTAATTTAATTGGCGGAGCTTACTCAGACCTGAGTGGAGATGCTAATTAATGCGTGAGGCTACTTTAAGGAGGCTGGGGGGTCAACAAATTAACCACAAATTAACCACCAGATTTAACTTATTTTTTTAGATATGATATCTTAAGCTGTCAACTATCATTTGGCAAAGAAAAATTTCAAAAATTTTAATTTTAAAATTTGATCATTTTCTATTATAATATCTTCATATGGAGCTCTTCTTCTAAAGGAGATCAATATAGTCTAAAAATGGCCACAACCCCCAGCCTCTTTAAGTTGTTGATATACTTACGTTCGATGCCTTTTGAGAAATAAAAGACGACATTATATCCAAAAAATGTAGGTGATTATCCACACAAATGTCGTAACCATTTGTATCTTAGAGAAGAATATAAGACTTTTCCACATTAACCTTTCCTTTCAATAAATCAAGTCACTTGTTTTGATTAAAGCTAAATGTGTACTTAATTTACTTTGTCAAACATCTGCTAGATATTTTTACATCGATACTACATTATCTAATTGTAATTTATCTGAACAGAAGTTTATCCTTGACCTCTTTAGATTATTCGTCCTTGTCACATCTATTTGCTACAGTAACTATAACACTGTTAGAAAAATTATTTTTGAATACTCTATATTATACATTTATTTATATCTGGAATGTTTTATTACCTTTACTGTCTGTTGAGAGATATGAATATTTTAATTCCAAAATTTCGTTATCAAATTTAATATATTATTTACTTGTGCATTGTATTTCATGTATAAATTTGTATTAAATTATCCGATTCATAGTTGGAAAAAATCAGGTTACATTTTATACACTATGTACACTGTATACTAGTTTGTACGCAGAATATATACTTTAAATATGTTGTTCAGTGACGAATAAAAGCAAAATGTTTAGTTTGTTAGTTGGCTGGTATGTCTAAGCATCTTTGAAAATTTTTACAGATTATGTTACTCCACCCATTTCGCGGGAAAAATCCAAAAAAATGCAGAAACTGACAGGTATTCGGCATTAACGATCATTGAGTCGTGAGGGCAAGAACCTTTTGCAACATTGTACCTCAGTTTATTCATGCTATAGTTGATTCAATGCCCTAGTCAGCAAATACAAGTTATCATTAAGTCGAATGCTGGCTGGCGGTTTTCATACTAATTTTTAGGCTATTATTTACACACAGAATTGTTTATGAATTTCTCCGTTTGCCAGATCATGGCAAGAAGCACGCAGCAGGTGTGCCTTTTGATATTAATCGTTATTTCTCTTCTCTGAGAGGATATATGGAATTAAAGCCAACTAAGTCAAACTAAGGCCACAATTAAAATATTGTTGGTTTGGCGTTGCCGACTTAGTCTTTATACGTTTGGGTCGGTAGGTAGGGAAAATATTTTTTTTTTATTTAAATTTCAAAAATGGTACATGTTGTTAGTATCCAAAAGTCATGAGTTTTCGATAGTTTAACAACCACAGTCCGAATTGATTCTCAGTTTTGTCATTGATTTTCAAACCCTATTAGTTTTAAACTTTTAAAATACATGTACATAGTATTAAAAATCACCGACATTAAATTAGTGTAAATTCGAATCATGTGCACGAATCCAAGCATGGCAGCTAGACTAGCAAATTGGACAAGACATTGTACCGTGAAATTTCTACTTTGAATTGGTATATCTTATTCATCAGTTTACTTTTAAAACCACATTACCACAGAGAGTCATGCCATCAACTTCTGTTATACCGAGTTTACATTTTACTGCTTTCAACAGCCATGCTTGGATTCGTGATACGCATTTATTCAACGTCACATAGACGCTTATAAATGAAAACTGTTTGATCAATCAAGCGTTTACATGATTCTTTCCCATTCTGTACATATTACGCAAACGTACAAACACCTAAATCCGGATGAATAAAACGAAATAAAAATTATGATCAGTATCTGTTGAAAAAATTCTTCCGACTGCACCGATTTATGCGAGTCGGCCGGCAACGCCAAACAAAGCTAATTTTATTTTTGGCCTAATAGGCCGTTGTTTGTAATAAGCCTTAAAAATATTTTACATGCTTTGACGGTTTGATTCATTACATAATGTTCATATGCTTATTCGAATTCTTTCATCGCTCATAGACTGCTGAAGATATTGGATGGTACAGATTTGTGTGTTCAATTGTCTAATGTAACCCCTTAATTTTCTTTAAAAACTCTTCATCCATTCTTCCAAATTGTTTGACGTCAATGTACTCACTTTAAATATTTCGGCTATCGTTTTGCATACACATTAACGAAATTCATATCAGAAATAAGTTCTACCGCCATTTGAAAGATCGATACTCCCCAACTTTGGAGCTCTCAAAAATGATTGCTTTTAGAATGTCTCCCAACTTTTACGTGTAAACCACACGTAATGATGGGTCTAACTGTACTATTGTTGAAAGAAGATAAAGAACAAGAATCCTTAGAATGTTAGTAGTGTTTATTAATAACGTTGGATTACCTTGGCTATTTTCAATTATATTTACATTTCTAATTATTTAGAATTGAATGTAAATTTCGCCAAGTAAAAGGTCACGCTCCGTAATATACATGTCAATCTCTCGCGGCTGTCTGTGTCCGACATCAGTGGGCGGGGACTATGGAAAATAAAATGGATTTCCTCCTGCATTTTAAATGTATTGGACAGCAAGTTTTTGCTTACACTATATTTACACTTTTATTTCACATAAAAATGTAAAACATAAGGAATCAATGTCTTGTTTGTTGGTTATGTCAGGGACATTAACGACAGTTGGAAACGAGGGCTAATGTATGAATAACTGGCTTCGCACGTTATGCAAATAATTCCACGTTTCCAACTTTCGTTTATGCCCTGCCATACCGTACAAACTATAAACTTTACAGTATTTTATAAATAAACGTGTATTGCTATTTTAAAAAAATCAGAAAACCATGGTTTTATAGAGACAATAGGAACACAATATTTATTATTTAAGACTTACTTGTAATAAATAAATATTGTAAACTATGAAAATCTTAGTTTTTACATTTTCCAATTTTGTTTAAATATACAATGTATTTATAATTCTTAAATAATTAATTTGTTTGTTTGTTTGTTTAACATCCCTTCGAAAAAAAATTTTCCACTTGCTGGTGGAGAGCTGCAAATTTAGACATTTACTCGGCACTTATAATTAGGCCTTTGAGCAGTGAAGGATTTTTTTCTGCCAATACCTAATGTGTATTCTCATCCGGAATACCCGGTCTCCACATCCCACAAAGGGATTGGAACCCACAACGTGAGGATCGACTTCTTACTCAGCGACTCTTGAGCAAACGCTCTAACCATTGCACCAGGCGGGCGACTGATTAATTAGTAGCTATCAAGGGTTTAAAAATCTAAATACTATATTAGGTCGATAACTAGGTCGACAATAGCATTTTATAATAGTTACTTGCTAGAATTACTTTCCGACTTTAAGAATTACACTCTTACAGTAGTTCATCCTTAATTTAAATATGTCTTTTTATCAGCATAAGATTATTTTGTAATTTTTTTCAAAAAGCATTAATTTTCTAATAGAACGGGAAGGCCAAAAAAGAATGCATTTTGACTGAGGTTTTCAACCATGAATATTTTAAAGTTATATGCATGACCATTTTCCTGTGTTTAAGGGGATATCCTTTTGACGATATTGGGAACAGGCACGATACTGGTGAAACAGTGAAAGTTAAAAGGTTCCTATATCATTTTGCTCTATGAAAAGGTGATAAGCCCAGTATGTAGAATAATTAGTTCCTAGATTCTCGAGGAAAATGCATATGTTCTGGATTTATTTGTACATTATTTGAAATTCTCTTGTTACATCTAACATTTGATCTTTCTCTTTTCAATCATGGTTAATATTAACATGAGGCCCATGGGCCACATCGCTCACCTGAGTACTTTGGCTAGGAAAAAGCAGAAATCAGTTCAGTAAAGTTTAAATATAAAAGTGGTACTGGGGGATGATTTGAACAAACTTAAATCTGCACTACTTAATGATGCTGTTTCTGAATAAATGTGATTAATTATGGCTTTCCAGTTCTTCAGAAGAAATTTTTTATTGAAATATCTTTTATATTCCTTTGTATAATTATGGTCACCTGTTATGGTCCCTCTATAGTCCTGGGGTGGGGTCGAGGGTCATGACTTAAACATATTTTAATCTACATTACCTGAGGATACTTCTATATTTTTATGACCTGTCATGGCTTTACTATTCTTGAGAAGGAGATTTTTAAAGGTTTTTCCTATGTATACCTATCTAAAACTTTGATCAACTATGTGGCCCCACACTACCCCTGGGGGTCATGATTTGCACAAAATTAGTTTTACACTACCTGAGGATGCTGCCATATAAATATAAATATTACCAATAGTGACTTTGCTGTTCTCGAGAAGATTTATAAAGATTTTTCTTATGTATTCCTATGTAAAATGTAAAACTTTGATCGCCCATTGTGGCCTCACTCTAACCCAAGGTCATTATTTGAACAAACTTGAATCTACACTACCTGAGGATGCTTTCATATACATATGATTGTTCATGACTTTGCTGTTCTTGAGAATAAGATTTTTAAAGATTTTTCCTATGTATTCCCATGTAAAACTTTGATCACCCATTGTTTCTACATCCTACGTACCCCCGGGGATTTGAACAAAATTTACACTATGTAAAGAGGGTTTCAAATAAGTTTCTTTTTTTCGCACAGTGGTTCTTGAGAAAACGATTTTTAAAAGATAACACCAAATTTTCACTAATTCTTATAAATTTCCCCTTGAAAGAGACGTTTACAGACGGACATACAGACAGACGGGGGACGGAAAAAATGTTATCAGAAAAGCTCACTTGAGCTTTCAGCTCAGGTGAGCTAAACATTTCAATCGAATAAGAACCCAAATATGTAAAACCGAACGGACATGGGGAATTACGCCTTAAAGCTAAGTACATACACGTATTTCAGGAAATAATTTGTTTCTTGCTATGCGCTTGATGATGATATGCTGCTGTGATTAGTTTATGAAGTCTTTTTGTGTTCAAGATGTCCGATCAATGTTTCTTATTTTTGTTTTGGGTTACCATTGTGTTTGACATATTTCCCACTGATTTTTTTTACATGTAAGAATCCGATTTTTTTTAAAATAAAACTTACCTATATATTTACATTGAATCCCTTGAGTTCATATAAATATTTTGAAAGCATTTAACCATACTTTGTTGTTTTATAATATGGTTAACTAAACATGAAACGTTTCTCATATTTTCAGATCTGCTTTAGACGTTTGTCCTGCCAATCTTTACAGGATTAATGAAACATGTGAAGGTAATAAATTGTTTTAAACTACTGTTGAACCTTTTTTAGAATTCAAATATAGTCATATTTCTTAAATATCCCTTTGTATATAAGGGTTAATTGACTTTTACAGAATGTCCAGATGGATATTTTGGAAACAACTGTACTGTAATGTGTCCAGAGATGACTTTCGGGTCACGATGTGGTGGAAGGTGTGACTGTTTACCTGTAGACTGTGATCATAAGTTCGGGTGTCCTTCACCTCAAGGTATATATGCTTATTTTATTGTTTGAAGAAAAAGGTACTTGCAGGTTGATGAATCTACTGTGTCAAAATCATTCATTCAATAAAAGTAAACAGAAAAGAGGCTTATTGTTAATTTGGATGGGATTCTTATAATACATATGCATCTATTTATTGTTTTCTATCATAAATGACCACCAAGGTAGCTTAGTTTGTAGAGCGATTTCTCCTTGATCAGAAGATCAAGGGTTCAAACCAAGGTCGATAAAAATAGGAAGTAATTGTACCTTCGCCGAGGCACAGGAAGTTGAAATGAGTTGCAGGATTTTTGACAAAACCTTAAACATCGACGCATAAAGTAAAGGTCTAAATTTTAAGTCCTTCACCGGAATTTGGGGACGTTTCTATATGACAGAAAAAAATCTATCTATCTATCTATCGATCGATCGATCTATCTACATGTATCTTTCTATATATATATATATATATATATATATATATATATATATATATATATATATATATATATATATATATATATATATTCATCGATCTTTCTATCTATCTTTTCATCTATCTATCTATCATCTAATCTATCATACATGAAAATGCTAAACAAAACAAAACATGAAAATGTTTAAATAGACTAATATTTTCAATGATTGCAGGGTAATTGCACTGTTTTAGTATGAAAGTGTTGGACGCAAAGTGTAGATATAAAACACATGAATAAGCTATGGCATGATAAATGGGGTTAAATAATAATGCAAAATTCCTTACCTTCGGGATGATACTGTGAACTTATTTTGAAATGCAGATTTTATACTTATTTAGAAAATTCAACTCAGGATAAAGACTCGGAGACATGTAAGAAAAACGTAAGCAAAACTACAACACCCACGAAGAGAGTGATCACAATAACAATTGGAACAACTGCTTGCTGTTTTCTGATCTTCTACATTTCTCACGAAATCCGTTGTTTAATTCGTAAAAGAACTCGTCGTGATTGTAAACTCATTCAGAATATTTAAGTGGAAAATTTATGTCAGTAATGTTAAATACACTAATTATCACTTGGAAAGCGTCGAATTGCTGGATTAGACCGAGGGTATATTTAGGGAAGAGGCATACTCTTGAAAAGGAAATTATTCTTTGCTTTTCAATTCTCATCTCATAATATACACTATTACAGTAAATATATATAACGTGTACATGTAGCATTTTCAAGTCCATTGTATGATAATTTCAGCACATTCCAGGCGAGTATAAGCAAAATTGTCTTACAGCGAAAAAAATCAAACAGAATAAAAATTTTAAAAAGTTCTATACATGAGTGCAATATATAGACGATATTCTGTATTCTGTGGTTGCATATGTCAAGCTGTCTTTTCGTAACATATTGGCATAGGTTTGACATCATAGCTATTGTGAGATCGAATACATTTTAAACATGGATATAAACAACATATTTGGAGAAGATTTTGGCAGTTTTAGTTTCTGTCAGGATAGTTTATTTATCTTATAACAGGCCATGGCAAAGGAGTATTGTTTTACAACATTCTTTCTGAGGGGAAGCAAAATCGAGAGTTTTGTCGCATTTCTGATATTCTGTCACACTATAACAGATTATCTCATTCATATCCATTCACACTGTGACAGAATATCACCATTATTCAATAATTATTCAATAAATAATTTACAGTATTTCACTGTTGAAAATAAATTGTTCTTGTAATCATAAAATGAAGTTAAGATGAAAAATGGGAGAAAGAGAAATCGCACATGACTTTGTTGCCAAAAGCTTTAGCTTTCGTGTTTCTATAGATTACTTGGGGAAAAAAAATTAAAAGTGAGAAATATAATGAAGAAATATTGTGTCAGCATAAAACGTTTTATTATAATGAATGGATATCGGTTTGTGGATTTTTTTAAAACTTTTGAGGCTGTAAATTATATTTTAGAAACATGTATTTAGAAAAAAAAATATTACGCAAGTTTTTTACAATATAAGTAATAATTTCTTCCATGAACTATTTATACGAACGACAGACAAAGGGACGTTCAACAACACAGCTGTCAGAATTGCATGCACTTCCCGATTTTTACGATGGCTTATATCAGCCAGGACAGTCTACAGTAAAAATTAATGGTAGAATGTGTCAGTTATACATGTCGATCTTTAAACAAAATGGCAAAATGTACAGGCTGTAATTAGGAGATACCTAGTTACTGTATTAAAGTGGCATTACACACTTTGCTTTTCGTAATTTTAGTTAGTACAGACTTTTTGGTCTGTAAAACAAAGAACAAGGTACGGTTTCAATACAAATCTAGCCCTGTGTTTTTCTTAAAAATTAAAGTGATGTAAAAAATTAAAACTCATGCTTTCAATCATTGAACTTCCATGCAGAAAGATCATACAAATCATTTTTCTCACATGACCTTCTAAATGCTAATTGTGACGTCATAAACTTGTGCATTTTCCCGTATTTTCTTAAAAAGTTGCAGAAGACACCAATTTTCAATGAAATTTTCTTTCAGATAATATTCTCCACAGGCATCGCCCACAAAGATTTTGATATATGTAATTTTTCAAAGAATTTTACACAACATATCCGAAAATTAAAATGGGCGACGGATGTGGACATTATTTTCTTAAGGAAAATAGCCCTTGAAATGGGTCATTTTGAAGCTTTTTCTGTTTAAAATAGAGAAATGCATCAAATTATTGACGTCATATTTCCAGAATAGTACTCCTTCATGCCATATTCTTTCCTGATTTATCACAGCAATATACTCAATTAATATTTAAGATAGTTTCAAAACTTTTGAAAACATTAAATTTTTAGGGCACAATAAAGCTGAAACCGTACCTTCTTCTTCTTTGTTACTTGTTTTTTTTTTTTTTCTGAAGTTCAGTCAAAACGGGTTTCAACGTTTATGATTTTACGATATACATGTAACAACGCCGTCCTTGTTATTGTTGTTATGAAACCCTTTGAAGAAGGGTTGCCTTATTTTAAATCTATTTTTTATTCCATTGATAATAAAATCATTACATTTTAAAATCTTTAGTCTGGTCAAGCAGCTTATGAAAAGAAAACATTAATTAAAATCATCTATAAAACTTTCTAAGAATTGATTTGAAATATATTGGCATGCTTTCCCGATTTTCCCACTTTCCCAACTTTTTCTTTCTCAAATTCCCTTATAAATAATGTATGGAGTCTCCCAGTTGAGTCGACACGCAAGGGCATGGCATAATTCTAAAAAAGAGACAAGCTATTGACAAACAAGTTGTTAGAACAAGGATATCAACAGTCTCATTTAAAGTAAAAAGTTCTATGGTCGATACAATGACCCTTTCAGCAAATACAATCTATCACTAAGTCGAATACTGACTGGCGATTCTGATACAAATTGTTAGACGTTTATTTACACACTGAATTGGCTACGGAATTTTCCGTTTGCCCGACCATGACAATGAGCACACGGCGGCTGTGACCGGTCGACAGGGGATGCTTACTCCTCCATGGCACCTGATCCCACCTCTGTTTTATTTAAAATATGGAATAAAAGCTCTTCTGCAGGATGCGAATGTCTTTGATTCTTTAGATTTTTTCATGCTGTAACAACCCTGTAGATATATGAAGAATATAAAAGGCATTGACAAAATATATGTGATTCACTGTAATTAACAAAGATTCCGTACCTCTGAGGAAACAGTAGGGTTGATTCAAAAGAAATGTTTAAGATTCAGATTATTAGCGTATCGTTTATATTTATCTTTAAATTTTTTTTTGGCTGACTCCCTCCCCTTTCTTTTTCTTTAACAACTTTCACAGTATATATAGGTGTATTTGTTATTTGCTGGTATGACAGAAATGATGAATCATTTCGAATTATTTGTAAATATGTGTCTAATGCAAAAATTTTACTATGTATACTAATGGAAATTATAACAATAATAAAAAAAAGATTTTTCATGTATGTGATGTTGCATACATGTAGGGCGTACATGGAGACATGGAGTGTGGAAATAATCCCGAGATGGAAGGATTTCCGTTATTTCAAGTATTTTGCATATTTCAAACTACAAAAATAATTATATGATTTTTCTGCTGCTTTTCTATTATTTTGTTAAAATTAGTAACATCACACATAGATAGGTAGGTTTTTATAATTGGACAATTATAAATTCTTTTGATTTCTTGAAAAACTCGAAACTAAGATCTATTGTTAGAACAAAAAAAGATTGTGTATTCAAAGAATCACAACGTGTATATATAATATATATATATATATATATATATATATATATATATATATATATATATATATATATATATAATATATATATATATAGTTATACAAGAGGCGTGTTATGGGATATTTGGCGTATCTCAGACTCACGTTGTGGGATCCTTAGGTGGTTTATGGGTCATCTATATTTTGACCCATAAACCATGTAGTCTAAACTTCACAGAAATGTTGAAAATGCTATTCCTACCATAAAAAACAAAAAAAATATTTTTTTTGACCCATAAGGATATATAGAAAAATGTCCCACAACGCAAAATCTATTTTTAGAACAGTCGGTCTAAGTCCCTCGCTTTCAACATTTTGTGTATCTATAAATGTCAATTGGAATATCCCACAATACGGTGTAGCGATACACGCAATGCATTGTGGGAGGACGATGGCGGCGATTAGCAGTGGTAAAGAGCTGACAGCTGTAAGTATCTTGTTATTATTATTCAGCAGCAAGTAGTAGAGCAATTGAATATAACACATATTTATGATAATTAGACGAGAGAACGAGGGACTTTCGAACTTGTTTGATCGTAAACACAGTTTAAGGTTGGTCGCGGGTTTACTGCATAAAAATTCTTACGGGAAAACATGTTCAGAAAAATTTGATATAATGTTCCTTAGAATTTGCGGCATATTGTCTGAAATTTTTATTAAATTTGCCTACGTGAAGATAAGTAGCTTATCTTTTCTAGTTTTATGAAATTCTAATTATAATTCTGCCCACAAAGTCAGAATGAACGGTATATTGATATAAACATTCTTCGTGCATTAGAATTAATATGCAGTAACACTGCGATAGATAATATAATACAAGTAATGTTAGGATGTTCAAGTTCATTATTAAGAATTCAAGTATAACACGGTAAAGGAAAAAAAAAGCCCACCATTGAAGGGGGGTCGGGTTATCGGTAATGTTTTTTTTAAGTCAATCGCAATTCAGTATATACAATGTAGTCAGAACTCTCAAACATTTGTTCTTTCTTGTTTTTTTTTTCTTTATTAATTTTCATCATTAAAAAATGTAAAATACATGCATTCAGCTTAAACACAGATAGCTTAATTTTGTTATAGAAAAAATTGTACTTGAAGTCTTGATACTTGTATTTAGTAATACATGTAGTATATTAATATCTGTTTAGAGTGCCATAAACATGATAAAGGTCCGATATGCTGGGTGTTTGTATGAATTCATTTTAAGGGGATGAAGGACACATGGTCACATGACTCTGTTTAACTAACATCATAGTCTCCATTTATATAAGTGCAATATGTGTAAAGCATTAATTCTTGTATAATTTTTTTGACAATTTTTTAACTTTAATTACCATCTTATATAAAAAAATTAAAAAAGTTTTTACGTTCTTGTAAACATTAACAAATTATGAAAAAGATTGATCCACTCCTCTGTTTCCCTAAACTGCGTGTCCAACAAGTTGGTGACGTCATACACGATCTGTTAGTACAGCAAGATCATACTCGGTGAACACAGGGGTGGTATTGTTATGTAAAAACAGTTCATAATCAGTATATGATGAAATATTTTTAGAAATGGGGAACAAAAAAATTATTTTTGCATGGCTGATGATGGAAATCATATGTAGGTATATCTTATTTCGCTTATTTAGCTTACGTGTGACGTCATAGTTGGTTTTTCTCATAGTTGAGAAATGTAACATGACACATTTTTGTCATGCTTATGTCCTCTTTAACGATGTCCTGTGAAATAATGAGGTCAGCTTCATCATTTGAAATTTTTACAGTTAATCAATAATTTGAAGGATTTGCATTTCAACGTAAATTAAAAAATATTGAATGATAGAATTTTTTGTAAATTACATTTTTTATTGTTTAAGTTGTCTTAAAAAGTGCATAATTTTCCCTATCCAGATGCAGTGTGATAGACAAAACTTGCTTTTTTGAATTTTAAAGCCTAGTTATACTCTGAAATAATTTAAAAGATACATGTCCACTTTGATATTTTTTACATATGCTTAAAAAATCCCATTAAGGACAGAGTAATGAGCCCGGAAACATAGAGAATTAAAACTCCACTTAGATACAGTAGGGCATAGTAATTGTCAATCAATATCTCCAAAATAAGGTAAGAAACCTAATGATATAACTGCTTTAAGATATGTGGGACATACTTAATTAGAAATATACAAAATATGAAAAAAATTGAATGATAAGTATTTTTTCAGCTCAAGGTCCTTCTCCTCCTTATTTTAACATGTTTAATATCAATTCCTTGCTAGCCTGCTTATACATAGAGAACAACTTTATTAGATTCAAATACAAAATATTTTTTTAAAAAAGAGGAAAATGCATTTAATTAAATTTCATCCGTTTTTAGTGTTTAGGGTTGATGTTTTCCTTAAAATAACAAATGTGGGTTTTTTTTGGCTGTGATGAGCAAACATGGTGCATTACACACCTTCCCTTCATTGCAAATTTATGTGCATACATACAGCCTTTCAATTTTTCAGCGTAGCAATTTACTGAAAAACCGTTACTTTCATTTTGCATGCCATATATCTTTAATTTAACACTGAATCAATTTGATTGACCTTTAGTAGTTTAGTATCATTTTCAATATAAAATGAATTCCATGCATTTTGCATCACATTTATTATGTTTTATAAGTTTGTTCTTATACATTACACATATAATCAGAGCAGAATTAACTTATAATCCTCTGGGTTCATACATACAGTGTGTGAAACTAATCTGGAGAATGAAATAGCCCATTTGACTATCTCATTTTAAATTGGGATAGACCGTAGACAAATGGGACTGTCCAAAGAAAGTAAATTAGGAAAAAATGTGCTCTTGTTATTGTTAAATTTTTTAAAATTTATTCATTTATATTCTTATTGAAGTATCTGCTATATATTTTCATGATTATCTAGTGAAAATTAAATATAATCATGCAGTGTTCATGCATTTCACACCCCAAAAACTGTGCAATTATTCAGACTCGTCGTATATGAACTTCACTCTGCAGACCAGTTAATATTTGTGAAAGACACAAACTCTAATTTCATCTTTATAGCTTTCCCTTTTTTCGGATTCATTATTTTATTTTCAATTTTTTGGTTGTCTTTTTGTTGATTCAATTTGTGTTTTAATGCAGTGCTTCCTGCAGTCGGGATTTTTAGCATGCCTGATATACATAAACAGCAAGCATTGGGTAAAAATAGTACACCACTAATTCATTGAAAGATGCACAATGTTATAAATTAAGAAGTAAAGAGATTTAACAACAGTTCTTTTACCATGTAAAATATAAAAGTATTAAATTATTTTTTCACAATTATTTTGTTTATAATTATGTGTTAAAAATACGAAATGGTCATTCTTGTTCAATCTCATTTTACCCATGGCCAAAATTGGGATAGACAATTCGGTCTGTTTCAATTCGGATTGGGGTAGACCAATTCAATTTGAGATAGATTCGGACCATCGGACAGGCGTTAATTTTGCACACTGTACATACGCCTCGTATGGACTAAATTCTATTGCTAATTAAAGTAATTTTCAGAGAAATAAGCAGGAAGCAATGCAATATCGCCTTTGTGACGTAACTCACGTCATAATCAAATGTGCACAAAACAACCACTCGAATTGTCTAAATTGTGTACCAAAATTGATGACAAAAGAAAACCCGCGACCTACCTTACAAATGACGGATGCTTCAGCCTGAAGCAGCTGTGAAGCATAATTACCAGCTTGTCAACCTCAAAAAAGCACATGCACCGATTCTGAATGCAGGTGGCATACTTGGGGTGTTAGTTTTATGTTTATAGTTTCCATACATGTTTAGGCCAAACAAAAAAATATGTTTGTTTACTGTTACATGCCGAAATAAAATAGGGCCGATAGGTAGGATTTTTTTTATTTTATTGAATTTTTTTATACACAAATTCAAATGAATTTGTTGAAAAACAAGACAGTTTTACCATTGTGTGGTGCTTTACTTTTGTTTGGGCTTGCCATATGGCAATATCTTTCTTGCCAACTGCCTTACAGCTACCACACAATGAAAAAAACTGTCTTGTATTTCTTCTTTAATTCCATGTTGCACTAACTATTTCTAGTACTTTCGATTTCAAAAGCTTGACTGATTAAGATGCATGTAAAAGTTAAACCGACGAATGAGTGACTTCTGGATTTTTACAACGTAAAAAAATTTGGGTTGCCTATTAGATATAGGGTCGGTCGGGTAACTGTAAACAAACATATTCTTTTATTATGCCTTACCTCTGATGAAAGAAAGGAGGGAGAACATAATATAGGGCCTACTACAGAAGCATTAGGAAAAACCTCAGTTATAAAACATTTTTTTTTGCATTTGTTTGAGATTGGCATGATTCAATTCCTACTACAGTATTTCTAGATATTTGTGGCTTTTCCACATTGCATCTTTTGCCCTTTGCTCAATTGCTAAGAGAAGTGTTGCACAACTTTTCATACAAACAGGGTTTTCTAAACATTTTGATCGTGATCATAAAAATTTTTATGACCAGGACCTGGGAAGGGGCCATATCATGTGCTATATGTGCATACTGCCGAAAAATGGCCCAATGCATTGATGCACCGATGCCATGCAGCCCAACACACATTGTTTTCTACTTTGTAAAGTTCATATCAGTCTGCTCTATCGGTACAGTATTCATCGTCGAAGGTAGATGGAATCTGTAATGTATCATATTAAAAAATTGGAACCTACATTCAACATATTTTACATCCATTGGTAAAGAAGTGTTAAGTCATTTTGGATGGCTGACCACAGGTTTACGAAAAAATTTTTACCTTACAATGAAAAACCACATCATTGAAGTTTTTTATCTTTGCCGGTCCCTTGATCTCTAAATCGACAATTTAAAAAAAAGTGTGTGTTTGGTTTAAATGTAATTTTCCTAAATACTTGCTGTGGTAGATGACGAATGATTTATGAATTTCTTAGAAACAGAAAAATCACTTTTGCTAGTCAATGTCGTATGATTTGTCAATTCCTATGGCATTCTTTAGCAACTTAAATTTAGGTGTCAAAGATACATGTATATGCATTATTATTAGCACAAAACTGTGACATGTTTTAGAATGACCTGAATATATTTCCTCTAGACCCCTTAAATTTCAAAATGACCCCGGTTAGTGGCTATAAATAACAGGGCCATTTGCCCGCATCTGTTGTTTTACCTTCCCAGGCACTGTATAACAACTTTTTTTACGCTTATAAATAATTGAAATTAAATACAGGTACATTGATATTTTCAGAATTTCCCATATTACATGACAAGGATCACGTCAACACATTGCTGTAAAGATCGCTGTATTTAAAGAGGTCTATATGCTGTTTGTTTGATAATTAAATGCATTAAAGTTGACAGTTTGTCAGTTATAATGCTATATTTTCTCACAATAAGCTAGCTTACAATTAAAAAATTTAAATCTTCTTTTAGAAATATATGTATAAAAGTTCCCACAGGTAACAAGGACTTCCTGTGTATACTGTGTGTGTTTAGGTATTAACACCATACACGATCAGCCTCTGGGAAAAACTTAGTCCCTCCCCTCACCAGAGAAAACTGTTCGGTTAAAAATATCAGCCTTTAAAACTGGTAGCTAGCTGATGAGGCTACTAGTTCTAAAATGGTAGTGGCCCATACTGATTTTTAACAGCTGGTATTACAGGCACTTGTTTTGGTAATAAATTTTTCAACCCATAGTATGATGATAACACAAGGTATCCAACTCCATATTACATTGAGTACCCCCCCCCCCCTTCCCCAAAATTGGACTTATTTACACTTTCAGAGGAAATGCACTGGCAAACTGTTTATTACCATTGTCCTCTACGATAATTTATCTACACAACTATCTATGACATGTTTGTCTTATTTATTTTCTTTTATTTCCGTAAACAGTGTCAAAACTCTTACAGTGCAAAAGTCGACTTTCTTGTCTAGTCTAACTTTCAAGATAAATTTGTTGTAAAGTAATTAAAACTAATCTTTTAGTATATAATATAATTAAAACTAATTTGATATTGTATATTTAACAAGTAATCAAAACTAATTATATAAATATATATATATATATATTGTATACACAGCTAGGTTTAGGACTCCCATACTTATATCAGCCTATATGCAGAGCTTTGGGAAATCGATTATGACGTCACAATGAAACTGAACAAATAAATCCTAAATACTAATGTTTTCTTTTTCATACACACTCAAATACAGTCTTTTCTCATAAACATGATAAATATTGTAAACATAAATTGATGTGTAACTTATCATGTCATAATAACACTATTTGAATGTAGAATTTAAGCCACCTTGACCTTCCTGCACTGACTAAGATGACGTCACACCCTAGTTTGACAAACAGTTTCTTTGTACTTGAGGCGTAGATCAAGCTATTATTGTAGCTTTTAAATATCAAAATAAAATAAGTGTGATCTGACCAAAACTAAGTCATATTTTTTAATGTATTAATCAATATTTTATAGTCTAATTAGGCCTAAAAAAAAATTATGTTTGTTTCCTGTAACATTCCCAAAAAATCAAGGGTCGGTAGGTCGGGATTTTTTTTTTTTTTTTTTTTTGCTTATGAATAATAGGGTCAAACATCCCCGGACTGAATTAACCAGGTGTTATATATAAAGTGGACACCCAACATGGCTGCCTAGCGGCAGAAAACAAACTTCAAAAAGTTGTGGGTGGAAATTGTTGTTACAATAATGATTACTCTTTATATTCAAGGTAAATGTTGACTAGGATGACATATTTTATATCTCAAATAAAGCTAAAATTAATATTTTTTGAATAAATGGAATCAGCTGATCGATCGAACCAAAGAGCAAATGCAGATTTGGCAGAAGAAAAAAAAATGTGCCCGTGGGTAATTTGAATGGGTCAGTCGGGTTACAGGAAACAAACTTATTTTTTTTTTAGGCCTTAAATTGAAAATGTGTAGACCTCATATAAAGCTGCAGTAAGGCACATTTATACATTAACAATCTAGAATAACAGGCACAGCCCCTCGAAAATCTCAAAAGTTCAACGATATCTGCTTCACTATTATTTATGAATTTTTATACAAAGGTAGTAACATCCCTACTATTTTGAAAAGTGCCGGGAGCTGGTTGTGCACTGTTGCTTTTTTCCGTATTTTACCATTATTTCAATGCATATTATGTCAATGTAGGAAGTTTATCAAAAATTTTACATAATTCTCAGGCATGGGGAAGTTGCTCCCAGCACTTTTCAGGTTAAGGAATTTGTCTTAAAGAAAACAAAATTAATTTCATAGTGAAAAGATATCCGTATATCATTGTCCTTTTATGATCTTTGTAGCCATACATATTTTTTGTAATTTTAAACATGTCACTTGACAAACAGCTGATGTAAGTAAAGTTGCTTTGGCCGAACTCGGCAAAGACCTCATATATATGAGGGTTGTCCCAGAAAACACAAACCTTTTGTATATTTCAGAAACTATTCGACCAGAACTAATAATTTTTTGCAAGTTGTTGGAAAATGATATTTTCAGTATTATGACAAAAAATTTTAGGCTTGTGATGTCATTAATATGTAAAAACGGCATTTAAAGGGTGTTAAATATCGGTGGTCTGCACACTGCAATTTATTGACTTTTAAAAGTAGCATTGTCAATGAATTTTTCTTTATTACCAGGCTATACGGAAATATAATGTCACAAACTTTACCTCCATAAATACTCTTTGATCTCGCTGATATACTTGTGTATGAAAATTCATTAATTTGATATCATTAATGACAAATATATGACGTTATACGCCAAAACACTTTTAATTAGATATTGTTAAAAATGGTGACGTTTAGTGATAATTTGGAGCAAAAATTATTAAGCAGCACTGTCTTTAAAACGGGATAGGACTCTTGCCCATACGATGAAAGAGATATTAGTGCTGGAAGAGACATTTTGTAGACCAAAAGAAATGAAGACAAACTGAAAGTCCTGAGCTTGACATCATAAGCCTAAGCCAAGGCCATCGTTAAACAATGCGAACTGTTAGGTTTATTATCGGGATTGCGAAATTGTCTATTGAAAGAATTAATTCCACAATCTTTTAGTAACACACGCCGTATTTGAGATGCATTACTTGGTAAATAAAATAAAATTAAATAATGTGCCGAATTTATGCTTAAATAAATTAATTTTATCAGAAGCACATTTCCAGAAAAAATTCACAAAAATGTTGATCATGATGTATGCCAATTTTTAACTTTACAGTACTGTATTAGTGAAACAAAAGATATTGAAAATGTTCACGTATTTCTGGGACAACCCTCCTACGTATGCAAATAGTAGAATTCCCATTAATCAAAACTCATGCTGTTAAAAAAAAAATCAACACTATATTTATTTTCTCGGAATATTTTTAGGCGTATTATTTCCTGTGGGCATCCTTAACCTTGCTGCGTAATATTTTTTATTTGGATTTTTATATCTTTACAACAAATTGCAAAGTGTCATGTCTCACTAGGATGACAATTTTTTAGAGTAAAGAATAACATAATTTTCTTGCACTCTAAAATGTGTACGATAATTGAACAATATCATGCTGTGGCAGGGATTTTTATTACTCTTGCAAATTGTATGAAACAAGAATTATTTTTTGGAAAAATACATTGTGATTCATATATTGTGACTACTATATTATGATTGTTGCATAACACCTGTATTGTTCCTGCAGTGCTAATATTTCATCATATATGTTATTTTGTTTATATGTAACTTTAAACATTTTATTTATGGTTTTCATTATCATTTTACAAGCATTGATGCATCTGACAGCTTCCAAAGGCTTGGAAGGTACGTTAATGATGCAGCTATAGACAACCCCATCTTATGCATGTTATGAGAAGTTAAAAGTGTTTAACAACTACTCCAGGCTTTTTCTTTGCAAGAAGGGATATTGATAGAGGGAAGGAGATCAGATATGACTATGGTGATCCCATGCCCGATGGACAATCTTCCTTGGAGTTCATCACTCATCAGGTAAATACTTAGAATAATGGATTTTCAAATTTGACACGCTGCATCCTCTTTGTAGTGCTTTTTTTTTTCAATGTTCTTGAGAGGTCAAGAGATGAAAAATGTTTTACCCAACAGTGTTCCAAGTCACACTTACTTTCAGGTCACTAAATGAGGACCAAAAAAAATTTTGGCCACCATTTCAGAATATTTCACTTGCCATAATGAAAATATTTTGTGAATAACACTAGTAAAACAAGGAACAAACACCCTGTATGTTTTATGTCTTTACTAAATCAAAGATGTAAGGTATTACTGTGACTATAAACAATTTGCTAGGTTTAAGGAAATATTTTTATTAATACAACCACAACCACACAAGAAGACTGATCCTAGAATTAAAATTTATTCAAAAGAAAATACCAAGTTTGACAATTATTGAGACAGGACTTTGCCAGCTGTTTGTCATGTTTACTTATTATTACATAGTACGTACCTAACCCATTAAACAGTCATTATTAATGCTGCCAAAACACTTAATTAGTTGTAATATGCAAGCAATTGACCAAATGTGTCAATAACAAGGTCAGGTTCTAAAAAGTTTTTGACGTTTGGATGCCATTCTGTCAGGGACATATAATATAGGTCCGTGGTTCCATCAAACTGTACAAGTAGTCATTATTAAAGCATGCTGTCGTAACATTACGACTTGATGATTAATGATTTTTTTTTGCGGACAAACTAAAATTGATGTTCAGCAGATGCAAGTTTCTGAAGTTTACATCATATACATTGAAATATATTAATTTGTGAACTTTTTTCCCAAGAATAGGAAAATAGCAATTGGTGAAAATGATGAATTAATTAAATTGATGGGGAAAAAACAACATCTTTTTGTGATCCATATTTTAGATAAGACCAAAAAAAAAATAGTCTTGTTTCCTGCTACCAGCCTGAAAAAAAATAGGGTAGGTAGGTAGGAAAATTATTTTATTTTATATTTTCATTTTATTTTTTTTTTCGACAACATTTTTTGGATATGAACTAATAAAAGATAAAATTAAACATGTCACAGGTCAATATTGTCTTTTAAAATCAAATTTCATGTCTTTTGACTAAACTCAAGTGGTATTCTATGAAAGTCCACATTTAAAACAAGAATTTCATGAAATGCTTGTTTTGTGTTAACACGGAAAACGATTATGGTGACAGAATGATGAAATTCTGGAAATTCTCGATTTTTTCCTTCCAAAATTTAAAAAAAACAAGACTGTTATTTTTTTTTGGCCTAAATAAAGTAAATTATTGAAAATAATACCTCTAAGACAAGGTTAGAGTGAATATTATTATTGGATTACAAGATCACCTTGATATTTGATTATATGTACAGGATCACCTCTTTGCCTCATGCTGTAATAAATATATTTACCTAGGTTACACATATCCTTAAAGTTCTTAGTATTGAACAATTGCAGTAATTTATATGTAAGGATGTTTTTTTTAAAAAGAAATAATTTGCTTTGATAATCTCGATAAACAGGACATACTACCGTACATACTCGCCTATAAGTTGGTTTTTTGGGAGTTAAAATTTGGTCCAAAACTCTATGTCCGACTTATAGGCGAGTCATAAAAAGATTTGTATTTTTCTGGAGAGCGAAATGTAGTATTTTATAAACATTTCCAATGATTTTCACTGAACAATGTCTGGATATATTATATCATTTATGTATTCTAAGATTACACATAAACACAAGTATTTACATATTTTAATAATTTTATTTTTATCTTTAAGTGTGTATTATATATTTTTCTTATGATTTAAAATTAAATATCGGCGTCATTTCTAAAAATATTGATCAAAACCAGGTTAAAACATTACACCATTGATTTGAAATTGTCAACTGATTCTGGCAAAAAAGTTGTACCGACTTATAAGCGGGTCAATGGCAAATTCCTCCAAAATAACCTCAAAAAATACAACCGACTTATAGGCGGACCGACTTATAGCCGAGTATATACGGTAGTAGAAAATGATATTCATCCTTGACACAAGTATGACACAAAAAAAAAACATTTCCAGTGGGCTCTGTTTGCTTTATTATATCCAGTTTCAATAGCTAAAAGGTGTGAAAATAATCTTAACTTTGATATACATTTTTAGCTCACCTCAACGAAGTTGGGGGAGCTTATGTAATACCCTCGGCGTCGGCGTCGGCGTCCCAGGTTAAGGTTTTTGGAGCAGTTTTCTTTTCAAGTACTTCTATGGCCTATATTAGTCAGAGGTGCATGGAGGATGCTTCTAGTGTGTTTTATTGTACCAGTCAAGGTTTCAGATGCTGGAATTTCAGCTAAAGAATGACCAGGTTAATGTTTTTGGAGCAGGTTAAAGTTTTTGGAGCAGGTCTCATTTCCAAGTAACTATTAGCCCTATATTGACCAAACTTGCATGGATGATACATCTAAGGATGCACATTACTGGACTTGCTTCGGATGCTGGATCTGACCTACATTTTCCGGATGAGTGACTAGGTTTAAGTTTTTGGAGCAGATGTCATTTCCAAGTAATTATAAGCCTTACTGTAGATTCCTTATTTTTTGCGAGTACTTATTTTCGCGAAATGACTCTTTTACGTCAAATCGCGATACAATAATTCGCGAGTGGACGGTTGATCGAGATATTTTACATTGATTTCAACACCATAAAAATAAAAGCGAGTAATTTTATTTCGCGAGTTGTGCTTCTCGCGTAATTACGCGATAATTTATTCCTCGCGTATATTTAGGAATCTACAGTATATTGACCAAACTTGTATGGATGATACATCTAAGGATGCACACTACTGGACTTGCTTCGGATGCTGGATCTGACCTATATTTTCCGGATGAGTGACCAGGTTAAGGTTTTTGGAGCAGATCTCATTTCCAAGTAACTATAAGCCCTATATTGACCAAACTTGCATGGATGATACATCTAAGGATGCACACTACTGGACTTGCTTCGGATGCTGAATCTGACCTATATTTTATGGATGAGTGACCAGGTTAAAGTTTTTGGAGCAGATGTCATTTCCAAGTATTTATGAACCCTATATTGACCAAACTTGCATGGATGATACATCTTAGGATGTACACTACTGGACTTGCTTCGGATGCTGAATCTGACCTATATTTTATGGATGAGTGACCAGGTTAAAGTTTTTGGAGCAGATGTCATTTCCAAGTATCTATGAATCCTATATTGACCAAACTTGCATGGATGATACATCTAAGGATGTACACTACTGGATTGCTTCGGATGCTGGATCTGACCTACATTTTCCGGATGAGTAACCAGGTTAAAGTTTTTGGAGCAGATCTCATTTCCAAGTAACTATAAGCCCTATATTGACCAAACTTGCATGGATGATACATCTAAGGATGCACACTACTGGACTTGCTTCAGATGCTGGATCTGACCTAAATTTTTGGGATGAGTGACCAGGTTAAAGTTTTTGGAGCAGATGTCATTTCCAAGTAACTATAAGCCCTATATTGACTAAACTTGCATGGATGATACATCTAAGGATGCACACTACTGGACTTGCTTCGGATGCTGGATCTGACCTACATTTTCCGGATGAGTAACCAGGTTAAAGTTTTTGGAGCAGATCTCATTCCAAGTAACTATAAGGCCTATCTGAACCAAATCGCATGGATGATGCATCAAGGGACGGACAATCTCAAAACTTGCTTCGGATGCTGGATTTGAATTACATTTTCTGGATGAGTGACTAGTTTTAAGTTTTCAGATAAGTCTATTCCCAAGTAACTGCAAGCCCTATCAGACCAAAATTGCATAAATGTTGCATCTAGGGATGCACACTCCTAGATTATTAGTTTAGTGTGGGACTTTGCCTTACTTAAAGACAACATTCGTTGAGGTGAGCTCTGTAATCTCTGATTACCTATGTTTGAAACTTAGTCAGAATTGAATTTCTTAAATAATACGGTAGGTAAAACCCATCAAGTAGATATTTATAGAAAGAACATTTCTGCGAACTTTGAAGTTTAAGTATATTTCTTGTTTAGCCTGATCCAAGATCCTTTGATAAATTGTCATAATGGTCCTTACAATTAGGGTCTACCTAATAGGACTTCTCAGTTGATTGTACAATTTACACCTGGGTGACCATTGCCCTTGCTGTTTAGTGTTATATAAAAAAACAATTAGTTTATTTGATACTTTTTATTAATTTATTTTATGTTAAAAACATTTATTTAATAGCATGTTAAATTTCTATTCAAATGCATCAAAATAGCTTACATTAAAGGTATCTGAATGTAGTTGCAGGCATAAATATAATCACAATTAATTTTGTTTTGCACATATATTATAGGAAGCATTTTGGAGGCAAACCCTGTTGCAGCATTTCTACATGTTCCACAGATTGTACAGACTAGTCAGGACCTTGTAAATTCACATGTTCAACAGCTTAGGCATTTTAGTACAGGTATGTGTAACTCTTCTGAAATATAGGAGGAAATTTCAATACAAGGCTTGTAGCATAACTTATATTACATTGTCAGTTCTTCTTTGCATGTTCCTTAGAGTGGATTATTGAGGCAGACCCTGATGGAAAACTTGCACATGTTCCACAAACCAGTGAAGACCATTTTGCAGAATATAAACTTTTTCCGCAGATAAGCCAAGACCCTAATGGTGTTCATGTGTGTGTGGTTAATTATTTGCTCTGAAGCTGATATATGGACTGAATATAAAACTGTCTTTTTCTACAGTTAAGTCCATCTTAATCTGAAAATACTACCGGTACATTTTGAATTATGCTTTATTATGCAGAAAAAAAAAATAATTAGTTTCAAATATGAAAAGTCTATTGATACACTGCTTTGCAATTCCAAAAGTGATAATGTGATAAGTTTTGATGTGAATACGTGACATGTGCCATTATCAATTTTCATAGATAAAATCAAATACAAAAGCCATTCCAATTTAATATTTTGCTTGTCAGACCCGCATGCTCTTATTTGAACAAAGCTATACAAATAATATTAATTTAAATCTCCTGCACCTGGGAAATTCTGTGCCAGTTTCTGTTTTATTTCCGCTCTATTTTTGATAATTTAAATCTGTTTACTACAAATCAGAAAAAAGTAGAAAAAATATAATTGTCACTCAATTTCTTTCATGTTATGCCTAAAAATTTTGCATACGAAAAAGTTATAATATTATTATTTAATCTCTTGCCCGCTCTTACTTTTTTCACCAGATGTGCGACGAACAAGAAATTAAATTGGCGTGGTGAAATTATGTTTTATTAAAACTCAATTATGCAATAAATGATAAATAAAGACTAAACAGTCATGTTCACAAGTCAGAGGTGATAAAATATATATCTGTTCTATAGGAAAAAAAGAATTATAAAGTGACATCAATTTTTCACGTAATGTCTGTCTAGAACCTGTACATCAGATTTCGTATTTTGTGTGATTTTTTGAAGGATTTTTACACTAACAAAGTTAATAAAATCAAATTTTAGTTCTAAAATTTAATAATTTATTTTTAGATTGTCAAAATGCTTGTTAATTATAGTATCAGTAGCCTTTTTCACAAAAATTCTTACGAGTAAGATTAAAATTTTACAACTCTGTAATTTCTTTGTTTAGTAAAGAAAATTATTTTTTCAGAAGAATAATTCTCAATATACTGTAATGTAATAGAAATATAAGATTTTTTGTAACATACTTCAATTTAGGTACATAAAGAAGAATTGGAAAATTTTAATCTTAGTCGTAAGATTTTTTGTGAAAAGGGCTACTGAGCTTGAATAGTATATCAATATTCTCCAGGAGGTAAATATTTCTATATATTGGTATATTGGTTGTTCCATAGTCTGTGTATAGTTTGTAGGTCATTGTCATATCGGTTCAACTTCTTGGATTGTGGGTCACGGTTATTTATTGTTCTAACATTTTACAATTTTTTTTCTGTAGTTTGTTAATGTTTTTTATATCATTTGTGTATATGCATACATGTATATGATTGTTCATGGTTTGTGGATTACTGTCATATTTACATGTATGTGTCTGTTCATGGTGGACTGTGGGTCACTGTCATAGATTGTTTGTTCTTACATTTTTCCTGTAGTTTGTTCATGACTTTTTTATGTCTTTGTGTATAGACATTTGTGTATATGCATACATGTATATGAAAATGTTCATGGTTTGTTGATCACTGTCATGTAAATAAAACTGTTTCCATTAAGAAAGAGGATTTTCTATTCGTGTCCTCTTTTTTTAATTCAAAATGAAAAATGAAGACAATGCAATTTCAGAAATCGACAATTTTTTTTATTCATTTTCGTTATTGAATAAGTTAAGAATTGGTGTGGTCACCAATATTTATGTTAAAACAGATCAATAATGTATCGGTATTCCATATTCACAGTCAAAGGATTGGTGAATCCACCAATTTGAATTATCAAATATCTTCAAGTTAAGATTGATCTTGGTGATTCCAACAAGAAAACAAGAGTGAATTTGACCATACATAATTCTACAATTCATTAAAAGAATTGGTGAACTTACCAACAAAACAACTGAAATATCTTCAAGAAAACTTGGTGATTCTACCAAAAATACAAATAGACAATTCAGCTCAAATTTATAAAAGCAATCTGGTGAAATTCTCAATTACTTTTGATAAAGATGATACTTTAAAAACGACGTTGGTGAATCCACCAGTGTTAAGACACTGAAACAACCCATTGAGAGAAACTGAGTGGAGGAACCACCGAAAACTAAAAAAGAAAGTATAACTAAAATTGTTCCTAATACAGAGTCGGTGGACTCACCAAAATGCAAAAAATCAACTAACAAGACATTCTCAATTTTACTCACAAATACTTGGTGGATCCACCAAAAATACAAAAAGGAACACACAAGAATACTTGAATGATATACTGTCAACATTATCCGTGCAATTATCTATAGTGGGCAGTTTGGTGGATCCACCAAAAGCTAAAAATCAAAAGGCATTCATAATTTTCCTTTACAATTACCTAGTGATACTTCCTTAATACATTTATGTACACAAGGACAAAAAGCTGGTGGATCCACCAGAAAAGTCAAAAATCTACATGTAACCCAAAGTTCAACTAAATTGTCCTTAAATACAGAGAGGAGTTTGGTGGACTCACCAAACTGTAAAAAAAAAACCAAATAACAAGGCATTCTCGATTTCACTTACAAATACTTGGTGGATCCACCAAAATGCAAATAGGAATACTCAAGAATACTTAAATGATATATTGTCAACATTGCCTGTGTATTTATTAAAAGTGGGGAGTTTGGTGGATCCACCAAAAGCATTAAAATCAAAAAGCATTCGTAGTTTTCCTTTACAATGACTAAGTTCGTTTCTATACACAAGGACAGAAAGCTGGTGGATTCACCAGAAAAGACGAAAATTTACATCTTACCTCCTCTTTATGTTGATAGGTTTGCAATTCAACAATAAGTGGACCTATCAACATGTGATCAAAATAAATATGAAATACAATGTCAAAAAAGTGTATACAATTTCAAAAACAAATGTGCTTCCTCCAATAAGGCACAGTAGTATATAAACAATATATAAAAATAACCCTCCATGTACTGTTTTATCTCCACCCCAATACACAGCTGAATGAAACACTTCTTTTAACTCATTTTTTCAAACGAAAAAATACTTTTCTTTGTTTCTTTAACGTCCCTTTGTAATCGGAGAATTTTTCCTTGCCTGCACCTAGTCTGCATGTCCTGCAGTGGGCGGGAAACCACGACGTAAGGATTAACACTTTACTGCGTGACTCTCGAGCAAACGCTCTAATACTTTGACATAGGAGCCCCAAAAATCATCTTGAGCTAAACAATTCAATTCATACACTCCCCTGATGAAATCTTTGGGTGAAGCAATCAAAATACATTAACTTAGTATTCTCATATACAGATATAGAAAACATTAGGAATTCATACTGCATATTTAAAAGGGAACAATGAGCTGAGAGGATCATCACCATTTAAATAATGAACACGGCACACACTTTAAGAATAAAAAAAAAATAGATCATGTATTAGTCTTCTATAGATTATGTAGTCATTCCAAATAGAATTAAAATGATACATGCAAGTCTAACACAATCACAATATGCAAGAGTTGATATTATGCATGTTTTACTCCTAAGATTGATGGAAATATATTTGTATCCCTTTTCACAACTTTGACATGCTTTGCGAGAGTCAAGGTCCAAATTACTGACTGTTCCAAATTCTGTTTGTGAGGTGGGTTTCCTAGTTCCAGCTCGTGGGTAACATTGTGGTAAAATCCTAGTGGCTGGGCCTTGATCTGTATCATTTGACATCTGATACGAAATTTCACTTACACGTTTTAGCAATCCTTCCACTTTGAACTGTTGAGTAATTTTCCCTGATGTTTCTTGAATAAAAGATCCACTATTGTTTATATATCCAATATACTTTAAAAGCGTCATCAGAATATTATACCGATGATTTCTTGTTTAATACTTTTCTGTGGTCTCTATATAAACGTATCCTTTACACATCTATGTGTTTTCTGTTTTTACTCCTCAGACATCTTGGTGGTTACGGTCCTGCTGGGTTGTTTACCTCCATCTTATGCCCTGTGATAGAAGTACATGTACAAAATCTATGGATAGTGCACAAAATTTAAATGACTCTTATTTTCTGTTTTATATATATATATATATATATATATATATATATATATATATATATATATATATATATATATATATATATATATTCTATAGAATCTTAAATTTAAACAAGTAAACAGAATTTAAAATAGAGGCCGATAGGCCACATCGCTAAATCGGTTAATTATTGAAGAGTTTAAATAAAAAAAAAAATGTCCCGACATTTAATCTCCACTGCATTGCCCTACCCCCAGGCAGATGCATTGAACACATTTGTATCTACATCACCTGAGGATGCTTCTCAATAAATTTTACTTATTATGGCTTTCTTATTCTTGATTTTTTTAAACTTATCCCTTAAATTCCTTTGCATAACTTTCATCAGCTGTTGTGACCCCACACTACCGGCAGGGGTCATGATTTGATATTACCATGATGAAGTGTCGTGATTTTGATTGTATTAAATGCGTATCCTATATTTGTAAATCTTATGTAATTAATATACTAATATACGATAGCTTTTAATTCAAGATGACGGAAGATTTTGTAACCAAATACTGTACGTATATACATAAATTAACGCACATATGTGTGTTTGTTGTAGGGGAGAGGGGTAAAAAATTATCTTGACAAAATGACTCTGCTTGACAACACAGTTTTAACAATATTGTTATTTGATTTATTTTGTTTCTTTTTAATATGAGAACATTAAGAAAAAATCTTATAGGCCTGTATGCAACAGGTTTGTTCTCAGATTCTAAAAACCTGAGTTCTGGATTTTAATGTTCTAAAATTTGGGTTATTTAATTTTCACTCCCGAGGACCTGTGAACAAATTGATTTACAATAAATCTTCAATTATTTCAATAGAATAGAAGCCAAATTTTATAGTTTGATGAGAATCACTTGCCAGAATTTTGTCCTAAATTCTAGCAATTACAGATTAAACAACAGTAGACTTTGACTCTCAGTACTCATGATCTAAAGTGATCGTACTTTGTTTTTTCACAATA
This sequence comes from Saccostrea echinata, assembly GCF_033153115.1. Classification (NCBI taxonomy): domain Eukaryota; kingdom Metazoa; phylum Mollusca; class Bivalvia; order Ostreida; family Ostreidae; genus Saccostrea; species Saccostrea echinata. The sequence continues at coordinate 44,705,643 of NW_026889778.1, forward strand.
CATGAAATTGAAAGGTTGCCATTCTTATTCCCTATAGCCCCAGTTAAACAAATAAATACTAGTATATCCTATTTCAAAAGCGTTGTTTTTAAAAAGAGCGAGCAAATCTTTGAAAATGTTTTTTTTCACATTAGAACCCGAAAATATTCGTGCTTGATATAATAATAAATATAAAATAATAATAAATAACAATAATTATAAAAAAAAATATACAGACATTTCTATCGGAAATGAAGATTGTTTTAATCATTTTATAAGTGTTTTTGTCACATGTATCAATGCGTTAATTCAAAAAATTATATAGAATATGTTGTTATGATTCTAAAGTATTCAAATATATAATTTTAAAATAATCAAATGAGCAAAGTAAAGGACGCACGTCGTACTAACATGACAGTTGTGTGTACCAACACTAGTAGAGGGAGCACACAAATAAAAAAAAGGAAAGTACATGTAGACCTTCATCAAATATAAACCCATTTCGTTTACAAAAATTTCACTTGTTCCATTTATTTATCTTGATATTTTTTAAAATGTTCTCCACTTCTTTATCAACAAAATATCCAACAAGATAGAAACACATTCTTCATATTACGTTTCTAACTTTCCAAATAAATGCGACTTACCATTATAACACCAACAAATTCTTCTTTGATTCTTCCAAATGCCTTCATCTTTTTAAACATGTTAAATGAGTCCTTTTCATCTGCATGCATTATTATCCAATGTATATACAGTAACTCTGCTATCATTCAGGAAGTTGTCATTGAGTGTTTTCAGTATATTCCATTCAAAAAGCTTAGATATAAACTTTATCTTCCATGTCTACTATAAACAATGCCATGCGCAGCCTTACTTCCTGTTACATGCGTAATTCCAACTCTCATTCGATTCAAATTATGATGTTGTAACACGTGCGGGCTCTGATGGTCAACAGAGATTGCTATTAGTTTCATCCCCCTTTCTCCAGTATAAAAACTTTTGTTGGAACATGTAAATAACTTAACTCTTACAGTCACTCAATATTTCTCTCATTCTCACTCTCTCTCAAAAAAAATTCTTTTCTATAACTTTTGTACATTTATATTATGTTCTATAAGGTGTATATGTAAGAATAAAAAAAAATGTTACAAATGATATTTTTTATTTGAAAAATATTAGTATATCTTTTTACTTATCTATTAATTGGATATTTAAGATAACTTTGGGAGAAAAAAAATCTTCAACAAACTTTCCGGTCAACTGTTACAGTAACTTAGTGTGAAAGACAAACATGAAGAAAACAAGCGACATAGCAGCTGTAAAACATTTTCATACCACTCTTATAATATAAATAGGAAATTAGATTGGATCAAAGTTGCTGAAAGTTAGATGCGAGTCTTGTTTATTTCACGGTGCATTTTTCGCATAACACAATATTTGAGGTCTTATTATAGAAATTTGAACAATAAAGGCGGTTTATACATTTACCGCTTAGATTGATTGTTTATTTTTTAACGCCGAGTGGGCAATATTTCAGCCATGTTTCGGTGGATTTACTGCTGAGATAAAACCTTTTTGCGTCTCACACGGGGAGGGGGTAGAAGCAAATAAACTTGAACAAAATAGCTAAAAGAGCCATAGCTGCCTTACCGACGACACGGCCGACTCAAGCATTTAAAAAGAAATCACCTGTTTCTATTTATAGATAAATGTACTTTTTCAATTCAAGACATACATGTATGTAATCATTTATAAAACATAATAAAGAAAAGCATAGAAAAGATGCACAAAGAAAAAAAAATCAAAACACATAAATAGAAAAAAATGTGGGCTCGAACTTGCAATCACCATTTTTACATTCCAGCAATCATATCAATGCGCCACGAAGTCATTGATGTCGTATGGATAAATTCAGGACCTCTTGATCCCGCTCTCCCTCCGATTTAGGGGAAAAAAACTTATCCACCTTATACTATATCATACATTGCGTTAAGTGTGGTATTTGAATATTGAATTTTAACTTTTTTCCAATCCATCTTCAAAAATATATAATACGCTTTCGCATTCAAAAAGATATTCCCTGCTTCAACACCCCTAACGTTATATTAACTGATCCCTAAACAAAATCAGTCTATTTTCTGAACAATAAAAAAAACATGTATCAGAATTTATTTAAAAGTATTTTAAGAGGTAATATCATGAACATTTCTTTTCTAGAATACGATACCTCATGTTCCATCCACTGATTTTTGGTGTGAGTGTAGTAAATGAACTTGTACCTTAAGTTTCAAGTATTCATTATCACAAAAAATAGTCATATGTATTGCGAGGAGCAAGAAGTTGGAACTGCTATAAACTGATGTGGATCTTGTATTTCCTTATTCTCGCTAATTAATGTAAAGTAAACTGGGTTGACTTGGATAAATAGCTAATTAAGCTAGGCTGCCTGTAAGAATAATAAGAATGAAATGTATTTCTAATGTCTTTTAAATCACATCTTAAATGGTTTTAAATGAGATATTCAATTCTAAGTCTAATGATATCATAAACACACAATCCGTAGTTTTATTGATCAGGATTTGTTAACATAAGCTTTATAATGATTATTACAAAGCAGGGGGCTTACGCAAGCACGCCAGGTCATTGCATTAACTCCTTGAGTCTTTGCATTTGAAGAGCTAATAATGATCACATTTAGGATGTTTTGGAATGACGTACAAAAAATCATTTAATTTGTCATATTGGTAATCTAACTATATGTTTTTATAATCGTACAGCAAAAGAAAACACACTTATTGTGATAAATTTCCATTCATCAAGCAAAATAAAGTACACTTATAGAATCCGCCAAAGCTTTAGTACATGCATCAGAGATCGACTTATCTTGATTACGAAGAGGATACATGCTTTTGTGTTTCTCATTCTGAAATGTTGGTTTTAAATGGTTTTAAAATGTAACATAATAACTTTATAAAAAGTAAAATATAACATAAAACACTCCAAAAAATATATTATTAGTGAATACACAATAATGTACAGATACTTTGGAGTGTGTAAAGAAATTTCTTTGAGTTAGGTAACACGCATTTGGTTCTAATTTGTCCGCATATCGGCAACCAGTGAACTCTCCTGTTGGTGAAAAAGACCTAATGACAGCGGTAGGATATGGTCTCACAGAAATTATTCTTACAGGTGGTTTTAATGCTCCTAGCTTGAAGCTGGCGTCAGCACTGGAAAAGTCTGCACATTCATTTTATTTCCACACCGACTATATAATTATATAATACAAGATGTTAATTTCGTCTAAATGACCAGTGTGTTAATTAATCGATGGGCGCAACACATTCCTCGCTTAGATGGAGCATATAATCGATGGGCGCAACACATTCCTCGCTTAGATGGAGCATAACATTTTTTTAAAAAAAAAGTAATGTACTTGTGTGTTTATAAATGAGATTTTTCACTATTGTGCTTTTCTTTAATTACACCTCCTAGAAACTTAAAAATCAAACTGTGAATCTTAAATATTTATTTTTTTCCCTTAAAATTTCAAGCGTTACCCTAGCTTGAGGTGAAACTGCATTCAACAGAAAAAGCAAAATAGATCAATATATATATATTGTGGTTGTAATGGTTGTAACGCTGTATTTGATTGGATAAAAAATTTACTTTATATCGTATAAAATGGGTTGCCTACGCGTACGTCACAATGACTTGCGTCAAAAACGTATCGATCCTCCTGACGTTACATTCAAATTTTGTACAAATTGAAGTCATTTTTTAAGGACAATCATCTTTTTTTCTTGCACCAAACGAATGAAAATTAAATTATGAGGAATGAATTAAATAGGTACCCAACTTATACGGTATAAACTGGGTTGGAACAGTTTACGCTTTTTTTATGAAAAGCTTCGCGGTTTTTAAAGCGTAAACAGCCCCAAACCACTTTATACATGTACCATATAAAATGGGTAGCTCCTTAAATATATATAATTTCGATATTGATTTTTAATTCGTTTCCTCTTTTTCAAAACATTCAAAAAAAAAAAAAAAAAAAAAAAAAAAAAAACTTACAAAGATATGTTTCAAAGAATTAAATTGCTAAATACAATGTAATATGTCTTTTAATTTACTTCTTTCCTCGATTTTTATAGCTTATTTATGTTGAAAAGATCTAGTGCATCAAAAGTCGTATATTCGGAAAAAAAGTTTATAGGGCAATGGCAATAAATTGCAAAAACGACAAATAGCAGCATCCAAAACATAAATTAGTCGATATGCAGGTTCAAATTGGCAGACTTTTTAAGCAGCCAATGAAGCTTGACATTTTGACCCAGTAAAGTTTTCATTTTTGCTAAACGTAGAGAGTGCACGTATTTAATGCGTGGCACGTCAATGTGCATCAATCTGCATCGTTCCGGTAACTTGAGAAACAGAGAATTTCGGTTTTGTCAATGAAAAGTAAATTTGTTCAACATGGTCTAGTTCGTTAAAAAAACCCCACTTTACTACATTCTGCGCGGTTATGGTCACTTTGAATTCACTGACCACCCAATGCGCACAGACGACGATACATGACCGATAGCTTGTGTAAATTGTAAGATTGTATGATTAGATCACCAGCGTCGTGGAGTTTCTCCCACGCACGAATGAGTGAGTGTTACTTTCATCGTAACTGAATCCAAGCAATTAGTAGAGGAAATCTCTCTCTCTCTCTCTCTCTCTCTCTCTCTCTCTCTCTGATATTAATTTAAGCGCTACTGATGAAACGTCTAATATTTTTCCTTCTTGTTTAATTATTTTCAAAGTCTTCGTGGGTCTTTTTTACGCTTTTAAACAATTGTGAACAACTTATTTCTTAAATCCTGAATCTCCTCGCTCTAAATTGTTAGGGTACATAAAAAACTCACAGAAATGTGGTGAAAATATAACAAAAAATGTTTTTTGTTTGAAAATTTTGAACGATTTAATACGTAAATTTTTAACTTTCGATACATACGTGTACATGTACACGTATGTTATACCACAATTTCTGTATCACACCTTATAGGTAATACATGTACATGTACAGATACTAGTAATTAAACATTTTTTTCCTATCGATTAAAAATTTCGAGTTATAAACTTCTTCACAAATAAAATATGTTAATTAACATTTGAATTTCACTATATAGAACATGCATTTTGACTTATCTTGATGTGATATTTACTCGAAGTTTCGCTATTTAGTTAAATGAATAGATTTATTCTAATATGCAATATTTAATTAATGTTGATTGTACTGAATACAGATCTTAGTTAGTTATTTATGTAAATGTTAAACCAATATGAGCCTGCCATTTAAAAAAAAAATAAATCATATCAGATTGTCCAATAAATGTGTCAAAAACATTATGAACATGCATTGACGTTGGAACAACAGTGGGATGGGAGGTCTAGGAGCGGTATGCAGCTCCTAAATCCTCTTATCGCAAAACATTATTTAATAAGGACCTTGCCCCCCCCCCTCCCACTGCCCCACCGCCCCTTTGCCACAACGAAGTAATACTCCATATCTCTCACACACAAACACAGCACTTCTGTTTTACTTTCGAAGATTGACTGTATTTTTAGTGATTTCAAACGGCCCTTGAAATTGATAGTGATGCATTTAGTTCTAATAAAACAAATATTCTTCTGAGAATTGCCTTGAGCAATACTAGTCCTCTACCGGAAGATGCAACATAAAATCTTAGATCCAACAAGGTCATAATTCCGTCAAAAGTCATCCAAGTGGAAAAAAATCTAAACCTCATCTTACATGTACGTGTAACTTCGTAAAATAGACAATCACCTTAATATCTGCCTGCGTGTAAGGAAACAGTGCGGAAAACTCAGTGAGACAGACTAACAGACAGACAAAGGGACAGCTAGACAGACTAGACAGACGAACAGACTTGGATGAAACCTACAGTGCCTTCGTTTTAATCGATAGGGGACGAAAAAGTATACATCTATTGTATTTTTTTTTATTCCTCTTTATTTTTTGTTTCTTCTCTTTTCGTAGTTATTTAACATGCAGCTACCGATCTGCACAAACGAAAACACAGCATCAATTCATTAAGTTATAATGGTCATCTTGTGTAATTTATTTGTCTGTCTATGTAGTTTTCGAAAATAACATTCACAAACTAAATTAAATTGATTATTCATTTGTTTAAATCAACACTTCTAGATTTTAATCATGGATTCTAAATGGAAAGGATAACTTAAAGAACCCATAAAAATTGTACCAATTTATTTAAAATTCCCTGGCTCAAGGGATAGCTGTCAAGACCCCTCCCACCATTCCCTTTCCTAAAAAGTAGAAACCTAGAGACGGTCTGCACTGTACGGTACTTAAACTGTTAAATGTCCTTTCCATAGGCATAGGCTTCAAGTTAATTTTTTTTTTATCATTTATTTAATCAAACGTTCCATACCTTTGATTTTGCCAGACCGAGTTATATTGGAAGTAAAGAACGAGGGCGCTTTCGTTTGGCATTCGGTAAGAATATAAGCGCACTTAAAAAGTGAAAATTTCATTGATTTGTCAAATGAAATTTTAGTATTCTTTATGTATCGGGTTCCTGTCAAGTAGGAAAGGGAAATATTTTCCCGATATTGAATTTTGAATTGCCAAAATTGAACTTGAAAATTGGGTAGATGAGTCATTTGGTACAAAAAGTTACATTTTTAAAAACGTTTTTCTAAAAATTTGCTATCTCTGGGTCATCTCTTCATGATTTTGAAACGTCATATGTTTGCATTTTACTTTAAAAAAAAAACAACCTAAAATGCATTTGTAAAAAATGCATTATTCCTGCAGATCGCACAACAAATTTACTTAAATACGAAACGTTCTTGAGTATAAGTATGCATCGATATAGACCTACTTGATCTAATCGCACGGCTTTTTCCGTATCTTTTTATTGTAAACATTTTGTTGGTTTAAAGGACACTTGCATTATATCGTGTGTTCTTGCAGTGTCGTTAGGATTACAAATTTCCGCAAACATTAACATAATTAAGCAAACGTACCTGTATTTATTGTGGATGTTTGTCTGCAAAAGACTCTTATCATATTTCGTAAATGAAAAAATATGAAGTCCGTAAAGGTCTACGTTCTATAAGATTTTTAGCATCAATACTCATTTCGTCAGTTTCGAAATTAGATAGAACTAAACCACTGAATGAAATATGATGAGACTTTCACAGAATCTTTGTTACATAGTGCCATTGTACACCTCCTGTTTTACTTTTTGATCAGGACACATATTTTGGGTTTCCCATAGCAAAACATGGACACTGCCATTCTTTCTATAATATTGAAGGAGACCAATTTCTTATTTGCAACTCCTCCTATACAACTCATATGGGGGGCGGGGGGTATCATTTAGTGAGCTCGGTGGTCACAGTACCTCTGGTTTGTAGTTAAGTCCATTGTAGGGTGCATATGTCCAAATGATTTTTCTGTATATTCTTTCATACTACAGTTTTATGTTCATATATTTATTACCGAATGGGGTTGAATTTCAGTATGAGGTCCCTCAAGTCCATACCTACTATAGACAAGCCCGTAACATGTCTGAAAATCCTTATGGGGTTAAGTCTATATATATATATATTTTTTAACCTCGCACAGTCATATCAAGCATAAATAACCCTGTTATTGAGGGGTTAACCCAACAATACAGATATAACCCCAGAATACGGGAAAATACGCACAGACGAACGGACGGACACCCCCATCACTATATACCCCCTGCTTTTTAACCGGGGGGGGGGGGGTTATATATGGTCTGCGACATTCCTTTTTTTCTTCAAAAATTAAGTGGCAAACCGGCAATACAAGACTGATACCTCCAAATGAGGGTAAATAAAAGTATTTTTCTTAATTGTTTTTTGCCCTTGCTCAGAATTTAAGGATCATTATTAACACCTGCTATGGGGAAGACCATTTACATGTAATTCTTAAAGTTGTCGGAGCTCCATACTTTTACACAATTTTGCATGGGAATTTTTAACTCTAAAAATCCAGTGGGAGGGGTGGGGCAGCGGTAGTCCGCTGAGAGAGAATAAAGTTATAAATGTTACAAATAAAATGTAATCATAAGGTTTAAAAAAAAAAAAAATCAAAAACAGCATTTGAAATCGATCCCGATGCAAATAACTTTACTTCCGTTTCGGACAGCGCTTACTCACTCACAAACGAACACACACGTTTGAGTTATTATATCCCCTCCAACTCCGTTGCGAGGGGATATCAGTTGTTTTAAGGTGTAAATCCTCTGATAAGAGAGAAAACTTACCATGGAAATTATTCCAAGGAATCCCCTGAATTTAATAATGAAGACCAACTCATTCAAATCTGTTCTATCGTACAGTAATGATTTCTATTTTCTATAGTTGCAGAACTGTAGCTCTCCGCAAAAAAAAAAAAAAAAAAAAAAAAAAAACTATATTTTCTATTGCCAATATTTTATTAATTACTTATTATAGTTTACCTAAAACATTTATACTGTGAAAATTGAGATTTGTCTATCTCTTAACATATAAGTCTTGTAATTGTTACAGAAATTTCAGATGCAGAATTTTTATAATCAAATAACTATCTTTTTTTCACTAAAAATAATAATGGAAAGATAACTTTTGTGGATGGATACATTTTATTTTACAAGCACAGAAAACAATGTGATATTCTGATTTAAAAAGCAGCGCTTCATTATGTTGCCATGCCCCCCCCCCCCCATAATTTTGCCGATATATAGAATACTTTAGGAAGCTCTAAACAGTAATCAAAAATGCTTTTTGGACTTTGAGAAAAATATATCATATAAACACGATAAAGGTGCACATATTCAGTGTATCTAGTTCATTTTCAACATAGGGTGCCTGCCCTATTTCTGCAGGAAAAATATTCAAAGACAATGAACTATCTGTTGTTTACTTACATCGGAAAAATTAATGGAAATGATGTATTTAATTACTTAATCTTAGTCTAACATAACATTAAGAATACTTTAATTCATAACAATTTGTGTCATTATATTTATTCTATTATTCTTCTAAGGGCAGATCACTCTAACTCAATAAAACTACCCTACAAATAGTACTCTTTAGTGTGCAGTGTTTAGAGCTTCCTTAAGCCCCCATTCCCCCACCCAATTATTTTGCCGATATATAGAATACTATAGAAAACATAGCTACCATATGCGTGTGCCCCCTAAATAAAAACGTCTGATGACCTTTTTTTTGCTCGTCAAGAAATTTTTGGTAGTTGAAAACAGAAAATGTATGTCTGTGCCCCCCCCCCCTTAACTGAAATTGCTTCCTACGGGCCTGTTCATTAAAGGTGTACATACTACAATAAATTAATTTTACCACAGAAAAGACTCAAAACTCTATCTATCCACTTGCAACACGTACAGGTACTTGTGGACAGGACCCCCCCCCCCTCCCCAACCGAATATACCCCACGGGTCAAAAATATTTTTATGTATTTTTTTCATAAATTATTCTTCTAGTACACATTTACAATGTATTCCATAAGAAAAATCCAAAAAATAACGCAGAATTAACGTTTTAATAAAAAAATCATACCCGCGGTATTAAAGAATAGAGAAGGTAAGTCACTTCCATTTGCTTACACTGGACCCCTCTTGGATATCAGGCCCGAAATATCATTTACCTAATACATGTCACCAAAATGTGTCATGATATCTTGTTTCGGTAGATATTTTTGTCTTTAATCGTGCTATTCAATTGCCCAGGCACTCCATAATAATCCGAGTATTCATCGTCAAACGTGAAAATGCTACAAGATTTGGAAATGTCGAAGTAGAAATTACGGAAGTGATGCAAAAACGACACCTAGCATGTAACTCAGGAGTTCCGAGTGTTATAGAATTAAGGGAAAAGTCAGAGGTCTACGAAAAAAAGTTCGGGAAAATTTTGATTAAGAAGTCGAAATTGATTCATTAGAATTAAATTCTGCTTAGGATTTTCGAGATGAGCGAGGATAGTCGTCAATATTCCCTTTAAAGGATGTTATCACTGATACCAAATAGCGGTTTAAAAATCGCTTAAACATTATCATCTTGATTTGTAACCCCCCCCCCTCCACCTCGGCCACCTTCCCCTTCTGCGTGGACATGGAATTTTCATTAAATTGTGTCTGCGGAAAGGTGGATATCCGTTAAATTAATGCGGTAGTAAATATAATATTTAGAATGATAAACTAGTTTTAAAAATAAGTAAAGACAGAAATGTGATTATTTAAGACTGTACAATTTTTTTTTTTCCATTTGTTATGAATTTGCTACATGTATAATCAATATTGATTAATTTGGGGACGGGGGCTGTGCACGTCATTACAAGTTACAGTGTTGAAGAAAAACAATTGACCGGTTGATGAATGGTTGTACAACCCAGGCAATATTTAGACGTCAAAAGTTACGTACTACAAGTTGCAATTATCTAACTATGACTGTTAGATAAGACGTACCTAAAGAAATTTTTTAAAAGTCTTTATTTTATAGAAGTTAAGCTTCCGTTTGTTCAATTAAAATAATAGCAGCTTGATATATATATATATATATATATATATATATATATATATATATATATATATATATATATATATATATATATATAAGGAATGACTCTAATTCTTGGCCAAATTATTCGAGTATAACCTGGTTTGGGTCAGTTTACGCTTTATAATCCGCGAAGCGGATTATAAAACAGCGTAAACTGACCCAAACCAGGTAATACTCGAATAATTTGGCCAAGAATTAGAGTCATTCCTTATAATTTAATTCTAAAATCATTAAACAACTGTGGGTGTAAAATTTCGTTGCTTTTTATTAGTTCAAATTTGCCGCTCAATAATACAACCCTAGTAACGGAAGTGATGGGAAGCAAGGGGAGGTAAAAACTGATACATAGTCCTAGGAGCCATGTTTTTTGTTTGCATGTGGTAAGATCCGAGTTACTGTTTGAAGCTAAAGGTATATTTATTAAATCTGGAATTTTCCATGAATCCCGAGGACTGGAAATGAGAGCATTGCATGGATACAGACGATTCAGCTGGTTGTCAGGGGGGTGTGTCCCCATACCAAACCAGGTTATACAGAAATAATTTGTGTTCCTTTTTGGATATTAACCAATCAGAGGCTAGAATACAAACAAAATTAAATTATATATATATATAATCAAGGCCAGAAAAAAACGCAGTGCGACGCGAGAGTAAAGAAGAGCATGACAATTATTTAAAAAAAAAAAATTAAAAAAAAATGGGGTTCTGATTTTCATTCTTAAGGATTAATATTGAAAAGACTCACACTTAAATTCCTTGGCAAATGATAATCATCGCATAAGAATATTAAAGTCGTGGGTTCGAATCCTCTGCGGGACGTGGAGACCAATTCTTCGGATGAGACTGTATAAACCGAGATCCCTTGTTGCAGTAGTTGTTGGCACAAAAAAAGATCCCTCACTGCTCAATGGCCTTAACGTCGACCATACGTTAAAATTTGCAGCCCTCCACCGGCAAGTGGTGGCGTCTCCATATGCGTGAAAAATTCTCGAGAAGGACGTTAAACAACAAACAAACCCCCTTCTATACTAAACGTTTAAAATAATATATTCATAATGTACTTACCGCCTGTTATAGGTACTGTTAACTTGAATAATAACTAGAATAATAAATCCAATTAAAACACACCCTAAATATAAATAATCCCAGTGGTAATAATGATGTACCTACACCATTTGCAAAACAATAATGATAACGGTAAAGGTAGTGATCACAGTGTGACGTAATTCCACGCACGAGTCTAGAAATTTTCCAAAAAGGTGTACATTTGTAAAATTTATATTATAATTACATACAATTTTTTTTTCATAAGTTTGTGCTATCTATTCTAAATATGACAGGAAAACGGGTGAATCGTGGATGGGGCTTGATTTTTGACAAAGTTGATTGGGTCAAGATTTGGAAAGGGGTTCTCAGAGTCCTACCCAAATACTGATAAAAATTTGCACAAGTTGTCATTTTGGCATCTAATTTTTTTTAAGTTCATCAAAAAAGCTATGCACTAAAATAATAATAATATTTGTTGTTTTGACAATAAATTCAAGAAGTTCCAACTATGGGTAGAAAATTAACCAGCCCCCCCTTTTTTACACAAATCTTGCAAAAATTCTCTCTTTTTCAGAATTTACATTATTAGGTAATATCAGACTGGTAATGAAATATTTATATGCGCGGATCTAGGGGGGGAGGGGGGGTCCGGAACCTATATACGAAATCCATCTACGAAAGCAACTAAAAGTGGCCTTGGACCCCCTCCCCCTTAGAAAACACGGACCTTTGTTAAGTTGGTATGAAAAATTATACATACGCAGCTAGGTTAAGGACGCCCATGAAATATACGCCTTAATATATTCAGGGAAAAGGAATACAATTTTACTATTTTTTTTTAACAGCATTAGTTTTGGTAAATGTGATTTGTGGTGTTTGCACTTGTATATATCGGGTCTCTGCTGAGTTCGGCCAAAGCGACATCACTTACATCAGCTGTTTGACACGTGACAGTTTTAAAATTAGAACATACATGTACTACTACAAAGATCGTAAAAGTTCAACGATATACGGGCATTTTTCCGCTATAAAATTTATTCTGTTTTCTTTGAGACAAATTCCTTAACACGAAAAGTGCTGGGAGCAACTTCCTCATGCTCGGGAATAGTTTAAAATTTAGCCATCTTTCTAGAAACTCCAGTCAAATATGTAATTCGCATTGGAATAATGTTACATTACGGAATATATCAACAATGCACAACCAGCTCCCAGCACTTTTCAGTATAGTTGGAATAATAGCTACACGTGTTTAAAAATTCAGAATTTATAGTGAAGCGGATATCGTTGAACTTTTGATATTTTCGAGGGGCTGGACCTGTCATTCTAGCACGTTACTGTACAAATGTGCTCCCTACGGCTTTATATAAAGTGTACACATTATCAATTTAGTTTGACAATAAAATGTGGATTAATATATTTCAGAATATGTCTCACTTTTGGTCCAACTATGCGTGTTTCGTATTTATTTTTATTTTTACAAGCCACGATAAAAGCTTGATCCACGCCTCAAGTACAGAGAAACTGCGTATCAAACTAAGAAATGACGTCATCTCAGTAAGTACAGCGAGATCAAGCTGGCTTTCATTCTACATACGTTTAGTGATATTATGGTAAGATAAGTTGCACATCCATTTATCTTTATAATATTTATGATAAACGAAAGTATTTAGTGTATTTTAAAAAGAACATATAGTATTTTTTCCTCGAGATTCATTTGTATTGTTTTAACGTGACGTCATAATAGCTTTACCGAACCTCTGCATAGGCTGACATATATATGGGAGTCCTTAACCTAGCTGCGTATGAAGCTTAAAAAGTGAGCAGCCAAACACCCCTCCTCCCCCCTCCACCACCATCACCACCATGAAATATGTTTTCACATATGGGAGAGAAGTTTAAGTGGGGTTTTTTTATTTATTTCTTTTTATTTCTTTTTTATCTATTTATTTTTTTGTGCGTGTCAAGAAATTTCTGGGTTGGATCCCCCTGGAAAAAATTCCTGGATCCGCACCTGATTTACATAAGAGGCCCATATGGGCTGCATGTTCACCTGAGCATTTTATGCTTGATTTAAATGTGTACTTCCTCCCTGGTTACCAGAATTTGAAGGAGAGCAGTCAGAGCACATTTCAGGGACGTTGCAACGTTTTTGAAAGGGGGGGGGGAGGGGACAGCCAGAGAAAAAAAAATCAACTTACCTGTAAAAACTTGACAAGCCAATTTTTTTTTCAAAACTCAAAAATTCTATTTCGTGGGGTGGGGTGGGGTTGGGGTGGGTTCCAACTTCTTTCAGTACGCCAATTTTATATGTACGCTACTACATTTCCTTTATTTGACTATAATGCAACAAAAAGTGTAGGGGGGGGGGGGAACCACCCTTTCATGAACATTTTCAATAGTAAAAAGTTATGTTTCAAAAAAAGTGGGGGGGGGGAGGCCACCTCCCCCCCCCCCCCCATGCTACGTGCCTGCATTTAGAGGCAAACACATCAGTGCGGGTATTACTGTCTTATGACAGCATCTAGTTTACATTTTTTTTTACCATGGTTCATCTAGATATCGAATACTTGCCATTCATGTTGATATATTGGCGGTCTTTAATTAAGAATGAGAAGGGCGGAGATATTGAACTGCTACAGTGACCGATCTTTAAAAAATCTATCAACAATACAAAACTGTGAAGAGCCGTTAAACGGACCCCTGGGAATTCCAGAGGTGGGATCAGGTGCGCCTAGGAGGAGTAAGCGTTACCTGTTGACCGGTCACACCCAAGTTATTGCACTATTCCATATTTTACTACTGTAACAACGACATGTTTCATGTACATTTACATGTAAGGTATACATTTTCTGTATATCTTTTCCAATCCCTATTCTTTGCCTTTGTCAGGGATTTTCGTGAATAAGAGACTGAACTTGACTAAATCAACTTGTATTTAACAATGAAGGATTAAATGTGAAAATCCTTGTATAAGATATACATGTATATCGTTTCTGATATAATTTGTGTATTTTAATTGATTTATTCTAAAGTCATATTTTCCGTTTTCCCTTCCGTGCCGTTTTCCGTTCCGCAATATAGCAACACCAATCTTTTTGACTGGAATTGTCTATTCAACACCTATCCATTTATAAATACCAAAAACACCTATATTGCGAGTATTTTTTTTTTGAAATCACCAATGGGTTTTGGTCAGCTGCAGGTACTAAAATTGTAAAATGGCACCAACATTGCCAGTAAGGAAATGTTTAAGGAAACATCTGTTATAAACATAAACCAAGCTTTTATTGAGTTCATCCGAAATTTAAATCAGACAGGATTTATTGACATGGAATTTCTTTTAACTACCCCATTTTTAAATAAAATAACAGCTTTGTTTTGTACAATTTAATGTAAATTAGACTTGCTGACATTCTTGGATACGCATGCTTTATAATTACTAGAACAGTGTGTCTATTAATTTAACAGAAAAACTAAAACTCGAATAAATACCACATACATGTAAAATTTTCAAGAGAAGAATATCATTTTCAGCTGTAAAAAAAAAGTGGAAAAGGGGGGGGGGGTCAGCGTCGCCAGCCGGCGTGACGACACCTGAGACTTTGAGAAAAGGTAAAGGTCGGCCATATCTATATGATTATTATACGGTTTTTAATAACATTTTCGGTATTTTTGAGTACATAACTTCAAAAATTCATGGGCTTTAGATCAGAACAAAGTTCTCAAACAATCTATTTACATATTACTCAAATCATTACTCTCTGAACACTCTATTATGAAATTCATTTCATATCTGTTTACTTTCGCATATTTCAAATTATTCATTTCTTGAGTGCAATTCCATCTACCTGTTTTAACAGAAAGATACTGGTTCAAATAATCTAGATTAAATGCTTGCATTAATACCAGACATGTGCTAGTTTTACAATTAAATTTGTCCGCTGGCGCTTGCAGAGGATACACCCCCTCCCCGCCCTTCACAAAGTTAACACGACACATTTTTTTTCTTTTCAGTTTTGATTTCCGTCTTTTATTGAGTTTGGTCTTTCAATCATGTCATGTCATATTTGTTGCGAGAATGTACTAGTACCATCATAATGTGAGGTGTTATATATGCAAGTCCGTTTTAATGTGTTTTTTGGTGCTTTTTTCTATTTTATACCGGATATTTGGAGTCTACATATACACGAATATTTATCATCGTAAAAGGCCGTCTATGTTTATTGACACATGTACAAGAGAAACGTTTACTAGGGAATTTGCGGGTGAAAACTTATCGGATAGGAACGTTTGGCACATATTAATTGTTGTCATGGGTTTTTATTATAAATTTTATTAGGCTAGTGAATGACCTGTAAAAGAGATATATTTTGGGAGAGGGGCTCCGTTTATGAAACATGGATTTAGAATACATAGTTGTTCGTATACTTATTTTAACTATATTTTTACTCACTTTATCGCTAGATATATGCTGAATTCTGATTGGCTTGTACTGTAATGACTGTATCTTTTTTTTTTTTTTTTTTTTTTATTATTTTTTTTTTTTTAATTTCCACTTATTTTTATGCCGTACTTTTCTTTTTCAGCAATACGGTGTAAATCTTTATTTTTTATTCAGTGTATATACAACTAGTAAAAAATAATAAATGACTAATATTTTGAGCAGTATTTGGTATTTTTTGTAGAGCTGTATCATAGGCCTTAATCATGTTAATTACGATAAAACTGTCATCAATTCAAAATATGAATTTTATTGAAAGATGAAGAAGATAGAGTGTTGTAAATTGTGTAATTAATTTTATTTACATCTACTTACTTTCTGAATAGAAATATTCATATATGGTCAATATTTGTCATTTTAAAAGCAAATGTGAAGGAAATGGGTAAAAAACAAAAGAAAATGAGAGGGTTGAATGAAATTAATTTAAAACATGGTAGAAACTGATATCATTCAGGGGAAAACACCTTGTGATATAAAACTGGCAAACCAGGTAACAAGGATAATTTTGATTTATTTAAAATATTTTTTTTCGACGGAATTTTTTTTCTAAAAGACACATGGGAGTAATCGCTCCCGACAGAAAGCACAGGACTATTAATACTTCTACGCAAGTTAAAGTGAAATTTTCAAGGCAGGGAGTCATAAATTTATCTATTTTGGATAATCAGGACGTGTTGACCTAACCAGCTTCATTCCTGCTGTTTTGCTCGGCATGAAATACATTACCATGGAAAATAATTCACTCGAGATAGAATGGATCAATGTTATGCAATTTGGAAAGGTTGATGCGATTGTAAGTGTTCACATTAATCCTGTCTTAGCGATACTGCAGATGTGAAAATATCACATAACGCTATGAAACAATGCAAATTCTTTATTATGGGAAGAATCAAACTTGAATCCAGCGTAATCAAATCTAGAGAGTCTAGAAAACGTTTAACTCCATTGTCATCAACATTGAATAAAACTCAGATATTAATTTATTCTAAATACAGAGTTACTTGTAATTTCTTTTCTCGTGGCCGTAGAAACCGGGCGTGAGAGCGGGAGGGGGATCACCGTGACCCCCCCCCCAATAATCATGATATAAGATACTTAGTCTAGTATACTACAGAAAACAGCTTAATTATATTGATATGTCATCTAAATCTTGTGAATTATAACTTTTTTTGTTTTTGGTTGACATGCAATAATTTTTTTTAATAAACTTGTAACTAGTAAGTAGATTAACATCTTTCAGTTTGAATTTTAGCACAAAAAAAATCAACATCCATATCTTTCACATGAATATTATAGTTTTGATCATGAATAAATCAAAGGTCTGAAAGATATGACTACTACTATGTGAAGACTTTCAAAAGTCTAAAGCTTAAGTTAAAGAAACGTAGTTTGCATTCAAAAAAGAATTCTTTTAGAGTTATACCGCCAAGTGCTGACCCGACCAGTTTCATTCCTGCTGTTTTGCCGCGGATCTGAATGATGAATGATGCATTCAAAAATGGCCAAATGTTATGTAACTTTTAATATATAATGTGATAATATTGATATCAGGTCTTATGCTCTGTTTCCTTTAGGTCATTAATCCTTATGATCTTCATGCTACTGATAATCGCAATAATTCTATTGAACTAACTGACCAACAAGACCTATTAAGTCTATAATGTCTGACGCCAAGACATTAGATAACAAGTAAATCTCATTAAAAAAAACTTCAAAGGTAAAGATCCATTCATTCATTTATGGATTTGTTTAGACTTTGTTTTTTTTGTAATCTTGTTATTCAATCCGTTCTTTGCTCAAATTGCATCAAATTGTATTTATTGTTTCAATTTTGTTGCAAAAGTATATGAATATTTCCATACATAAAAGAAATAGGAAAGCAGGTGCGGATCTAGGAATTTTTTTCCAAGAAGGTCCCCCCCCCCCCCAAAAAAAAAACAAAAAAAAAACAAAAAACACCACAATTCCTTGACAAGTCAAAAAAAAAACGTGAACTCCTTTCCATACGTGAAAAACATATTTCATGGGGGAGGGGGGGGGATCAAATATTATGCTTCATATGTATAAGTTTTCTAACCAACTTAACAGGGATCTGCGTTTCTAAGGGAGTGGGGTGTTCAAGGTCACTTTTAGTTGCTTTATAATATACATTTAGTAACTCTGCAGATTCCAGGGGAGACCCCCCTTTAGATCAGCCCATTTAAATGAATTCACATCAATGACGCTGCATTAAACTGAAATTATTCTGTTCCCTGAAAATAAAATATAGATTGAGTAAATATTGAGAATTAGAGAGAAGAAATAGTCACTTAGGTACATGTAATGTGGGAATAAGTTCAACACAACTCAATACAGGAAATTTGTGTATGCAATGGCCACATGCTGTGACTGGTGATAGTCTTGACTGGGCTAGGCGTACGAAATGTACACAGGACGGATCTTAAAAATGTTCAGCTTTGTCTTCACTTCCTACTAATTGTTAAATCCAAGATCAACAAATAACGTTTTATGTGCCCACTGGACCATGCAGAAGGAGAATGGAAATAATTCTAATCTAAAGGTAATTCTTTTAAAAGATGCTAGACTCAATTTATTTGTTGAAACAGAAACTTCTAGAAGTAAAACTTTACTGTACTTCTGTTTAATGCGCTATTTTCAGGGAGTGAAAATATTCTATTTAAATCAAAGATGGGAATGCAGAAGAAAATGCAAGAATTTAGGATGGTGAATTTCAAGGAGCACGTACATCCTTTAGTGAACATGTAATTATATTCTTGGATTTACATTTCAAGTGGTGCAACATATAAGTGGTTTGGCTAGAATTTATCTGCGTTTTCTGTGTTGAATCATCACCATCTTATTTGAGGATTTCTATAACATTGCTTATTCTTCGAAGATGAAACAACTTCTCCGTTATATTTTACTATTTACTAAACATGCTAAAGCACTCTAAAAACTGTAGTCTTTTAGAGTATCAAAAGCTGCTTCTGACAGAGAAGATAGTGGAAAAGTAATTTGAAAAGTTCAAATTTGACCAAATCTACATGTACAACTGAAGCGGAACGTCAGCAGTACGGAGATAAATGAGACGTTGACGAACAAAAACAGCATTTATCTTCTCCAAAGATCCAATCAGAAGTTGTACCTGTTGGTAGGTATCTCTCCTCTTTCTAGGACAGAGTAAAGAGTTATTGCTGTATTTTTTTAACTAAAAGTATTAGTTGTTTTTTCTTCTTTTTAAATGTCGTGGTACTCGTCATTGTTAATTAAGACCCCAGAGGAAAAGTGTGCACAGGAGGAAACATAGATAAAATTATTTCATTAAATTAATTGGACTTATTTTTAGTGACATTTTATAGCGAATCTTAATTTGAATGTTAAACTGTCCTAGAAAAAAATGTTTTGAACACCGTATCTGTCTATTTCTTCATAATCTTCATTTTTCAATATTTGCTTGTCTTAAAGACAGAAATGATACAAAAAAAATTGGTATATATTTATGACGTCGACATATTTTTGCTGTTAACATGTTAATGATTTGAAAAAAAATGCTATAATTAAGAAATTGTAAATTTTCTACGATGTCCAAAATTCCATTTTCTGCAACCATCCTTATTTTTCTATACAAATTTCTGTCATTTTAAATTAAATTATTTTGAAACTTTGAAAAAAAAATAAAATTCAATGCGGTTAATATTTTAATCTTAATCATATCATGAATTAAATTTTTGATAAAAGTTTGTATCATCCGTCCTTAAGCTTGACATATTTGGGTACATGTAGGTTGCTAAGGGCTATCAGACACAGTCTGTCTAAATCCACCCATTTATAGACAATTCAGTTAAATGGAATAAGATGAGCGATACTTTGAGAAAAAATGACTTGATATACTGTTGAATTTTAAAAATGGCTTTAAATTTGATTGTTTTTTTTTAATGGAATTTGTTGGCGTTGTAATGGTAAGTCGAATTTATTTTGAAACTCAGAAATGTAATATGAAGAATGTGTGTCTATCTCGTTGGATATTTTGTTGATAAAGAAGCAAAGAACATTTAAAAAAATATCAGGATAAATAAAATGGGACAAGTGAAATTTTTGTAAACAAAATGGGTTTATAATTTGATGAAGGTCTACATATACTTTCCTTTTTTATTTGTGTGTTCAATATACTAGTGTTGGTACACACAATTGTCATGTTAATAAGCGCGTCCTTTACTTAGCCCATTTGATTTTTTAAAAAATTATATTCGAATACTTTTGAATCATAAAAAAAACTTTCTGTATAATTTTTTGAATTAACACATCGATACATGTGACAAACACACTCATAAAATGATTAAAACAAACAACATTGTCCAGAGAAATGTCTGTATATTTTATATCAAGCACAAAGATTTCCGGGTTCTAATGTGAAAAAAAAAAACGTTTTCAAAGAAAACAAAGAATTCAGGATATACTAGTATTTATTTGTTTAATTGGGGCTATAGGGAATGGGATTGAATTTTTTTTCATTTTCATGCATTGTGGAAAAAACAAAACAAAGTACGTTCACTTTAGATCATGAGTACTGAGAGTCAAAGCCTACTGTTGTTAAACCTATAATTGCTAGAATTAAAGATAAAATTCTAGCTAGTGATTCTCACCCAACTATAAAATTTGGCTTAGATTCTATTGAAATAATTGATGATTTTTTGTAAATCATTTTGTTCCTCGAAAGTGAAAATCAAATAACCCAAATTTCAGAACATTAAAATCCAGAACTCAATTTTTGAAAGCAGAGAACAAACCTGGTTCAGTCAGGCCTATAAGAATTTTTCGTAGTCATGTTAATGTTCTCATATTAAACATGTTAAAAAGAACAAAATAAATCAAATAACAAAATTATGAAAAGTGTGTTCTCAAGCAGAGTCATTTTGTCAAGATAATTTTGTAGCCCTCTCTCCCACAACAAACACACATGTACGATTTGAATGCTTTAATTTATGTATACGTAATGTATAATAAGTAAAATTTATTGAGAAGCATCCTCAGATGGTGTAGATACAAATGCGTTCAAATCATCTGCCTGGTGTAGGGCAATGCACTGGAGATCAAATGTCGGGACAACTTTTGTATTTAAACTTTTCAATACTTAATTGATTTCAGCGATGTGGCCTATGGGACTCTTTTTAAAATTCTGTTTACTGGAAATGAATTTAATCACTTGTTCAAAATTTGAAATTCTATAGAATATAAAAAAAACAGAAAATAAGAATCATTTAAATTTTGTGCACCATTCATAGACTTTGTTCATGTACTTCTATCATAGGGCATAAGATGGAGGTAAACAACCCAGCAGGACCGCAGCCACCAAAATGTCTAAGGAGTAAAAACAGAAAACACATAGATGTCTAAAAGATACATTTATAAAGAGACAAGAGAACAGTATTAAACAGGAAATCATCGGTATAATGATATTCTGATGACGGGTTTAACGTAAAATGGTTAACAATAATGGTCCTTTTATTCAAGAAACATCAGGGGATGTACTCAACAGTTCATAGTGGAAGGATTGCTAAAAACGTGTAAATGAAAATTCATATCAGATGTCAAATGATACAGATCAAGGCCCAACCACTAGGATTTTATCACAATGTTACCTACGAACTGGAACAAGGAAACCCACCTCGCAAACAGAATTTGGAACAGTCAGTAATTTGGACCTGGACTCTCGCAAAGCATGTCAAAGTTGTGAAAAGGGATACAAATGTATTTCCATTAATCTTAGGGATAACAAAGACAAAAATACATAATTTCTACTCTTGCATATTGTGATTGTGTTGAGCTTGCATGTATAATTTTACTACTATTTGGAATGACTTCATAATCTTTAGGAGACTAATACATGGTCTATTTTTTTTTATTCGTAAAGTGTGTGCGGTGTTCATTATTTAAATTGGTGATGATCCTCACAGCTCATGGCCTCTTTTACATGTGCAGTATTAATTTCTTACGTTTTCAATATATTTATATGAGAATACTAAGTTATTGTATTTTGATTGCTTCACCCACAGATTTCATCAGAGGAGTGTATGAATTGAAATGTTTAGCTCAAGATAATTTTTGAGGCTCCTATAACGAAATGGTAAGAGCGTTTGCTCGAGTATCACGCAGCTAAGTGTTAATCCGTACGTCGTGGGTTCGCACCCCACTACAGGACGTGCAGTAGGTGCAGGCACGGAAAATTTTCAAATACCAAGGGAAGTTTAAGAAACAAAAGTATTTTTTCGTTTATAAAAAATGAGTTAAAGAAGTGTTTCATTCAGCTATTTATTAGCGTGCAGATAAAACAGTATATGGAGGCATATGGAGAGTTATTTTTATGTATTGTTTATATAATATTGTGCCTTAATTGGAGAATGCACATTTGTTTTTGAACTTTGACATTGTATTTCATATTTATATTGATCATGTGTTGATAGGTCCACATATTGTTTAATTTCGAATATATCAACATAAAGTAAAGATGTAGATTTTCGACTTTTCTGGTGAATCCACCAGTTTTTTGTCCTAATGCATAGAAAGGAACTTAGTCATTTGTAAAGGAAAACTACGAATGCTTTTTGATTTTAATGCTTTTGGTGGATCCACCAACCACCCCACCCCCCACTTTTAATAAATACAAAGGCAATTTTGACAGTATATCATTCAGGTATCCTTGTGTATTCCTGTTTGTATTTTGGTGGATCCACCAAGTATTTGTAAGTGAAATTGAGAATGCTTTCTTATTCGATTTTTTTTTTACAGTTTGGTGAGTCCACCAAACTCCTCTCTGTATTTAAGGACAATTTAGTCGAACTTTGGGTTACTTGTAGATTTTTGACTTTTCTGGTGGATCCACCAGCTTTTGCCCTTGTTTATATAAACATAAGGAAGTGTCACTAAGTCATTGTAAAGGAAACTTATGAATGCCTTTTGATTTTAATGCTTTTGGTGGATCCACCAAACTCCCCACTACTGATAAATACACGCGTAATGTTTACAGTATATCATTCAAGTATTCTTGTGTATTCCTGTTTGTATTTTTGATGGATCCACCAAGTATTTATAAGAGAAAGTATGAATGTCTTGTTAGTTGAATTTTTGCATTTTGGTGAGTCCACCGACTCTGTATTAAGGACAATTTTAGTTGTTTTTTTTTTTTTTGTTTTTGTTTTTGTTTTTTTTTTTTTTGTTTGTTTGTTTGTTTTGTTTTTTTTTTTTTTTTGGTGGCTTCACCACTCATTTTCTTTCAATGGGTTGTTTCAGTGTCTTAAACCTGGTGGATTCACCAAAGTCGTTGTTAAAAGTATCATCATTATTTAAAGTAATATTGAGAATTTCACCAGATCGCTTTTATAAATTTAAGCCAAATTGTCTATTTGTAATTTTGGTAGAATCACCAAGTTCTCATGAAGAAATTTTAGTTGTTTTGTTGTTAAGTTCATCAATTCTTTGAATGGATTGTAGAATGGTCAAATTCACTCTTGTTTTCTTGGTGGAACCACCAAGATCAATCTTTATTTGAAGATATTTGATAATTCAAATTGGTGTATTTACCAATCCTTTGACTGTTTATATAGAATACCAATATATTATTGATCTGTTTTAACATTAAAATTGGTGTTCTCACCAATTCTTAATCTATTCAATCAGGAAAATGAATAAAAAAAATCGTCGATTTCTGAAATTGCACTGTTTTCATTTTTCATTTTAAATATAAAAAAAGAGGATACGAATAGAAAATCCTCTTTCTTAATGGAAACAGTTATAAGTGTTTGTGTCTGTTCATGGGTTGTGGGTCACTGTCATATATTGTTTGTCTTTACATTTTTCCTGTAGTTTGTTCATGACTTTTTGTGTCTTTGAGTTAAGACATTTGTGTATAGGCATACATATATATAAAAATATTCATAGTTTGTGGATCACTGTCATAAATATACATGTATGTGTCTGTTCATGGATTGTGGGTCACTGTCATAGATTGTTTGTTCTATCATGGATTGTAGGTCATTGTCATAGGTTGTTTATTCTAATATTTTGCCTGTAGTTTGTTCATGACCTTGTTGTGTCTTTGAGTTAAGACAGTTGTGTACATGCATACATATATATGAAAATGTTCATGGTTTGTTGATCACTGTCATATATAAGTGTTTGTGTCTGTTCATGGTTTGTGGGTCACTGTCATAGATTGTTTGTTCTAACATTTTTCCTGTAATTTGTTCATGACTTTTTGTGTCCTTGAGTTAAGACATTTGTGTATATGCATACATATATATAAAAATGTTCATGGTTTGTTGATCACTATCATATATACGTGTATGTGTCTGTTCATGGGTTATGGGTCACTGTCATAGATTGTTTGTTCTAATATTTTGCCTGTATTTTGTTCATGACTTTTTTGTGTCATTGAGTTAAGACAGTTGTGTACATGCATACATATATATGAAAATGTTCATGGTTAGTGGATCACTGTCATATATATAAGTGTTTGTGTCTGTTCATGGATTGTGGGTCACTGTCATACATTGTTTGTTCTAACATTTTTCCTGTAGTTTGTTCATGACTTTTTGTGTCCTCAAGTAAAGACATTTGTGTATATGCATACATATATGAAAATGTTCATAGTTTGTGGATCACTGTCATATACATACATGTATGTGTCTGTTCATGGATTGTGGGTCACTGTCATAGATTGTTTGTTCTATCATGGATTGTAGGTCATTGTCGTAGGTTGTTTGTTCTAATATTTTGCCTGTAGTTTGTTCATGACTCTTTTGTGTCATTGAATTAAGACAGTTGTGTACATGAATACATATATATGAAAATGTTCATGGTTTGTTGATCACTGTCATATGTAAGTGTTTGTGTCTGTTCATGGTTTGTGGGTCACTGTCATATATTGTTTGTTCTATCATTTTTCCTGTAGTTTGTTCATGACTTTTTGTGTCCTCGAGTAAAGACATTTGTGTATATGCATACATATATGAAAATGTTCATAGTTTGTGGATCACTGTCATATATATACATATATGTGTCTGTTCATGGATTGTGGGTCACTGTCATAGATTGTTTGTTCTATCATGGATTGTAGGTCATTGTCATAGGTTGTTTGTTCTAATATTTTGCCTGTAGTTTGTTCATGACTTTTTTGTGTCTTTGAGTTAAGACAGTTGTGTATATGCATACATATATATGAAAATGTTCATGGTTTGTTGATCACTGTCATATATAAGTGTTTGTGTCTGTTCATGGTTTGTGGGTCACTGTCATAGATTGTTTGTTCTAACATTTTTCCTGTATTTTGTTCATGACTTTTTGTGCCTTTGAGTAAAGACATTTGTGTATATGCATACATATATATAAAAATGTTCATGGTTTGTTGATCACTGTCATATATAAGTGTTTGTGTCTGTTCATGGATTGTGGGTCACTGTCATATATTGTTTGTTCTATCATTTTCCTGTAGTTCATGACTTTTTGTGTCTTTTTGTATAGACATTTATGTATATGCATACATATATATGAAAATGTTCATGCTTTTTTGAACACTGTCATATAAACATGTATGTGTCTGTTCATGGATTGTGGGTCACTGTCATAGAATGTTTGTTCAAAACATTGTAGAAGTTTGGTTATGGCAGTTCAACTATACATGTGTTTATGGTTTCTTGATCACTGAGTAATCATTACTTTCATAGAATGTGATTCACTGTTTTAAGATTTTTTGTATTAGAATGTGTCTGATTATGGTTTTTGGATCAGTTTCAGTTTAAATATATGATATAGATATTTGTCTGTTTATGTTTGTGGGTCACTGTTGTAAAATACTTGATTGTGAATACTATTATGTGTGTTTTCCTCACTTTGAGAAATAAATACATCATCTTTAACTGATAGAAGTGTTACCTTATTAGTGTTATCTTACCCCTGCAAATGAAGAGCCTGGGCCTAAAATAATTTTTTTCAGCTGCCTAGTGACCCACTGAAAATGCACCTGACCCAAACTTTTTCCAGCTATTTTGTATTATTTTTTTTAAGCTTCAAGCTTTCAGGATAGTGAAACTGCATGTTTCATTTTCGATTTTTGGTATTATCAATCAGCGACTTATAACAAGAGGAGCTTATGTTAAGTAAGCCTATTTTTGTTAGTTAAAAAATATTTGAAAACTACATTTTTTTAGAAAAATAAAAAAAATACCGCCCATTCTAAAAATTTAGGTTGACAACTGCAAATCAAGAATTTTTAGCTCACCTCGACGAAGTCGAGATGAGCTTATGCTATACCCCCGGCGTTGGCGTCGGCGTTAGCGTCGGCGTCCCGGTTAAAGTTTTAGGAGCAAGTCCCATTCCCAAGTAACTATAAGCCCTACCTGGACCAAACTTGCATGGATGATGCATCTAGGGATGGACACTACAACACTTGCTTCGGATGCTGGATCTGACCTAGATTTTCCAGATGAGTGACCAGGTTAAAGTTTTTGGAGCAGGTCAATTCCCAAGTAACTATAAGCCCTACCTGGACCAAACTTGCATGGATGATGCATCTAGGGATGGACACTACCACACTTGCTTCGGATGCTGGATATGACCTAGATTTTCCAGATGAGTGACCAGGTTAAAGTTTTTGGAGCAGGTCCATTCCCAAGTAACTATAAGCCTTACCTGGACCAAACTTGCATGGATGATGCATCTAGGGATGGACACTACCACACTTGCTTCGGATGCTGGATCTGACCTAGATTTTCCAGATGATTGACCAGGTTAAAGTTTTTGGAGCAGGTCCATTCCCAAGGAATTATAAGCCCTACCTGGACCAAACTTGCATGGTTGATGCATCTAGGGATGGACACTACAACACTTGCTTCGGATGCTGGATCTGACCTAGATTTTCCAGATGAGTGACCAGGTTAAAGTTTTTGGAGCAGGTCAATTCCCAAGTAACTATAAGCCCTACCTGGACCAAACTTGCATGGATGATGCATCTAGGGATGGACACTACCACACTTGCTTCGGATGCTGGATATGACCTAGATTTTCCAGATGAGTGACCAGGTTAAAGTTTTTGGAGCAGGTCCATTCCCAAGTAACTATAAGCCTTACCTGGACCAAACTTGCATGGATGATGCATCTAGGGATGGACACTACAACACTTGCTTCGGATGCTGGATCTGACCTAGATTTTCCAGATGAGTGACCAGGTTAAAGTTTTTGGAGCAGGTCAATTCCCAAGTAACTATAAGCCCTACCTGGACCAAACTTGCATGGATGATGCATCTAGGGATGGACACTACCACACTTGCTTCGGATGCTGGATCTGACCTAGATTTTCCAGATGAGTGACCAGGTTAAAGTTTTTGGAGCAGGTCCATTCCCAAGTAACTATAAGCCTTACCTGGACCAAACTTGCATGGATGATGCATCTAGGGATGGACACTACCACACTTGCTTCGGATGCTGGATCTGACCTAGATTTTCCAGATGATTGACCAGGTTAAAGTTTTTGGAGCAGGTCCATTCCCAAGGAATTATAAGCCCTACCTGGACCAAACTTGCATGGATGATGCATCTAGGGATGGACACTACAACACTTGCTTCGGATGCTGGATCTGACCTAGATTTTCCAGATGAGTGACCAGGTTAAAGTTTTTGGAGCAGGTCAATTCCCAAGTAACTATAAGCCCTACCTGGACCAAACTTGCATGGATGATGCATCTAGGGATGGACACTACCACACTTGCTTCGGATGCTGGATATGACCTAGATTTTCCAGATGAGTGACCAGGTTAAAGTTTTTGGAGCAGGTCCATTCCCAAGTAACTATAAGCCCTACCTGGATCAAACTTGCATGGAGGATGCATTTAGGAATGGACACTACCACACTTGCTTTGGATGCTGGATATGACCTAGATTTTCCAGATGGGCCACTAGGTTAAAGTTTTTGGAGCAGGTCCATTCCCAAGTAACTATTAGCCCTACCTTGACCAATCTTGCATGGATGATGCATCTAGGGATGAACACTACCACACTTGCTTCGGATGCTGGATCTGACCTAGATTTTCCAGATGAGTGACCAGGTTAAAGTTTTTGGAGCAGGTCCATTCCCAAGTAATTATAAGCCCTTCCTGAATCAAACTTGCATGGAGGATGCATATAGGGGTGGACACTACCACACTTGCTTTGGATGCTGGATCTGACCTAGATTTTCCAGATGGGTCACTAGGTTAAAGTTTTTGGAGCAGGTCCATTCCCAAGAAACTATTAGCCCTACCTTGACCAAACTTGCATGGATGATGCATCTGGGGATGGACACTACCACACTTGCTTCAGATGCTGGATCTGACCTAGATTTTCCAGATGAGTGACTAGGTTAAAGTTTTTGGAGCAGGTACCCAATTATAAGCCCTACCTGGACCAAACCTGCATGGATGATGCATCAAAGGAAGGACTCTACCATACTTGCTTCAGATGCTGGATCTGACCTACATTTTCCAGATGAGTGACTAGATTAAAGGTTTGGGAGCAGGTCTATTCCCAAGTGATTATTTAAGCCTTACCTTGACCAAACTTTCGTGGATGATGCATCTAGGGATGGACGCTACCACACTTGCTTGGGATGCTGGATCTGACCTAGATTTTCCAGATGAGTGACCAGGTTAAAGTTTTTGGAACAGGTCCATTCCCAAGTAACTAAAAGCCCTACCTGGACCAAATTTGCATGGATGATACATCTAGGGATAGACACTACCATATTTGCTTCAGATGCTGGATCTGACCTAGATTTTCCAGATGATTGATCAGGTTAAAGTTTTTTTGGAGCAGGTCCATTCCCAAGTAAATATAAGCCCTACCTGGACCAAACTTGCATGGATGATGCATCTAGGGATGTACACTAACTAACCTGCTTTGGATTCTGGATCTGACCTAGATTTTCCACATGAGTGAATTTTAGCCATATTTTAACCAAATTAGCATGAATGATGATGTATCTAGAGATGGACAGTTCCAGACTTACTTTGGATTCTGAATCTAACATTGATGGATATTAATCTTGGAATGTACACTAACTAGGAAAAAAATATGATGTGAGATTTACCTTACTTATAGATAACATTCGTCGAGGTGAGCTTAGTAATCTTTGATTACCTATGTTTTAAGCTTGGCCCTGGTATATAGGAATTGCCTTGTCTGTCTGTTTATGTTCATGTCTAGATGACAAGTGTTGAGGAGGGATTGCCATGTCATGGCCATAACTTTGAAAAAAGCATTTATATGGCTTCTGCTTATATCTTACACAGAGATGGACATGACCATGGGTTTGTCATGACCTTGACCTGGTATTACTTGAACACAGTCACCAGAGAAAATATTTTGTGTTGTGACTTTTATCAGGTATTATTTAGACAAGGTCACAAGGAGAAAAATGTTGGAATTCTGGTGTGAGCCATAGCTGTATCAGAGAGAAGAATCTAACTAGACACAGAGTTTACTTAAAACCTAATGCTGTGTCAATCAGATCATTTTCATTTGATAAGGGTCGGCGTGGGATGTCATAAACTGTGTGTGGGCCATTTTTGTGTTACAGAAATTTAAGAATCTTATGGACACCCTAGTTGCTTGTGATTTGAGGGTTAGTCCTGCACCTGACACGAGTCAACTAGACGTGCAGAACGTCAGTTTGGGGAATTATATGGGGGTCATCAACTTTTTTCAAATTGTATTTTTTTTTTACCATAATATTCTGAATTCTATTGTCTCTTTATTTTTTTAAAGATTTTTTTTTGAAAGGGGAAAAATCATGAAATTCAATTGATTTCTTTGACTACTTTAGTTAATTTTCTACTTAGTTAATTAAAGTAGTCAAAGAAATCAATTGAATTTCATGATTTTTTCCCCTTTCAAAAGAAAAAATCTTCAAAAAAATAAAGAGACAATAGAATTCAGAATACGGTAGATGTAGGGGTCGAAATGTGACAGAGTATCGCATTTGTCTTACGGAAAAGGGAGCAATTATGATTTTTCCATACCATGACAATCTCTCTCTCTCTCTCTCTCTCTCTCTCTCTCATATTCATCTATCTAACTATTGAGAACATGTACGAAACAATGGTTGACTCATTCATTTGATAGCAAGAAAAATAAACCTTAGTCCTCAGGGCTCTGATTGGCGACTAATTTAGTCACCGTGGGGCTTAAAATTTTTGATTGACGCCTAAAATTTTCTATAAGTCGCCAAATTGGCGACCATTATAAACTGACTTGGCGATTCTCAAATTTCGGAACTATCAACATTTTCAACCTTTTTTTCTGAAGAGGAGAAAAGATAAATCAAATTTACCAATGGGCATGCCTTGCGTTTTCTTTGTCAACTTGTTTGTTGCTCTTTTAGTCAAGCACTTGTGAACGAAATTTCGCATCGCATCAGTGCACATACTGCTCATGTCATGTAAAAAAATAATCCTTAGATTTGTCTTAAGACGTGACTAGGGATATTTTTAGGACATACATGTATCTTAGGAAAATCTTAAGATACGTCTTAGTGTGTGAACCAAAAACGTCATAGGAATATCTTAAGGTGAGACGACGCGTTTCTCAAAAATATATAATTTTTCCCAAGAATTTGCCATTGAAAATTGCTACTTAAACAAGTTTCCTCACCAAAAATTGAGGTACCTTACCAGGCATTTGGGCAAGATACCAGAGGGTGATATTTCCTATATAATCCATAAAGGTAATCTTTTGAATTGCCAATGTTACAATTACTGGTGTACTTATTTTTTTAAAACATATTGAAAACAATTAAGAAATCACAAGACAATGACAATTATGAATAATTTTTGATATAATACCAAGGTATACAATACAAAACATATAATTGAGTAACGTGTCGTCTGGCCTTAAGTAAAGATGTCGGTAGTTCAATTCTAAGCATTTATCTTTTTTCCATTTTCTTTCTTTTTTTTTTTTTTTTTTTTTTTTTTTTTTTTGAAAACAAGTATTTCATTAAAATTCCTATTTCCAGATTCCATCATAAGCATGTGCAGATGATCAGGAGGGGGAGGGGTGCTCATGGAATCACCCCTAGTTTTGAATAAGATTTTTTTGATGAGCGTGTCCCCTCCCCCATTGGAAAAAATGCTTGGATTCACGATTGATATCCGAGGTTTTACAATGTAAAAGGTCAGGGAGCATATTAAAAGTAGCACACGACTGCATCCTCCTACCTCCGCCCCCTTCCGAAAAAAAAAGAACAATTAATTAATTACTGGTATTTTTATATATATTTTAAAAGGGTTTAATTGAACCTACTTCAGAACGTTTTTACGAAAGCCGGATAGACTCATTTCTGATAAGAAAGAAAAATTACTCGTTATAACGAGATAGTTATCTCGTTATAACGAGTTGGTGTCTCGTTATAATGAGATAATTATCCCGTTATAACGAGATAGTTTTCTCGTTATTTCGAGATTTGATAGCAATATAGGAATAAAAATGGCTGT
Organism: Saccostrea echinata; assembly: GCF_033153115.1. Classification (NCBI taxonomy): domain Eukaryota; kingdom Metazoa; phylum Mollusca; class Bivalvia; order Ostreida; family Ostreidae; genus Saccostrea; species Saccostrea echinata. Next base: position 44,737,309 of record NW_026889778.1, read on the forward strand.
AGTTTTTAATGCCATTGAATTATTAGCTAGTAATTATCAATCAAAGGAGATGGGTGAACATGACGAGCGATAAGCCTATAGTGTGACAAACATGAAGATGAAAAATTAAATTTCAATTATTTCAGAATTTTCCTTGATATTTCGTCTAACATTAAATTATACTTTATGTAAAATCTCTATAATTTGCAAAAATCCCTCAAAGATTGAAATTATTTGCCTGTGAAATATTAGACGCACACTAAAGCGGGCAAAAAGAGTCATTTTCTCATATTATAATACTATTTTTCGATATGAGTGGGTCTTCGCTCCACCTTTTTGAAAGTTAATCCTCGAAGTTTGCATAAAAATATACATTTTTGGTTACCAAAAATATAGAGCAATGACCCACTATACCTTAAAAATATACTTCTATGACATAACATTCGCATCTTTTCGAGAAATACTTGAAGTCCATTAAGTCAAGGGTCATATCACAAACATGATTTAAATGCCACTATTCATCAGGACTTGTGTAGTCTAGTGGTTAGCGTGCTAGTCTCGAAAGAAAATAATACTTAGGATTTTTATTGCTAGGGTTCGAACCCAAGAATACCAGATTAAATTTTTTAATAAAAGAATAAATTTTGCCGAGAAAATTTTCCTCAGAAAAGTTTTGTTTATCATAATTTCATAAATTTCAATAATGAGAACTTTACTCTAAATACTAAATTCACAAACTGAAAATGATTTTTACATATCTGAAGCTATAGGCTTTCTGCACGCTATGTTCGCCCATCTCCTTTAACTTGAACAATTGATAAATGGTTGAAAATTTAATTTGCTCTGGGGTTTATTTATGATTATATCTTGAACTATCTCGTTGTCAATAATCATATTTTGATACGTATAGCAAATCTAAGGCGAACACATTTACACATTAATTCGTGAACGTCTCCTCAAATTGTTGCATTAGGATGCGATATTTTTCTGAAAATAATATTACCGAATATACTTGCTTCATACTTTGTCAATTTATTCATGACAGCTATTTCTGATGAATGACACTATTTCGACATGTTTTGGACTACTTATACACTTTCATATATCAATTTCTATACCGCTAAAATTAGATATGAGAGACAATACAAGTGCAACATATCGCAGGTGTTCATGCAACATATAATAATATATACGATTACAGTGTGATACATATGTTATTTTTTAAATTCAGAATTGTTTTGAAGAAGGGGTATGGTGAGACATCAGCAGTTAGATCATTGGCGTTTTAATAGAGGGCTAATGTCCCAATCACCACTTTTGAAAAGGGGGCGGTCAAGAGTATCTTTGTGCCCCTTCCTCCAGATTTTTTTTTACCTGAGTAAATATCTTTCGAAAATAATGGCAAATACTCGTAGTTGAAATATCAAATTTCTTTTTGCTTGTCAAATATTTTGCTTGGTCCCCCCCCCCCTCCCCCAATTGAACTTTGTGACCAAGCTTATGCAGATTGTCCACGATGATGAGGAATGATGAAGCAAAAATGATATAACATCCTTTCTACGTAATACGACGTTAGATCTGATCTGCTGATATTGACATTTTATCTAATATTCTGTCATGATTCACTGTTCATATTTTTTTGCGGGGGGGGGGGGGTCAAGCTGTAGAGATTCACGTAGACCTATATGAGATTCACGTCTGTTTGGCGGATCCTATGTTTACCACATGGTGACAAAACATCAAACCAGAGTTTACAAAACAAAAAAAAAAGTTTACAGATTTTACTAAGCCAGTTCCGATTATTACTTAGGATTGATCAACGAATAGGCCTAATACTACATGTATATTATTAATACAACATTGAGACAATGCCGTTAATTATTTTCCTCATCACAATATTTATTATGTATACTTTGCAAGCATATAATTTTTATTTCAAAAAGAGATTGGTGATTTTTTTTTTGGGGGGGGGGAGGGGAGGGGGGGTAATAAATAGAGGATATTCAATGTTTTGTAGTTGATATGAAATTTATTTCACGAGTGGGACAGAATTTTTTTTTTCATTTTCATGAGTGGAAAGCAAGAGTGAAAATATCAAGAATTTTTTCTCACGATACAATACATATTTCTAGGCATAATTTATGCTTGAAATACACCTTAAATAAAGCGTATCATATTGTAAACTTTAGATATTAAACTTTCATTCTATACCCAAAAAGGATCACAAACATGTCAACTGTTTTTACTATCAAAGTGAGGCATGTGAATTCCTACATGCACTACATTCAGCCTGCTGACCTTCACCTTTTTATTTTGCCTTCCGTAGAATAAAGAGCCCCAAAAGTTTTTTATTCTACCACATTGATAATAAGGCAAAAATTACATATTGTACATGAGATTTCATGCCAAATTGGTAAATTTTAATAATTTTAATAAACAAAAGAAATATATAAATTATTAAGTGATAAGCACAGTATTAGTTCTTGAAATTAAATTCATCATATTTATTATTGAGGGGAAGGAGGAATTGATGATAAAAACAACGTGATTTATTTTTTTGTCAGACATTGAATTTTGATCTGTATTCCTTGTTAACAGGCAAGGAATTATCAAAATATGGACGTTAAAGCCTAACAAATGGTATCATATCGACATTTTTAATTCGGAATATATAAAATAATGGGATTATTTCTTTGCATTTTTATAGCGACAAATGTTACGCAAAAATTATAATTTCAACAAAGTCAACAAAGCTTGAACAGGGCAGTTAAAGCAGCCAGAGTATATCTTTTTGTTTTTGATCTCCTTGACAAAATTTTGACGTTATGCACATTCCATTTGAAGATGACACTAATTCTGCAATTTTAAGGTATAAAACAACAACATGAGGCGGTCATATGTTTCCGTATATTTCTCTTCGGTCTTTTCAATAAACAATAATAATCAAAGGCATAACACAAAAAACTAGTATGTTTTTGTTCCATAAAAACGCTTTACTTAGATATTTAAACACTTTAAATCAATTTTTATCTCGTTATAACGAGATAACTAACTCGTTATAACGAGATAACTTACTCGTTATAACCAGATAATTATCTCGTTATAACAAGATAACTAATTCGATATAACAAGACAACTAACTCGTTATAACGAGATAACTAACTCTTTATAACGAAATAACCAACTGGTTATAACGAGATAACTAACTGGTTATAACGAGATAACTTACACTTTATAACGAGATAACTTACTCGTTATAACGAGATAACCATCTCGTTATAACAAGAAAACTAACTCGTTAAAACGAGATAACTAACTCGTTATAACGAGTAAGTTATCTCGTTATAACGAGATACTAACTCGTTATAACGAGATACTAGTAAACTGGTTATAACGAGAAAACTTACTCGTTATAACGAGATAATTATCTTGTTACAACGAGATAACTTACTCGTTATAACGAGATACTTACTAGTTATAACGAGATACTAGCTCGTTATTACGAGATAATTATCTCGTTATAACGAGCTTATTTTTTTTTTGTCTTATCAAAAATGAGCCTATCCGGCTTTCGTACGTTTTAACCTTTAGATGCATAAATTTTTTAATACATCAATTAATGAAAATGAAATTTTACCAAATATATTGGATTTAATTAGACAATGTTAATTTCATAATTGTAAGTTGTTTTCCCTGCAACATCGCTTTTTAAAATTACCATAGACATGTCTTTTTAATCTCGTGGTCGTTAATTTAAGGATAGCTTTATAAGCATGCCTGCAGAGGTAAAACAGCAGTACCGGGTAATTGTTGGCTTTAGAAAATCCACAGTTGTGAAAAGTAGTAAATTGGACGGGTGATTGGTCAGTTAAATTCTCACTCATTAGAGATATCATCTAGACATTAATATCTAGTCGTAATTGTACGAACGAGACATGGAGACCGGTCCTTCAGATGAGACCGTATTTATAAACCGAGGTCCCGTGTCGCAGAATATGCTGGCACGAAAAAGATCTATCACTGCTCAATGGCTTTGAGTGCCGAGTATATGTCAAAATTTGCAGCTCTCCATCGGCAAGTGGTGGCGTGTCCATATGAGTGAAAAATTCTCGAGAGGGACATTATAAACAACAAACAAACAAAAAAAAAAAAAACGAACGAGCATTAAATGTAAATCGCATAATTAATCCTTCATGGTATTACAGTTTTAAACAATATTTCATGAGAATCAAGATTGTTAAAGAGAAACTATCGATTAAGATTTTGATTTACTACCGTCGTAAACCAAGACCAAAATGTTCGACCCCTTTCTCACCGGTAAGAGAGAGTCAAATGCGGACTCCATACATTGGCTTGAGACGATGGAGTTTTTCATGCACCGTAAACATGATAAAACCCTTTGGCATTTAGCTGGCTATTTTTCTTGTTGATTTTTTTCTTAACGATTGCAATAGACCCCCTCTTTCCCGTGATCTACCCACACTGCACATATTGTCGTCCATCGGTACATATTGTCGCAGGCGATATATAATGTCGCCGGCGACAATATATATACTGAGATGAGCCTTTTTTCCTCCCGCATAATGGACGACAAAATGCTATTTTGTCGTAGGCAACAATACGTAATGTGAACATTTGCACATTTTGTCGCCGATATATTGTGTTGAAGAGTATTTACTAAGGCCGTGAAGAGAGATAGATAGAAAGATTGACACACACAGAGACAGACAGATAGAATAATAGACAAAGTGTATGGCAGATAAAATAAGTAAACAAGTTGTATTTATTTAGCGTACATGTAACTGTCAATACTGTAGGTAGAAAAGGTTTTGGTCAGAAAAGTGTGTCCAGGATTGGTTTACATCAACTATGATATACCAAGTTGCCGTAATTCTTGAGATATCTAATAAATCAGCCTATTCTTTTTTCATTGGAAATTGATATACATGTATATATATATATATATATTAGGGATGGCAATTTGTAATCGGTTAACCGGTTACTCGGTCGGAACAATGGTAATCGGTTAGAAAAATCCGTAATCGGTTAGTCGTAAAAAATTATAATATATGCGTAAACTTGAACAATTTTTCATGAAAATTGAATTTAAAATATACAAATTTAAATATCTTAAATGTTAGCATTTTTATCTATCTATTTAAGCTAATTTGGAGATAATTAAGGCTCTCCGGATTGACAACGCGGGGGTAATTGGTCAGTTTTTGAGATGTTAATTGCTGTTTAAACACCACGTCGTTACTCAACCTGTCCTATTATAATATATGCGTAAACTTGAACAATTTTTCATGAAAATTGAATTTAAAATATACAAATTTAAATATCTTAAATGTTAGCATTTTTATCTATCTATTTAAGCTAATTTGGAGATAATTAAGGCTCTCCGGATTGACAACGCGGGGGTAATTGGTCAGTTTTTGAGATGTTAATTGCTGTTTAAACACTACGTCGTTACTCAACCTGTCCTATGTTTCTTTAATGATTGTAATTAACTGATCATTGAGTACTCTAAACGGATTATAATGTGTATCTTATCTCTTCTATCCTTTGCAGTTCCCTTTCGAATTATATTAAACAAACATTGTAAATTAAGTGATAGCTCAGACATAGTTTTGATTATTGTGACAATGCAGAATGGACTTGCGTGTCATCTCTTCTGACATATAATTTTTTTCTGACATATACATGTATTTTTCATATAACTGATACTCCAGGCACGTTTCTGGGTTTCTTAATTTTTTTTCCCCATTAAAATTGAAACAACGTATATATTTGATAAAATATAAACAAAATATTACTAAAGATAATATCTTCATAGTCTTGTTTATTTGAATATAGCTTACAATGCTGAAATATATTTAGAATTTTTGATACGATTAACCGATTAATCGGTCGGAACGTCATTTTTGATACGATTAACCGATTAATCGGTCGGAACGTCTTGCGGTTAACTGATTGGCAATTCTGTATTCGATTGCCATCCCTAATATATATATTTGTTCAGTTGTAATGATTATATGGATATATTTTTTGCGTTATTCTTGTACATGTTATATATGTGCCGATAAAATTGGTGTTTGGGTTGACATTTTTAGCTCACCTCCACTACGGTAGTGTAGCTTCAAGTATCTTCAAATCATGACCCCTGTGGCTAGGTTGGGGCCACTTTGAGCGTTCAAAGTTTCACATAGGAATATATAGGAAAATTCTTTAAAAATCTTCTCAAAAACAGAAAAGCGATGATTAGTCAAATTTATATGGACGCATTGTCACTCATTGTCATGCGACATACATGTACTGACATACATTGTCGCCGGTGAAATGAAAAAGTGACCCCTGAAGAATTTGGGGGGGGGGGCTTTTTTCTAGTGTAGAAATTTGACCCCTGGTCAATATTCTCCATAGAAAAATGACCCACTTTTTTGTAGAAATTATGGACTTGAGGTCATTTTTCTCTGTGTGGATTATAAAAAAATGACCCCTAGAATAATGACCCTGTGTCATTTTTGATACAAAAACTGGTTTTGGTAGGAATATTCTTGTTAGGCAATGAATATACATAGGGGTAAAATTACGCAGCCTTTTGATATGAAGTGTTCATTTCTAAAAGTTTTAAAGTTTAAGTAACAAAAATTAAAAGGTACTATACTATTGTACTATACATGTATCTTTCATCTTTGATACAAAATGTTTTATCTCCATTAAAGGAAAACATGTTCTGTGACTATTAGAGCAAGAGTTCGCGCATTCTTAGGTTCGTATTATCACATATTATAAATAAGTTTTCACAGTTGTCATTATTTAAAAAATCAAGATAATTTTCTTAGCTGGTGTCAAAAAGAGAAACCTATTAAATAGAGAATGCATAGTTTCCATAATTGTAATCCTCTTTGATTTAGCTCTGGGTAAATAATGTGCAAAAATCCAAAAATTCAAAATAAAGTCTCAAACTTTTTTTTCAGAAGTTATAAGAAAGGTTAACGTTAACATTTGGACCCTACCCAAATAAAACTTCATGAAACAAATGGGCGATTGCTAAGGAAATTAGATCTCATAAAGATCTTTTCGAATTTCTTTATTGTTCTTCTCATAGAAATGTAGGAAAGATTAAATTTATGAAAAATAACAGACATGACAAAATCAGTATGCCTCTGACCTTCGAACTCAGGGTCCAGGCAATATTTATCACCAGGGTGGGACCAGTGCAAAAAATAATAATTATTGATTTTAAAAAAATCTTGGTCCCACACCTTAAAGAATGAAAAAAGTATATGATCCATCCTCATTTTGTTTAGAAAAGTCAAATTAATATTTCTACATATATAACATGATCTGAATTATCATCAGCTATCTAGAGGGGTGGGGTATAGATGACTATCAATTGTAGCTACATACTCCATTCAGTTGAAGTAAAATTGGCATTTTCCTTTTCAGAGCCAAAATGTTTATGTTTTGGAAATTTAAATGTGATTTTGGGATAACATGCAACTTGGAAATGTATAAAAGACGAGTTAAATCATGTATATAAAAATATATGAACCATATTGCATTTGAGCGATAGAGGAAGATGAGGGATACCTCTAATAGCTTTGGTACACACCTTGCAAATCTGATTATCCCCTCGCAACGTATTTGGAGGGATATAGTAACGCAATCGATCGTGTATATGTGTGTGGGTTATGTCCTGTGCGAAACGGAAGTGACGTAATTTGCATCGGGATCGATTTCGAATGCTCCCTTGCATTTATAGAGAAGCTCTTTGCTAGGGATGCTCCTCTTTGCGGTGTCCTTGTTAAATTTAATTTTTAATATGTATTTACAGGCGTGAATAATTAAACTAAAATTTCTTATTGCTACTGATTTAGAAAAATAGAGCTTCTGATATTTAATGAAAACTTGAATTTTCATAGAAAGCATGGATCCAACAATCATCATCTTAGGGTCAATCAATTCATATGGTTGTATTCTCGTAATTGACCATAACTTTTTCTTTTCTTTTTCATTGAAACATGGCAAATATGGTGTTGTTTTACTTGTTATAGCATGTAATTTCTTAATCTAAAATAATATATTGTAAAAAGACCTGAATTTCCATTGACAGCGTCTATAATCATGTAAAGGTCAGTCAATTGCTATTCGTGTGTTCTCTTAACTAACCATATAAGGTAAATTTGGTATTATTTTTCTTGTAATAAACCACCATACATGTACTTTCTAAATCTAAAACGATATCTTAATTTCCAGACAATTTAGAAATGTTAAAGGAGACAGATGACAGATTAGCACTTAATGTCAGGTCTAAATAGTTGAAGTTGAAAGGAACCAGTGATTCTATAGGGTTTCTTTCAGGCTTATATATTACTACACATATATGACTATGAAATGTTCTCCCACTTTTTATGTTTCGTTTGACCAGGCGTCAATGATTTCAGTTAAGGAAAGTGGTCTGTTACCAGCTTATCTTTTGAGATTTACAAACCAATCTTAAGATATACGATGCATATATTTTAAAAGACGTTTTACAGATCAGGCCAACTTTTTGGTCTGTTTTCAGTTTATAAAAAGGGGTACACAAACCAAACTTCCTCCTGAGGTGTATCTACATATCGATGATCATTTCAATGGGTGCTTTGTATGCTTCATCTGGCCTACATTTTATGCTTCCGTGATTCATTAAGAACAGTTTCAATTTTGTCTTATCACAAGGAGTTTACAAAGCAAACTTCCTTAGCGCATCCCTGGATGTTCTGTTTAATACATTTGTACAAATCTGCATTCTCTTTGAGTATGTCCCACAGGATCACAAGTGATTTGATGAAAATTTACCTCAAAGAAAAAAAAACTATACACTAGTCTGATAAAATGATATGTGTTTTTAAAGCTCCTATACAAATCATAATCAATTGTATGCTATATATAACTGTTTTTGCATCCATACATGGTTTGTGGGATATCTCCCACAAAGAATATATATATATATTGCTATGATATGGTTTGTGGGTCCCTACCCACAAGTATGCTGCACTTTACCCCTTAGGAAACACCTCTAGTTCTCACAGGTGCTTTGATGAAAATTTACCCCAAAGAAAAAAATCTATATACTAGTCTGATAAAATTATATGTGTTTTTTGAGCTCCAATACAAATCATATTCAATTGTATGCTATATATAATTGTTTTTTGAATCCATACATGGTTTGTGGGATATCTCCCACACAGAATATATATATATTGCTATGATATGGTTTGTGGGTCCCTACCCACAAGTATGCTGCACTTTACCCCTTAGGAAACACCTCTAGTTCTCACAGGTGCTTTGATGAAAATTTACCTCAAAGAAAAAACCTATATACTAGTCTGATAAAATGATATGTGTGTTTTTTTTTAGCTCCAATACAAATCATATTCAATTGTATGCTATATATAACTGTTTTTGAATCCATACATGGTTTGTGGGATATCTCCCACAAAGAATATATATATATATATTGCTATGATATGGTTTGTGGGTCCCTACCCACAAGTATGTTATATATAATTATCTACTATAGATCGCTGTGGGACTCATACCCACAATGTAATGACCCACAACGTTATCTATAGCTTTGAAACCAAATATGAGAAAACTTTATAATTTTTCTATATTTGGGATCTACATCAAAAACTATTCTTAAAAATGTGTTTCCTTTTGAAATAAGCCTATTACAAATGCAGGGTCCCATAAACCATGTTTATGTGACATGACCCGCAAACCACGTCAAGTACGTATATATATATATATATATATATATATATATATATATATATATATATAAATATATATATATATATATATATATATATATATATATATATTCTTAATAACCTGAAGATAAATAATCAGTGTTATTTTGAGTCAATAAGGAAATTAACATGTATTTCCTTGTTCACAGTGTTTGACATATTGCTTGTATCGTTCTGAACATTGATCGGATGAATAATTACCTAAGTACATTGGCAATGTTCCTGGTTATTGTATAGAATTTTTCAAGAACTTTTGAGTAGGTTTAAATGTACTAAACAGCCTATATTCTGAATCTTTTAACCTACCAATCGAACTTTCTTTTTTAGATTTTGTCAAATAAGTTTTTTTTTTTACAATTCTTAATGCATTTCCTATGTAAAATATAGATAAAAAGGATCTACATCATTTTTCACCATAATATTTCTTCAAAACTCATTTATTTCATACAGTTTTTGTATTATATGCATTATTGTATCTTCATTTTCTATGGCTGAAAATGTATATATAGAAACAAGACATGGATATAAAGGTGTAAAGACGAATAATGACCCCCATAGAATAATGACCGGGGGTCATTTTTCGCCATCTAATAATGACTCCCTGTCATTATTCAACGGCGAAAAATGACCCCCGATCATTATTTTACGTCGAAAAATGGCCCTTTTCCCCGTAGAAAAAGTGTCATCACCCAAAAATCTGCATACCCTACGTGACGAAAATGACCCTCGTAGAATAATGACCCCTTGTGCATTAAAGTTGAAATTTATAGGAGGCAAAAAAAAAATCTAGAGGTTGGCCAAAATCCTCATCTGAGCATGTCAGGCATGGTATCAAAAGGGGAAATGGGGCAAAAATGACAAGTTACCTTAGAAATATCTTTGATGAACCCCTCAAAAAGTTTATTGATGTAACAGACTCGTAGGAAGCAATTTCAGTTGGGGGGAGGGGGGGAGGGGCACAGCCATATATTTTTCCAAAATTATTGGGGGCACGCCCCCCCCCCCCGTGCCCCTGGTTCCTACGGCCATGTGTAAGGGGGATTTCCTTTTACTCTACTTTATGAAAAAGTTGGGGTAGGGCAACCAGACTCGCAATGAACATGTTCAAGCGAAAAAAAAAATAAATAAATAAATTCATGAAAATAGAAGGGGAAGGACACCCCACCCCTGATTCTATGCGCCTGAATGTTATGTTCACCTTGTCAACTCAAGTACGAGAGATTTTTTTAACTATACTGTATAAAAAAGAGGGGATGTTTACAAGACTTTCAATGAACTTTTTCAAACTAAAATTGCTCAAACTTGCATTCAGAAAAAAGGGGTGGGGGGAGGGGGCTATACCTCCCTCTTCTCTGATTCTTTGTGCCTGAATATTATGTCCACTAGAATTCGGATGCAGGTGAAATAACTTTTCAGAATTGTTTTTAATCTATTTTTAGTTCAATGTAGGGAAAATAAATCCTTATGTTCACCTGGAAGGTCAATAAAAATGATAAATTGAAAACATTAATGTACATGTACTTCAATATACACTGTATTGAAATGTTTCCATATTGATGTGACAAATGTATCACTGTTTTAAAGTGGATTTTTAAATAAAAATTATTTCTCTTACATGTATGTATCCTATTCTTAGACGACCATGTTAACAGACTTAAATGTACATTATACTTGGATTCTTCTTTATTACTTCAGTCTATATATTTGAAAAGAAATTCCCATATAGATCACTGTTTATAAATAAAATTGAATGCACATTATACGATTGTATATACATGTATTTCAAACATGCAGAAATTTTATGTCCTTCTTATGTTTGCCTCGTCTGCTTCATATTTGGACGTTCTTCTGACTGTAGACGATATAGACCAACTAACAACTAAATTGTCTGACAAACGGGATGACTTCAGCTTTTTCCATCGTCAACTTTCCTTATTTATGTAGTAATATTCCGCTATCATTTGCATATGATGTTTACGTCTACCAACTTATTCGATACCCAAGAGCACGATTAATTTTTAAATCGAGGCAGGCTACTGACAGATACGTGTAAGTTGATGTTACAGGAGTTTCGACAACCTCGTTTAAAGTCAGCATTTCGTAAATTCAGTGGTCGTATCAATGACCCTGTCAACAAATATAACCTATAATTCGGTCAATTAATTGGCCTTTGTTTTTATACTAATTTCAACAACGGAATACCCCGTTTACCTGATTTGTTCATAGGGCTCATGGCGGGTGTGACGGGGCAACAGGGGATGCTTACTCTTCCTAGGCACCTGATCCCACCTATGCAATTTTCGGGGGGCCTTTTTTGCCCTGTTAACAGAACTGTATTGTTTGTGGATATTTTTAAATCAGTACTGTTCGTTATCTTCACCTTTTTTCATTAGGAAATATATCCACAGTGCATCGTTCGCACGAGATATTATGTCATTTGCGATACATTCTACCTCATATATATATATATATATATATATATATATATATATATATATATATATATATATATATATATATATATATATACATATATACATATATATATATATATATATATATATATATATATATATATATATATATATATATATATATATATATATATATATATATATATCTTTGGAATAATTTATTCTTATTTTTCAAACAATGTTCGTTGAAAACTCGTTGTCATATTAAATTTGATTATCGTTACATATATATAAATGTATGTATATAAATGATATACAATGTATAACATGGTGTACATAAAATATAATCTTCTGACAAATTTTTCGTACTCAATAAAATTGTCATTTAATCCTTCTGAACATATATGACAACGTACAGTTGAGTAATTAATGGCCTTGTCCCAAATTATCTGGTGCGTTACGTTTAATGGAACATTATTTTTAATTCTGCAACCAGATTTGCATAGATAGGTGATTTATGAAATCGAGTAAATAAATAAAGAATGCCTTGACACTTAAAATTTTACAAGGTTATGTCAATAAGTAAATTTAAAGTCATAAAATCAATATTCAAGATTTTTTTAAGTATTAATCTTTTCCAACACATTCCTTGTTTCATTTCTTAAGAACATGATCCCACTTTAATTAATCAGTCAAAGTCGTAACGTGTTTTATGTTATACGACCTCACTATCGTATTTTATGTCTACTAGATAAATACAGTGTTCAGAGATTGAAGTACAGAAAATACATTTTTTAAAAAACACTTCATACGCTTCAATGCAGTAGTCCTATGAGAAATTTTAATAATAGAATTCGATATTTTTACTCTGCAGAAACAAATTAGTTAAATTCAAAATTCGAAGATATCTATTTTTCGGAACAGTGTATTAAATAGCATGCAAAACAGAGGTATACGTACATATGAACGAACATTTTGCGATTTATATTGTGAACGTTTAAAATACAAACTGCCACATTGACAAACACCAGCGGAACAAATATATATCGATTTGTTTAACACGCAAGGATTTAACGATAAGATAATTTAACGAGAAGTAATTCAGACATATAAAAAATGCCTGCTGTTGTGAGGTATTTTGATAATGACCACGATGGGGACGTGTGTGTCTGATTTATAGGTTTCTATTGTCTGAGATTTATCTTGATATGGCTGAACCAATAAGGTAAGTGAATGGACATTATTTGTTATAGATCTACAAGATCTCATATTATTATCTGAAATATTCATAAGAAACTAAAAAGGAAAAATAAACACATTTCAGGTTGCTTTAAGGACACCAGTAAGACGGGATAGTACATGTAACTTAATTTTTTTTTATCCTGGATAGTATATTATTTTTAAGCAATTTTCTATGCTTCTGGAGCAAAATCGCACAAAAATTGTACAAAACAGAGTCAAGTATTTATTTAGGCATGCACATTCTTTTCTATATTTTTGAAAAGAAAATGTTGAGGGAAAAAAACAACTGAAAACGTAATTAAGGGAAGCCCAATACCGGAATGGATTGTTTCTCATACCGAACTTTTCATCCTACATATTACATGTATATTGAAGAAATAATTTAAGACATTCATTTCCACTCGTTTACCAGGAAGTAGGAGTCAACTTATCTTCCCGAGATTTTTAAACTTACAAACAATCGCAAACTCTGCACTTTAATCGAGAACTTTAACAATTAATGGGTTTATTAATGAGATATGATCATTTTTTTTACATTGGATATTATACATGCCATTTGTCTCAAAATATAGGAACCATAGCAGTAAATTGATAGTTTAACTTATAAGATATATTCCATCGTATTTACTACGTACTCATAATTTCTATTCGGAGGGTTTTAAGTTCATTTCCTCTATTACTAGTAACTAAACAAAGAAAATATAATTAAATTTTCATTTAAATTTTAAACCCGTCTGATTTGCTCTGTATTGATTTTTTTCTTAATACAGGAATTCAAAAATTATCTAAATTGGCTCCGTGTTTGTAAAATATTTGAAAAATTGTAAATTAGAACACTTCGAAGACGATTATGTTAAGAATAGTATTTGGGGGAAAATTTAATAACACTTTAAACATATCGATTTTTTTTTCTAGTAAGACGGTTCATACAAAGACAATAGTTGCTTCTATAGATATAGGAACAGCCTATACTGGATATGCTTATTCCTTCAAAACCAACCCATACGACATCACGGTGAGAAAATGGACGACAGATGGCATTGTTTCACCTAAAGCGCCATCTTCTGTCTTGCTAACACCGGAACTGAGTTTTGATTCTTTTGGATATGAAGCGGAAAAGAAATTCTCCGATTTATTCGTGGAAAAGGATCATAAAGACTGGCATTTCGTCCAAGGTTTCAAAATGGCCCTTAATGAAAAACAGGTACGGCTTTGATCTAGTAACTGAACAATTAGAGAAAAAATAAATATTTACATTAATATGGATTTATTCATGTAGTATTGTCGATATGGCGTCAACTTTTAGGAATTGCATGGCGTAAAAATATTCATAATAAAGTAACTACAACTGTATATATAGTTGATTTTTATTTTCTACTCTAATATTCTTCACAAAATGGGAAACTGAAAATGGAATTTTTAAACTCATATTATATCTTCCGCAAGGGTAATATTAATCCACTTTTTCGGGTTTTTTTTTTTTTTCAGAAATTTGATATAAATTTCCTGAATATAACTGATATCCAGAATCACTTTGTCCCAGCTAGAGCTGTGTTTACTGGGGTGATAGGTTATCTAAAGAACGACCTTATGGAGCAACTTACGAGTAAAGGTCATGAACATGAAGTGGATAACATTCAATTTGTTGTCACTGTTCCTGCAATATGGAGTGACGCTGCAAAACAAGCAATGGTGGATTCTTCAGTGTGGGTATGGTACAGTGTTGCTTCATATGTTTGCTCTGGCAACCACTATACATTTCTATCATCCTGCAAAGAGAAAATAATTTAATTAATAAGCAACTGTTAATTAAGTTATTAGTTTTCACTTTGCAGAAAGAGGTTGCCAGAGATTCCATCGTGTTTATATACAACAACCTTTAAAGAAACAGAGTCCACTTGCCCTGCACTTACCCTATACTAGTCATAATTATATGCTAAAATGGATGAATTTACTAATTATACAATGCAGTCTTTAAAAGATATTTTTTCCACAATTTTTTAGTCATCACTTAGTATCTAGGTCAAAGATATCAATATGAATGATATGCATTTTCTACAACTGAAATTACAAAGGGACAAAAAGAAGAAATACTAGGTTTATAAGAATCATGATAAAAGTAGAAGCGGTTGGGGGGGGGGATGTCAATATTGCGTTAACATCTCTTATTATTTTTTTATCGTTTACCTTGATCTTTTTTATTCATTCGTGCATAGTAATTATATCGGGCACATGTTCAATTTATCTATCCCATTTTCCATCTAGCATAATGCAACAACTCTTTGGCTCTTATATCAATGCTATTTTCTGGATTGAGGATAAAAACATCATGGTAAATTTAACTTTCTCATTTAAGAATTTCACATCAGCATCATACTAGTATTATGCATTCATTCTCCTATTTATTTATACAGGCCCGTAGGAAGCAATTTCACTTTGAGGGGGCACAACCATACATTTTCAGTTGAGGGGGCACTATTGACTTCCATAGTATTCTATATATCTATAGTATTCTATATAGCGGCAAAATTATTGGGGGGGGGGGGGGCACGCCCCCCCGTGCCCCCCCCCCCCCGGTTCCTACGGCCATGTTATATAAATGCAAGCTTTTGCTTTCAGCAATCTGCACATATACAAAATTCAGCATTAATGCTCTAAGGTTCATAATATCATTCAAATATAGGCAATAAGGAGAATCAAGTGTTAAGCAACTGAGCTCATTCAGGGCCCTCATTGTTTCGCAAAAATGTATTTAATTACCTACGAGGGCTGTTCGAAAATTATTGAGACTATTACTTTAACTCCATAAAGGGCAGAGATAATTTCAGGAAAATTCGTCAACATTTTATATAGAACGAATAAAGCAATTACATGTATACAAAATTTCTAATTTAAAGGGTAATTAGATAAGTTCCGGTGAAATAATAAACATGCATATATCTATTGACCTGGAGCAGCATTGCTACGTCATTTTAACGTCACGTCAGCCGGAGATGATTTTGCATGTGTAACGGTCGGGAAGCGTTTACTCTTCTTTCTTTGTTATCATAATTATATACCCTACAAAATCAAACTGTCTCTTTTCTTAAACGATTCTTTAGAAAATGTGTGCTGTTGCTTCTCTATTGTAAATTTTCATGCATCATTTATATAGGATGACTTAGCATCATGCAGTGACGATTTATGCAATGCGGGTCAACGTTATTAATTCCGTTACGGTAAAATTGGTGGTCGTCCGGAGCTTTTGATTTTACTGTAGTTGAATTATAGGTTAGAAACAAGATGTGTTTGTGAAACACTGATGCCCCCGTATGGCAGCTTATGGCGAAGGTTAAAGTTTCTCAAATGCAAGTCAAAATCCAGGCCAAAAGATAAAAAATGTTGATACCCAAGAAAGATCTTGTCTCGAGGAATACACCTGTGAAATTTGAAAGACCTAGATACAACTGTTCAAAAGTTATGGCGAAGGTTAAAGTTTTTTAAATAAAGTCAAACGTCAAGGTCAAGGTCAAAGTGGTTGGTATCCAAAGGAAGGTCTTGTCACAAGGATTACATATGTGAAGTATGAAAGCCCTAGCATCAACCATTCAAAAGTTATGGCCAAGGTTAAAGTTTTTCAAAAGTAGGTCAAACTCCTAGGTCAAGGTCAAAGGGTCAAAGTGGTTGGTATCCAAAGGAAGGTCTTGTCACAAGGATTACATATGATAAGTATGAAAGCCCTAGCATCAACCATTCAAAAGTTATCGGCAAGGTTAAAGTTTTTCAAAAGTAGGTCAAACTCCTAGGTCAAGGTCAAAAGGTCAAAGTGGTTGGTATTCAAAGGAAGGTCTTGTCACAAGGATTACATATGTGAAGTATGAAAGCCCGAGCTCCAACCATTCGAAAGTTATGGCCAAGGTTAAAGTTTTTCAAAAGTAGGTAAAACTCCTAGGTCAAGGTCAAAGGGTCAAAGTGGTTGATATCCAGAGGTAGGTCTTGTCACAAGGAATACACATGTGAAGTTTGAAACCCTAAGCATCAACTGTTCAAAAGTTATGGCCAAGGTTAAAGTTTTTCAAAAGTAGGTCAAAGTCCAAGGTCAAAAGGTCAAAGTTGTTGGTATCCAAAAGGAAGGCCTTGTCACAAAGAATACACATGTGAAGTTTAAAACCCCAAGCACCAACTGTTCAGAAGTTATGGCCAAGGTTAAAGTCTCATAAAATTTTGCAAAAGTGGGTCAAACTCCAAGGTCAAGGTCAAAAGGTCAAATATGATGGTACCCAAAGAAAGGTCTTGTCACAAGGAATACACATGTGAAATATGAAAGTCATAGCTCCAACCAATCAAACGGACAAACAGACAAACAGATAAACAGACAAACAGACAGACAGGACAAAAACAATATACCCCCGGGATCTTTCGATCCGGGGGCATAAAAAATATATACCAATGAAATACATGTAACAAACCCTTAGACATGTTTTTTTCTCGTTGTTATTGTTTTAGCAGGTTGGTCAGTTTTACATAGTGCTACACAAAATTTTAGGTCTCTTGCTGCTCTGCCTTGACGTCAAAATCCATTTTGTCGTCGTTATCAGATTTCTTTACCGGGCTTAATTTTTTAATGATCTCCGTATTTCTGATCAGAATTCTAACAAACTTGCACAACATGAAGTCAAAATAAAATTTGAAAATTATATACATATATTGAATTATTTTCGCTCTTATTATGGGTCTACCGGGGTGTTGAACATTGGCGTTACATATTTTCATTATCTGATTTCGTGACTGCGCCGGGTACCCCTACCATTGACACATTTATATACAATTCAAGAGAAGAAATTTAATATTTGTAAAGTATTTCTTGCTTTTATGAATTCTTAATGTTTGTTAAACGTACATGTATATGCAAATTTTCACCGAAAGACGTTTATTAGAAAGAAAAATATACAAAATGTCTCAATAATTTCCGAACAGTAATATAATTATTGTCTGCGCATGATAAGTCGACTGCAGTAATCTTTGATATCATTATTAATCCAGGACGATTCTACTCATTTTCCAGTATCACAGGTCACGCAAAATCAATAGTGGGCCTCTACATGGGAGGTGTCTTTTGTAGAGGACACACGCAGAAGGTTCATATATGAAAAAAAATATTTCTGTTGATGACCCCTAAGTTTTGGAACCGTAGTTACATGTACCATTCAAAGGACCCTGGCCACAACCGGTCCAATCCATGTAATTGTGGAAGGAAAAAGTATCCTGACAAATGCTTGAGGGTGTATTAATCATAAGAACTCATTTCGTAAGGACTTATTTTCAGGTAGGAATCAAGAAGGAAAATCTAACAATAGCTTATGAACCGGAAGTAGCAGCAGTGCACTGCCTGACAATTCCAGCCAATCAAGTCACCGTGAGAACAAAAGAAAACATCGCCATGATGTTTCAGCCCGGGTGTTGTTTTCTTGTTTTGGATCTCGGTGGTAAATCTCTATACATTTGAAAATATCAACTCTGATCATAAACTCCACGAAAAAGGAATTTTTATAATCAAAGTAAACTGAAAATTTCTCTCTTAATTTAAGGTGGAAAAGCTGACATTACGGTGCAGAAGGTAGAGAGGGACGGAAAATTAAGTCAACTTTACGCTGCCTCTGGTGGAAGCTGGGGCGGATCATGTGTCAACAACTCGTTCTTTCAGGACCTCAAGAAAAATCTAGGAGATAGAGTATATCAGGAATTTATGAAGAAAAATGTAGGAGATTATTTTCATTTAAGGAACCAGTTTGAGAAAGCAAAACGGAACTTTAAAAACGATCAAGAAATGGTGAGTTTGCACCTTCCTTCATCTTTAGAAAAGATAACGGCAGAGATTTGTGGTAAAAATATTGGAGAAATTCTCAAAGATTTGGACACATGTAAGAGTTTGGCTTACAGCGATGGAAAACTGAAATATACTGCAGAATACTTCAAGACATTCTTCTTTCAGACAATTCAATCAACCGTTGATCAAATCAGAAAGGTTTTAAAAAGCAGGAAATGTAATGAAGTAAAATATATCCTCATGATTGGAGGATTTTCAGAATCAGATATTGTTAGGACCAGAATAAAAGAAACGTTTCCGGGTGTTCAAGTAATTATGCCTGAAGACGCTGCACTTTCCGTCTTAAAAGGGGGTGTACTCTTTGGACATGCGCCAGACACTGTACGGTTTCGAGTTTGTCCGCAGACGTATGGAATATCTATGCATGATTATTTCAATCCAAATGTACATGACTTCTCCAAAAGTTGCAAAGTTGGAAATGTTCAATTTGTTGTTGGATGTTTCGAGAAAATTTTTGAAAAAGATGAAGTGATAGAGGTCGGTCAGAAAAGAAAAATTCGGGTTGCTGAGGACTTCACCGAACAACCCGAGAATGCGAGAACACAAAATAAAGAAATTGAGATGTACTCTTCAGTTGAAAAAGATCCAAAATTTGTCTCAGATCCCGGATGCATGTTACAAAGCACTATCGTTGTATCGCCACCTGGTGGGAGATGGCCAGATGTTGTCAAGGGGAAAATAACTTTTGAAGTGACAGTAACCGGATTAAAGGTTTCCTTCAAAGATAGAAATACAAAATGTTCCAGCGGTGGTGAAATAAAATTCACTGAACCATCGTCGTCAGACAGCACAAGTCCGTTAAATCGATCCTTCAGGAAAGATGTTTCGTAATTAAAGTTTTGTTTTCAAATTTCAACAGTATTTTGAATAATTCACCCAACTTCTTGATTAAGGTATTCGAAAAGCATTAGAAAACGTGACTTACGCCATTTCGATGTTTGTCGGAATGTGTCGGATATCAATGATAATATTTATATAAACTCAGTAATTATAGCACATACCTATTATTTGCAATTTTATTCAGTATTCGTGCCATTAAAGATTAAAATGCTCTATTTCAATGTTTTCATAAAATCTCGAACTCGAGATGGTGGTAAATATTCTGCAATGGCGGTGCCCATGGAAAAAGTCTCCAGGACTACCGAGGCCAATTTACCTCTGATACATGTACATGTAAAGCCAAAGCACGAGGAAGAAAAACAACGCTAGGCCAAAGAAAGTTCTGGAAACATTGTTGTGAATCATAGTTATCTCATTGTCTACATTCATGGTGATACAATGTAATAAAGCATAATTACATAAATGTATGTAAATGATTACATTTCCTGAGAATACTGTATCCGTATAGTTTATCCTATACACATTGTTCATATTGTTATTACATATTGAGCACTATTTTATGTGAGAGACCTATGTCTATATATATATTCTATTTTTATGAAAATGAAACATGGAGAAAACGAACAGCAATCAGCCCAAAAGTCCACCAAAAACACAAATCGGGAGCAGAGCAAGCACGGATGTTGTAATTTGGGTTGTAATGCTGTTCCCTATAAATACCAAATTCATAAAAAAAAAAACAAGATGTCTCCAGTTGCAGCTGGTCCTGGGTAAAGCCCACGCAGGTAATTCAGCCCACTTCCTGTGTCTGTATCGGTCACTAAAACGTCATGCAATCGATTACCTGTAAAAAGATATATACGAGTATGTTAAATGTTTTAGTCTAAAAAAGTTACTTATGCATATTATATGCTTAGCTTGGCATCCGTCTTTAAGTCTGTGGAGTCGTTAAGTTTTGTTTTGTTTGTTTGTTTGTTGTTAAACGTCCCACTATTTTTTCACTCATATGCAGAAGCCACCACTTGCCGGTGGAAGGCTACAAATTTTGACCTATACTCGACACTCAGGGCCATTGAGCAGTGAGGGTTTTTTTTCGTACCAACACCTACTGCAACACGAGACCTCGGTTTATACGGACTGGTTTCCTCGTCCCGCAGTGGATTCAAACCGGCGACTTAAGGATCAGCACCTTACTCCGCGACTCTAGAGCAGACGCTCTAACCACTGCGCCACGAGGGGGACTGAGGTCCTTAAGAAATTATCGCATAAAACGAAAGATACTTAAAAGGGATGGATGCACAAATGAAGCCACTTTTCAAAAATTCTGTTTGCCCTCTCCCGCCGACTGATTAAAAATGGTACGACTCAAAACCTCTTTAAACCTCAAGGAAAATATTGATTTTATTTTATTTTATTTTTTTTTGTGTTCCGGAATTTTCTCATCCCTATCAACAACTATTTTAATCTTATTAACATCTTCAGTTTCAATAAATTAGAAAATTGAGCACTGATGTTAATTGTTTTTTGAAAAAAAAATTACTACGTACCCAGAGGAGGTTATGCATTTCAAGATTAAAATATCACGTGACCGGAAAGCCCGCCTACAGACGCCATTGAAGAATGGACGATTAAGGGTTTTGTTGCTGATTTGATCTGCCAAGGACTCCTCAGGGTCGCAGCAGCTTAACTGAAATCGAGACAAAGTCTTCTTAAAGCAGGTCACAAAACACCAGAGTCACTACGCTGCCACCAATTTTGTAACGTTAAGCAGTCGTCAATCCAAAGGCTGTACAGAATTGCTGCAATTTTACTTGCCTGAAATCAAGAAAGACTCTACCGCATCATAGGAAAAGCTAGCTCTCTAATAAGACAGTATAATTTCACCATATAGTACTACCTGTTCCACTACAATAAAACAATATCATGATTCAATGAAAGAGAAATATATAGGATGTTCCTTAAATATATTTGACAATAAGAAACAATGATGAAAGCTCTAAAACAATATTGAGAGCACAGAAAACACGGACCCTCAGGAAACAGCAAAGGATGGATTAAGTGCAATAGAGGAGAAAGCATCCCCTGGCGACTGGTCACGCCCACGGGAGCCCTTTGGTTTGATTATCCGTAAACAAATTAGCATGAAACCAATAGCGAATACAAAATTTATTACGCTGTCTGTGACTGACAAATAATACACAATACTGACTAACTACCTCTACTAACTACCTATCTCTACTAACTTCTTATCTCTATTGACTACCTCTCTTATTTCAGGCCCCAAGACTATAAACTGAAAACGTACTTAAGTCAAATTTCAAATCATAATAATAATAATGAAACATACTTTTCAACATGTGTTTGAATTTATGTATTATAAAAATCTGTACGTTTTTATGCACATATGTTGCATGGAATGAAATATGTGGAGATAACGAACAGTATTCGAGCTCAAAATTCCATTAAACGTTACAAAATAGGAGCAGAGCAAACACGGACCCCTAAGACATCAGAGGTGGGATCAGGTGCCATGGAGGAATGAACATCCCCTGCCGACCGGTCACACCCGCCGTGTGCTCCTTGTCATGATCGGGAAATAACCGAAATTCCCTCGACAATTCAGTGTATAAATAATGGCCTAACAATTAGTATGAAAAAAGTCAGTCAGCATTTGACTTAACGAAAGATTGTATTTGCTGACAAGGTCATTGTATCGACCATAGAACTTACGAAATGATGACTTTAAACGAGACTGCTGATATTCTTGTCTTATCAACTTGTTTGTCAATAATTTACCTCGTTTTAGAAATTGTTCATACGTAGAGCATGCTCTTGCGTATCGAATCAACTGAGAGATATAAACCCCGTATGCAGGTGATAAAGGTATATTGTTGCATAAATAAGGGAAGTTGACGATTGAAAAGTTAAAGTCATCACGTTTATCATAAAGCTTTGTTGTTAGATTACCATTAACGTCTTTTTCTAATAAAATATCCAAATATGAAACAGATGTGTCAGACTCTGTGGTATCTTTTATCTCAAGCTCACTGGGATATATCGTGTCGACATAAGAATGGAAATGACCATTGTTAATTGACAATACGTCGTCGATATATCTAAATGTCGAGTTGAAGGCCACAGCAAGTGTTTTTCTTTTCACGTAAAAGATTGTGAACAAATTCTGCTTTATATGAATACAAATAGGTCTGCTAATAACGGGGCGCAATTGATACCCGTGGAATTCCAACAGATTGTTGGAAGACCTGGTCTCCAAAAACCTAATAGATATTGTCAATCAGAAACTCAAGTATCTTTTTTTTAATGTCAACTTCAGAGTACTTATGTGTGCAATCAGATTGTTTTTTAACAAAGTAATTTTGCAAATGACCAATGACAAGTTAATTTACGAGTTCCATTTTTATTAAAAAAGCAGTTGTCAACGATGTCAGAAAGTCTGGACTTTAATTTATCGTGGGGAATAGTTGTATATAAAGTTGAAAAGTCGTAAGTTTTTATGTTGTTGATTTTGGGGAAAAAATTGTGATTTCAAATGTTCCAAAAGTTCCTTGGAATTTTTTAGTATCCACATCTGATTTATACCACTTCTCAAATATATTGTTGCACAGTACTCTTGAAGTTTCTCCTTCACTACTATTAATATCTTAGTGAGAAGTAAAGAGAGGTTTGGTAGAACATTTACTGGAACCCGCTATGCATCTTTGTAAGGATTTTTATGAAGTTTCGGAATCCAATATAGATAATATGGTAAATCAAATTCATTTTGGTTGTTGGGAATGTTAAAAAATATTCAAAACTGACATGAGATTTTGAAGAATTTCCTCCTTAGAAAGGGATCTATGGGTATAAGTTGGACTACCACTTGTAGAATTAAATCCCAGTTCCTCTAAAATACAATTTATATAATGAGCCTTACAAACAAAGACAATGTTGTTACCTGCTTTGTCAGCAGGGACCAGTACGTACTGATCGTGTAATCTATCCAATTCTTTTTTCACTTCTGATTTATTTAATACAGAAGGATAGATGGTTCTCATACTGCCCCTCAATCGTTTAATGTGAGATTTTAACATATATCTGATACATTTAATCCATTCTGACAAAGCGTCAAGTTCTTTTTCATGTCTGACCCAACGCCTGGCATAAAACAAACACAATGTTGCAATTGGGTGTCGTCTATCGCCGCTGGGCAAGAATATGCTGACGTTGTTATAATGTTTCTCTTTGGCAATCATTTTTAATTTATCCGCAATTAAGATTTACGCAAAAATGAATAAATTCAGAAATAACATTCAAACAAAGAACTCAGAGCAAAACCATTTTTAGCAAAATGGCAATAAATATTATAAAGAGAAGCACGTGAGAGGTTAAAAATGAGATATGCGGGTGAACAGAAAATAAGTGACGAAAAATAACGTCATAACGACGTCAGTAACATTATTGCCTTGCGGCGATAGACAAAATATAATGTTGAGTTTATATCTTTTAAATACTTATTTTAATCTTAATCACAAATTTTTGTTGGGGATTAATTATCGTTGTTTTCTTGGTATGAAGAGACCCACGAATTCATATTCCCCTTGCAACATAATGTTTATCCTTTAACCACTACATCAAATCCCCTCGAACCTGCAATTTTTCCTCAAACCACGAGAATCTGACCTGACCAAAACTAATTTGTCAAAAGTATTTTAATAAGTATTAAATATTTACATAACTGAATGACATTTTAAGGCAAAAATCAAAATAGATACGGGAATAAGTGTGTATAATTTTGCTATTAACCGTGATTAACATTCGCTTATTGAAGATTTTATAGCAGCTGTGACATTACTTTTAGATCATCCCCCTTACTTTATGATAAAATCAGTAAAATTGAATTGATTTGTACTATCGATTTGAAAAATGAAATCCGAGTATATAATTATTCTTATGTACAGAACATTATCATAAGTCACTTTATGGGATAATGCTTTACAAATTGGATCGATCGGTTTTTAGGTAAATTAATCCGAAGAAAATATGTCAAGATTTGTAAGATATTTGTAAGCATATTAGTGCTACATTGAAGCTTTTTTTTATTTTCAACACTTTAATATGTAAAATTTACACAATTCAATCTGAAATTATTACAATTTTATCTATAAAATTTACTTTTATATCTGCACAATTTACACTTAAGTCTGTAAAATATACACATTAATCTATATATTTTACACTTTAATCTGTAAATTTTATACTATAATCCTTATAGTTTACACTTTAATCTGAAAATATACTATTTATTCTGTAAAACACTCTGATAAGCATTTATAATTCACACTTTAATCTGTATAATTTATACTTTAACCTGAGTGTATAATTTTCACATTAATCTGTAAAATTTAGACTTATCATGGCTTGCTGTTCATTAAAAGGGGAGTTTTAGAGATTGTTTCCTAAATCTTTGATCCTCTTTTGTCCCCATCTTGTCCCCAGAATTAAGTCGCATTTAAATACATTTGAATTTGCACTACCTGTTGATGCTTGCATATTGATATCACTAATCATGGTCTTGTTGTTCCTTTGAAAATTATTGTCACCAAATCTAACCCCCATGGTCATGTTTTCAGCAGTACCTAAGGATCATTGATCCTCTGTATGCGAGAGGAATATCAGGATGTTATTAAATTACATTTTATACCTCAAAATTAGCAATGATAATTGTTTCAACATTTGAAATAACACACTATCAAAGATTCGTTTATATACACGTTAAAATCCCACCAGTAAAAACATTAATTCTAACTGACATTCCTCAGAATTTTTAAAGACGCTGATTTTTGTGAAAATATGTTGAATCAACTTAACGAATGAGAAACAATTAGAGCTATATTATCAACTCTTCATGTCTGTTTTTGAAAGGTGCAATTGTATTTTTTCTCCTGACTTGAAATTTTGAATGATGAAAAAATAGCTTTGCTATTAAAAGGATTGTTTGTTGTTTTACGTCCCTTGCGAGAATTTTTCACTCAAATGAAATGTCATTACATAACGGAGAAGGGCAAAACCAGTATAAGCCGGGGGAGGGGGCACAATATGACGTCAACATTTTTCATAAGCATAAAAAGGGGAAAATCTTTTAAATCTACAGTAGAAGAGCAAAGGGACCAAAGAGTTGGCATTATGACACATGGAAGTCATGTTCAATATTGCTTCCAAGTGATCATTGTTTTTCATCCAGCTATACACCGGCACGGTAGCTCACTCGGTAGAGTGCTCGCTCCGTAGGCTGTGCGTCGTGGGTAGAGCACCGTCCAAGACAAACCTAGGTCGATAAAAAATAGGTTGCAAATGTTCCTTTGCGAAGTGCTTGGATCTGTTGAAGTGAGAGTTGCAGTTCTTTCGAATGAAAGTTACGTGTTGTACGACAGGGGTTAGCAAACTGAAGAACCCTCACTGCTCAATGGCCTTGAGTGCCAAGTAAAGGTCTAAATCTGAAGCCCTTTACCGGTATTTGGTGACATATCATATGTTTGAATATTCTCTGAAGAGAATCTCTATCTCTATCTCTCTCTCTCTCTCTCTCTCTCTCTCTCAATGAAGGACGTCTCAAGCAAAGGAACATGTACCTACGTTAGACGTTACTTTCTCTTTCAAATTTAAAAAAAAATAAAAACAGCCTTTCTATTGGCACGGTAAACTTTTGATGCTTTTAGAATAGTTTAAAACTGCAATCTAGAATAGATTTGTATACGGAAAACATTTTTAAGTGTTATTTCCTTCTTTTCGATCGGATCACGTACAAGAAACCCTCTTTTATATTAGTTGTTTATCCAAAATTGTAATTTACATACCACCACGTGCACAAACTTGAAATGTAAAGACTATTTGAATAGTAATGGAATTTATATTAATAAAAATACTGAAACAGTGATAATTCAACATTTGTAAGAAAAAAATGTCAAAGCTCGAATTTCTTTCTATCACTGAACTTCTTCAGTCTTCACTCACATATTTGATTTACAAGAACATTTTTCACTACATGAAAACATCGGATATTAAAAACTTAAAATGAAGATAAATTTTAATTGCAGTTTTATTTTTAAGACAATACATATATTAGGCAGAAACTCACACGAGGAACACATTCACCTACAATGATTTAAATTAACTATAATTATAATAAAATCTAGACAATAACAGGGGTGTGCAATTAAAAAATTCAAGTACTAGCCCACGGGCTAGTGGCAGCAATAAAGTTACTAGCCCCAAGTAAAAAGTTACTAGCCCAAATAAAGAGGCAAAAATAATAATAAAAAAAAAATATTGAAAAAAAGTTAATTGTTGAAAAAGTCAGGGTACTAAGGTCATTCTTTTTAGAATTAAAATATAATTCTTGCTAGTAAAATTTAATCATATATAAATTTATTATTATGATAGAAAATAAAAAAGAATTTAAATCTTCCTTTTTTCTGATCATTGCACTAGCTCATCTAAAATGAAGCAAAAATCATTTTGTTTTCATCTTAAATCATTAAATACACTGGAAATATATTTTATATTAATTACATAACACTTATCTTTCAGTTGATTGAGTGATTGTAAATAATTCAATGAGATATCTGCATCTATTTACCATAAACAAAGGAATGGAGGAAATTCAGATTAGGAAAAAACGATCGCTTTTTGAACTAAATAAGTCAGGTAGTACTGCAAAATGGATAAGATTATGGAGATTTATGGACAATAGGAGCATGCTGCCTGGAAAATTTTCACTGGTTGGAATTTAATAGCAAAAAATGAGTGAAAATACCGGTTGTGCTTTTCATGTATTATATAGTTCGGGCGATGCTAATTGCACACCCCTGAATAACCTGTTCAAGAATATTTTTTTTATTTTTTCTAAAATAATACATGTAGTTGCTTCAAATATTACACAGTAACAGTGAATTTAAAGGGTGGGTAAGACTTCCATAAGTTTTTTGTAATTTTTTTTTAACTGTTGTTCATTATAATGAGTTTAAATCTGAAATCAATAGAAAAGATCAATTGAATTGTCCATCCTATTTTGTATGATATCACAGGGATATTGCAGAAGAATGAATTAAATTCAGACACATTGTGTTGTTGTTTATCCCAGGCTAGAAGGTACAAATGTATCAAAAAATACATGACTTGTATGAGTTACAAAAGCACGAGGATTTAAGAGGAAATCTATGAATGACTAAAGTTGTAATGTGAGTATTTTTCTCTCCATTGAGACTTTCATGTTTCAGTGGAAAGGGGTACCAGGTTCATCATATGATTTCTGGGCAGACTAATCTTTGGTTCAGGTAACATGTATATATCCCAAGAGACCACACATTCAAAAGATCACACATCAGTTGTCTATAATTGGTAATAGATCAGTCAATCTTTTTTTTTCCTGAAAAAGATGATAATACAACATGTCTTACTATAGTGCATAAAAAAAATATCTAAAAGTTCCAGTAATTTGAGATTAAGGAATACTAGTAATAAGACTTAAAATGTAATACTTGTACATGTATCATATTTACATAGTTAAAATTATGGAGGTCAAATTTGTCAATATTTCATACTAAAATATTCATTAAGAGTATTCAAATATATTCCAATATTCTATTAAATCAATTACTTCTGATTCCTATATTTACGAATATATAAATATTTATTTTAAAAAATATGTGCACCATCCTACCCTCATGACAAGTTCTGCATCGGCGTTTGAAGTAAAATTGGGTGTAGACATGTGTAGGTATACAGTAAAGATTTCTAAATTTATATCTGTCAATATTTGAAATAGACATATTGAATTTTAGTGTATACATCTAAATCGTAATTTAAACAAATTATTTTGAATTAGCTACAGATGATGAACCATGAACCAAATAATCGTAATCGTCTTACAGAGGATAAAAATTGTCACATAATTATACAACTGTACTGTTCGGATTAAAATATTTTTAAAAATTACTTGCCTTAAAAGAGAAATAATTAAAATCTTTTATATCTACCAAGGACAAAATTGTTAATCTAAGATATACAGCTGTACTGTTCGGATTAAAGAATCTTTAAAAATTACCTGTCTAATTAGAGAAATAATCTTTGATGCAAAATTCTGAAAAATCCAAACTTAAGACAATTTTCTCTATTGAATTTCCCTATAATGTATTTAAAACGACCCGAGATAACCAAGTAGTTTTTGTATTTATTCTGAAAATGAGCGCAATAATACAGACTGATTAAACATGTAATGCAATGATCTACGAAAGGTACTGGTAACACTTTCCACAACTAATAGATATTAGACTAACAAGAATTCCATTTCGTTGTCCTCGATTGACTCTAGATCAGATCGTACATGTATCATTATGGAAATTAGTACTCAGGTACCGCCGAATTCAGAATCAAAGATAATTATATACAATATCTATCTATATTCAATACTGAGTGTTCTAACATCACAAAATAGCGGTACTTTCCCTCTTAGAATATGGGGGGGGGGGGTATTCTTTAGAATCACAAATCAAAAAGAAATTATTTAGTAGATCAATATTCAGAATGGGTATTTAAGATAAAAATTCGGCTTATCAAATTTGACAGAGCAGAAAAAAAACAGGAATCATATTCCAGCACTGTTTTAATTGAATTCATCAGAGTTTTGTCTTTTTGTGTATTCTGTAAAAATAAAAAAAAAACCGAATATTAGATTTTTTTATTTACATTCGAATATTTGTTGATATCCCTAGTTAAAATATCATAATGTGTATACAAAAAGGACCTTACGAATTTTCTTTTTTTTTTTTACTTTCAGATTCTAAATTATTAGTTCCAACCGGAAATTTATATTCCAAAAGGAGTAAAAACATTTTATCTGTATGCACTTACTAGTCAAGATACAATATCTGTATACACTTACTAGTCAAGATACAATATCTGTGTACACTAACTAGACAAGACACAATATCTGTATACACTTACTACTCAAGATACAATATCTGTATACACTTACTAGTCAAGATACAATATCTGTATACACTTACTAGTCAAGATACAATATCTGTGTACACTAAC
Organism: Saccostrea echinata; assembly: GCF_033153115.1. Lineage (NCBI taxonomy): Eukaryota > Metazoa > Mollusca > Bivalvia > Ostreida > Ostreidae > Saccostrea > Saccostrea echinata. The sequence goes on from NW_026889778.1 coordinate 44,767,545, forward strand.
TAGACAAGATACAATATCTGTACACACTTACTAGTCAAGATACAATATCTGTGTACACTAACTAGACAAGATACAATATCTGTATACACTTACTAGTCAAGATGCAATATCTGTATACACTTACTAGTCAAGATACAATATCTGTATACACTTACTAGTCAAGATACAATATCTTATACACTTACTTGTCAAGATACAATATCTGTATACACTTACTAGTCAAGATACAATATCTTATACACTTACTAGTCAAGATACAATATCTGTATACACTTACTAGACAAGATACAATATCTGTATACACTTACTAGTCAAGATACAGTGTATATGTTATTAATATCCAATTACTTTTAAAACTTAGATGAAATTTTAATACAACAGTGCATTATTGTCTCCTTCAGAAGCGTACTAGTGCCACTTGGACACTTTTTTATTTTTCATTCTACGTACATTATTCTGTAAAATTTACACTTTAATCCGTAAAATTTACACTTTTATCTGTAAATTGAACACTTTAATCTGTAAACTTTACATTTTAAGTTGTAAACTTTACACTTAAATCTGTAAAATTTAATCTTTTATCTGTAAATTTTACACTTTAATCTTACAATTTTCATATTAATCTGTAAATTGTACACTTTAATCTGTAAATTTTACACTTTAATGTGTAAATTTTATACTTTAATCTTTAAAATTTACACTTTAAACTGTAAATTTTACACTTTACTCTGTATAATCTGCACTTTAATCTGTACAATTTACACTTTAATTTGTATAAGTTTCACTTTAATCTGTATGATTTACACTTGAATCTGTATAATATACACTTGAATCTGTATAATTTACACTTTATTCTGTTAATTCTACACTCTAATCTGACAGTATAATTTGCAATTTAGTCTGCGTAATTTACACTTAAATCTGTATAATTCACACAATCAGTTAATCAATTCGTCATGAATAAGTACGCTTTAAAACCAAGAGAATTTCAGAGATTAAAGTGTAAAGTTTACAGATTATTGAAGTGTAAAATTTACAGATTAAAGTGTCAAAAATAAAAATAAAAAGTGTCAATGTGGCACTAATATGCTTCCGTAGTCTTTAAGTGAGAATATAAAAATACCCTCATTTCTCAGTTTTCTGGACAATATATAGAACAATGTACTCCAAAAAAATACAAGCAAAACCAAGTATCTTTTGCTTTTTTATTACATACTTATTTGAATAAATCATATAAGTTCGGTTTATTGAATCTGAAAATATATTGAGAGCACAGATATTAAAAAAACAACTGCAAGCCATTCACCCTATTTAGTTGTGTTAGGTATAAGAACTCAAATCATCTCACCAAATAATATTGTTGAAAGATATATTTATATAATTAAAAGTTCACTTCCTATTGAAGCCTATTTAGGACCTATCAAAAAAATCTATACTTATAAATTAATAAATTTTGCAAATAAACTCCGAAACGGGTGCACCAGAGTTCTTACTTACTCCTCTAAGAATACACTAAATACAAGATGATGTCCGTAAACTATATTTAGATTTCACTCACATAGTAAGCATCATACATTAAATTAAAAGTCTACTTTTATTTTCTATAAACAGCCATGAAGTAGCAAAAACGTGAGTACGGTGGCGTTTCCGGTTGGCATATCTAAGTTACTGGCATTTTTTAATGAAACTAACAACAAGCAATCGTTTACTAGTATTTATTTCATAAAACGTCATCACTGAATTATTCAATCAAAACTTGATTTAAATGACATAAAAGAAATAAGGTGTGATAACCGATCAAAAAAAGGGAAATGTACAAATTACCGGTATTTTCGTCATTCACCGATCTTGATATTGACGGAAGCTTCTAGAACATCTATACATGTAGCTTCGAGTCCGATGCACTCGGCACATCTCGGCCGATGACATCAAACCTCGAGGTTTGATGTAGGGTACCGTAGTCAGCCGAGGTGAGCCGAATGAGTCCGATGTTAAAAAGAAAAACGAGGCGATTATAGCTGTATGAACATAATAGAAGATTTTTTGTGAATGGTCAATGAAATAATGGCAAATCATTGATAATAATAAACGTCAATTAATGAAATTGTTATTTTTCAAGTTTTCACAAAGGGGAGGGGGGGGGGTGGAGACGTACATCTCCTTCCTGCGGGATTTTGAACAAAGCATTTCTTCCTGCTATAAGTCTGTAGACTGTCAGTAGAAACTACAATATATTTTCTGTCGGTAGTGGTATAAATTCAATTCCCCGCGCTTGCACGGGATATCATCTAGTATTTTTGATTTCGATATAACGAATTGTGGATATTGATATAACGAATTAAATCCGTTATATCAATTTCTTTGAATTCGTTATAACGAATTCAATTTGTTATAACAAACTTCTTGAATTTGTTATAAAGAATTCGTAAATTTGTAATAACGAATTAAACTCATTTTAACGAATTATAAAACTTGTTGAATTAAATTCGTTATAACAAAGTCGACAATTCGTTATATCGAATTCAAAAAAAAAATTAATAGGTCCTAAATGGGCTTCCGTAACTTCCGTTTTCATAAAAAAAAAATACAGTGCACGGTTGGGGACATGCGGTTGGCGGATCTGAGTGACTGGCAATTTTTAATGAAACTGACAACTAATAATAGTTTTAAATCTTTGATAAAAAAATTATTAGTGTATTCTTCAATCAGAACTTGACTTAAATGATATAGAATAAATAAGTTTTGATAGCTGAGGCCATTCCAGTTTTTTTCTATGACCAGCGTCTGCGTGCGACTTGGTTTTTGACACCTCAGATCAGAAAAAAAACAAAATCAGGAGTCCTGAAATTGATTAATCTCGTCGAAATCTTTGAATTCTGTCAATTTCTTTAAATATTTATCTATAATATGTCATATTAGGTATATTTTAAGCATTCAATGCCTTGATTTTGCTAAAGAATATATTTTTCTACGATAAAAATAAATTCATTAAAACAAATCCTTTGATTGACGTCATTTTTATGAATTTAAAGTCTATTTTATTTCTTGGCTTGTATGTTTTTTATGCAGATAGGTAGGTATGTTTTTGAAAGATGCGTGGACGCTTGACAGAAAAAAAAACTTGGAATGGCCTGATTAAAAACAAAATGTCCCCACTCCCACCCTCTCTTCCTATAGGTCTGAAATAATGGTATATAACATGTGATAAGACTGTAAATACATGTAGTGAATATATTTATGCATAGAAAGACCATTAGTAAGTTGATATGATATTTTTATAACTAAAATATGCACATTCGATTTCTTTATCCGCATGTTGACATAAATTATCTTGCATGGAGTAGGCAAAATATGCCACCATAGTGTGTGTGTGGGTGAGGGTGTGTGTGTGAGGGAGGGTGTGTAGGGGCAATAATGCGTAGGTTTAAAAATATCTAAAGCACTTGTTAACGCTTCTCTCTTGAGTGTTTGTGTTGTAGTAAAATAATAAAAAAAGATCAATAACATGCACTTAGTTTTGAAAAACTACATACATCCTGTCATATGATCCGTCTCTGGTGGAGTGCACTACCGACCACTTGCACTGCATTAGGGTAACCGTATTTGCTTTTGTTTATGATAAAACACGTTGAGATGTACTTGTATTTAGAAATAATGTCATACTTATAAAAATAAAACTTTTATTCAAAATAAATAAGCGTACTCTAAGGTACACAAGCGTGCTCTTGGACCGCATACTGAAAATCCTCTTCGACTTTAAACAAAACTACTGAGAAATTGCTTGTTTCAGGGTTTGGAGCTGATAAAACTTAATAATTATTTTTCAAGAGAAGTCAAAATTTCTTTCCTGTTGTTTACAATTACGAGAGAAAGACTGTAAATGTCTTAAATTAGAAAGTAATGAGGATATTCAGTTAAAATAAACATACATGACCACTTACTAGAGTTATACTCAGTCCAAAGGTTCTGCAGTCTCTCCTCCAGTGTACCGAAATTCCGCTCTCTTATCCTGATACTTGTTCCCATATTCTTTGTACTATTCTGTCTGTTGAATACGACTGGATCGAATGGTTGTTTCTTCACCTTGACTTTTGACACTACCTTATATTCTTCTAATTTCTTCAGAAGAAAAAGTCGTCTGTTTCCTCGTACTACAAACCAAAAGCCGTCATGTTGCATTACTTTCATTGCAGGTAAATCATTTACGTGGATTATTTTATATAAAAGTTCAGAAAAAGTCTTTTCAAGAGGTGTTCCATCTCGAAACTTTGTCTGGATGCTATCGTGGGTATAACGAATTTCAGAAGGTCGCATATATGCAAAAGATTCTCCTCTTACCATTGTGCAACGATAATTCTCTTTGTTACAAAACTAAAACTTTTCAGTTTCGCTAATGTTCAACACACAAGTGTGCGATTTTCGGAAAATGTGAAAAAAAGATAAGTACATGTGTCTATTCATTCATTTTTTATTTCCTCCTTTGCAGAGATTATGTGTATATAAACAATTAGTACAATATAAATACTTTATAAGTTAAACATAATATGTGGGAAATAAGGAAATCCATGCCTTTAATAAATAATGAAATGCAAACGCAGAAATATAGAATTGAAACGATGAATAGGCGCGGGTCCAGGAATTTTTTTCCAATCCAAAAAAAAAATCCAACCCATAAATCAAGAAAAAAAATAAATAAATAAAAATAAAAATAAAAATAAAAAAATAAAACTATAAAGTTCATTCCCAAACGTGAAAAACTATTACCTATTTTGTAGAGTGTGGTTAAAACTTCACTTCTTTAGCTTCATATGTATGACTTTCCTAGGGTCCGCGTTTGTTTTGTTTTGTTTGTTTGTTTTTGTTTTTGTTTTTTGTTTGGGTTTTTTTTTCTTTTTGTTTCTTTTTTTGCTTTTTAAAGCAGGAGATCCAAGGCCTTTTTTGTTACATTACTATGTACATTTTATATCTCCGCACGCAATATAATGGGGGGGGGGGGAGGAGGAGGTCCGGACACCTACATGTACCCTCTAGATCCACGCATGATGATTCCTAGAAGAAACAGCAAAATACAGAAAATAACACACTAATTCTTTTTTTTAATGCAGATGTCCAATCTACACATTATAGTAGTTTGTATTTATAAGACAAAAAGTTTCCTGTTGTCGATATCTGCAGTGACTGGCAAAATGTCTATAAATAATAGTTAGCAAATATATGTATCTGATCTAGTTTGGTTTCGAAGTTTTGAAATCTTGCTTGCTTATATAATGCTGCAGTGTTTGTTTGTTTGTTTTGTTTTGTTTCTTTTTTTTTTTTTTTTTTTTGGTTTTGTTTTGTTTTGTTGTTTTTTTTTTTTTTGGTCTATAAATAATTGTTAGCAAATATCCGATCTAGTTTGGTTTCGAAGTTTTGAAATCTTGCTTGCATATTCAATGGTGCAGTGTTTAAAAACTTCTTATAATGATCACATAGTTCGCAGCTGTAAAGAACAATTGGCATGAGAAAAGTTCTGTAAAGATGTGACATTGTCACCACGTTTACAAGACATAAAAAGCATAAAAAGATCCCCACCCCAAGGAATTGTAAATTTGATAATCCTGCATTATTCAACTCTTCAGCTTTTCCTGTCAATCTGAAATCATGTCACCCAAAGTCGGATCTAACGGCGCGAAGAAAGCAGCCACTAAGGCTATATATAATATAGTTCTAATCAATTAATTTCCATTTTTCTTTTGATGTATGCAGATGATATGGTACTTATTGCAGACTCACCAATGTCACTTCAAACATTATTGAATGAATTAAGTACTTATAATAAAAAATGGGGTCTTGAAGTTAATACAGATAAAACCAAAATTTTAGTTTTTAGAAATGGTACAAGTTTACGAAATGAAGAAAAATGGGTTTACAATGGAAAAGAACTTGAAATAGTAGATAGATTCAGTTATCTAGGAATGTGTTTCAATTATAATGGTAAATTTAATATAACTGAAAAGCACGTAGCTGAACAGGGAAGAAAAACATTTTATGCGTTGAACAAAAAATTCTGCAACTTTGATTTTAATGTCGAAACCCAAATATCACTTTTTGAAATGTATGGCTGTAGTATTCTTAATTATGGAGCAGAGGTGTGGGGATTTCATAAAGCTCCAGATGTAGAAAAAATACAAAGTCTCTTTTGTAAAAAGTTACTTCGTTTAAAAAAAAAAGTGCCTGTAACAATCTTGTGTATTTCGAACTTGGAAGAATGCCTATGAGGGAATCTAGAAAATTGAAAATTATAAAATATTTTTTGAAACTAAAGGGGACACAAAATATTCTACTAAAATCATGCTTGGAAGAAAGATTAAAGAATAATGATATTTGGATCAGAGATATTCAAAATGAACTTAATAAACTGGGACTTGGCAATATATTTGATGCAGATTTCAATGATAATACTTATATGTTAGTAAAACAAAGATTCCTTGAGGTGAATAACTATACTGTGATTTCTAATATTTGTAACAATGCCCGTAGCCCGCTATACCAACATGTGGTTGATAATTTTGGTATACAATATTACTTGTGTAAACCTATTAATTATATGTACAAAATACAAATTGCTAGAATTAGACTATCTGCACATAATCTAAATGTTGAAACTGGTAGATATCTTAATGAAATTAGAAAAAACAGATTATGTAAAATGTGCTGTTTGAATGTTATCGAAGACGAATTTCATTTTATTTTACAATGTCCTTTTTATCATGACCTTAGATCTAAGTATTTGAAAAGTATTATTATAAGGAATCCAGTGTTTGGAAATTAATTCAACTTCTAAGTGTACAAAATATAAAGGAACTTTGTAACCTTGGAAAATATTTATATCAAGCTTCCATTAGAAGAATGAAACATTTGTAAATTTTTTAAGTATTTTATAATTACAGTTGCCTGTTAGAAAACACGTCCTACATAGTTTACTTGCTATTTATTGATTATGCTCACTCTAATATTGTTATATTTTATAATATTGTATGTATGTTTAGTTATTAATATATGTAATCTGATGTCTCGTATGACGCATAGAAATAAAGAATTACTAAGTATCATGATACTTGCAGATAATCAGAATGGTGCATATAGAATGAACAGGAATTACCCTGTTCCAAAAACAAGAACAAAACAAATTACATGTAATACAAATAATAAAAATAAATGAATAAATAAATCAATGAAAAGAATAAGAATGTATGTATCTGTCTTTCAATAGGTACGCATGAACTTTTATTCCATTTGTTCCACATTTGATGCCAAATAATGTAAAAAGAAAAAGAGAGAGAAAAAAAAGAAAATAAATAAATAAATAATAATTAAAGAACTTTTTTAAAAAAAAAATGATATACTAGAATGATAACACTTATAATACTGGCCATATAGTTAGCGTAGGCGTTGTGATGTGGAAAAAGTAAAATTTTATTTACTTGAGGGGGGAGGGGGGTATGTAAACAAATTAAAAACTGACTTTTTTTTCTTCTTCTCATAAACAGCGTGTTAATATTATCATGACTTTGCAATTTGTTTCCAGTAAGACAAATAAACTATGTGTAATAGGTAAGTGTACTTCTTGTTTATTCATTTTTGTGTTTCCATTAGTACATGTATGTAATAGAGGCATCTTTTCTAAAAATGTTGGTAGCCCTGAAAAGGGCTTTTGTAATTGGTTTAAGACAATTGGCAGTCTACGCCTTGGTGGCTTTCTTTGCGGTCTTTGACTTCTTGGCTGTGGCTTTCTTGGGCGCTTTGGTTTTCGTAGGCTTTGGAGCTGCCTTGGCTTTCTTGGGAGACTTAGTAGCTGCTTTCTTCTTGGGAGACTTGGCCTTCTTGGGTGCTGCAGGTTTCTTATCAGCCGTTTTCTTTTCTGTTGGATTTTCTCCCCGGCTGTCTTCTTGGATTTGGTCATTTTCTTGGGCTTGGCAGCCTTAGGTTTGGTGACTTTTTTGGTCTTGGGTTTCTTCTCCGTCTTGGGCTTCTCTCCCAGCTTGAAGGAACCACTGGCACCTGTACCCTTGGCCTGTTTGAGAACTCCCTTCTTGACTCCGTTCTTGAGGGCCATCTTCAGATGGGTGTTGACACTAGAGGCGTCATTAGCGACTTTGTAGTTGCCCATGATGTACTTGAGAATATCTTGTCTCGAGGAACCTCCGCGCTCCTTCAGGGCAGCCACAGCAGCGCTGATCATCTCGATGTACTTGGGATGGGCGGGGACCGTCTTGGGTTTGGAAACCTTCTTCTTGGCGGGGGATTTTGCTGGTGCGGCGTCTGCCATAATTTTTTTGTCCTGTTTTCTACAACTGATGTGAACGACGTTATCGACGATAAGGAAATGAATGAAATCACCTCCGCCGATGGCCTTATTTGAGTGGCGGCGAGCGCGGACCTCCGTGAAAACTCCCCAATTGTCGACAGCGTAGAGGATTGAACTCGTCAAACCTGTGTTTCAATACCTATTATTTTTCCGATATTGTCCTCCCAATTTCACTTAATTTTCTCAGATATATCACTGTGCGTTGTCTTGAAATATTTTCCTCCACAACTGTTATAATTGTTTAAGGTTCTTAATCTGTCATTTTAAAAGAGGAATTGTCTGTTGATTCTGAAAATGCGCTGTTTCCTGGACCCAGAAGCGACTAATTTTGATTAAAAACACGAGCACAATGGATACTGATGTGTGCCTTGCATTTCATATGGAATGGAGAAAAAAAGCCCGGTCGGGGTCATATGAATAGAAATCACGGAATCCCACATATTCTTCCATGTTCAAATATATATATGTACTTTCTAGATCAGTGGATTTTCACCCCCCCCCCCCCCACACACCCCCCCCCCCACCTCCTTAAAGGGACAACATATAATTTCTTTTCGAATATTTAAATTCATAACACCTACTATATAATTATAACAATGGGGACACCGGGAAGATCCAGGCCGTACATAACGCACCACATTCGGTGGTACAACGTCTGAATTTCTCAGTATAATTATATCATAAGAATATACATAACTGACATTCTTGTAAATTACATGAAAAAAAAATCACATAAAAGGGACGTGTACTTAAAAGCGATTCTCTGTAACCACTTAAACTTCTTTGCCACGCATGGTCACCGATTTTGATGAAACTTTGCCCATTATTACAACTTGACACCAGAAACATATATCAAATAAAATTTCGTTGCTATGTGTCTTGGTTGCCATGGTGACAGCCAGAAAAGTTGAAAAAATTGAGATTTTCAACTACTTCAAATCTTCATTAAGCTTTAATAAAGACTAAGAAAAACAAACAAACCATTCTCCCAAAAACATGACACCTTGTTTACTAAATTTACTAACCTTTTTATCGAGAAACTTTTTATTTGACTCACTTTGAATAGTACTTATCTGGCAGAACTAAAGTTGAATATCATATATTTGTAACATTGTAAATTAATTTTGTAAAATTTACTATGTGACAGATTGTTATAGATAAGTTTAAATTGGTAAATTTTAAACTTTTAATGTAACATATTGATAAAGTTTGTTGAAAAATACAACACTGTTGCTATGGTTACCAAGAAGAGAAAATGTTCGATTTTGTTAATTTTATGTCAATATTAGACCCTTTGTGCCAGTTTTTTGCATCCAGTTAGAGATTGGGTGGTAGTCAAAATTGAAAGTCAGGTTAGTTGTTCACATATATCAATCATTAAAGTTTTGGGAATCTACATACAAAGGGTACGTATCCAAGGAAACAGAGTATTTTTCAGATTTTTATGCATGTTTTTTCGCCTTATTTCCATAGCAACGCAATATTTAAAGAATTGAAATTGAATTTTTTGAAATGTGAAAATTAGGGTCACACCAAGGCCTTTAAAAATTGATCATCAGTTATATAAAAATATGCTTTTAAAAAAGATAGGATAAGATTAAAACACTAAGAGAGTAAATTCAAAATCCCTTCGAGGTATTAAAACCATGGCAACCATTGCCAACCTATAAGAAATATCATATTTCGTCCTTGGTATATGTTACAAGGATCTCTTGTCTATTATTTGCTTGCCTTTCAACCTATAATTGTTTTTCATTCTTAAGTGTACAGTATGACTTTATAAGATTAAATGAACAAAATGATTACTTTTGAATACTTTGTTTCCATAGTAACGTATGTTATAGTTGATTTACCAAACATGTTTGTCATGCATTTAAGACATCAGACCTTCAACTTTCAGAAACAATCATTGCCACTTGTTTGCTTTGCTGCAAACATTAACTGTGGGACTCTGAACATGTTGAAAAATGCCATTTTTCAAACTTTAGGACATGTTGCTATGGTAACCATGACACATAGCAACCCATTTTTGCCTGATTTGAGTTTACGGTATCAAAGACTTTTATCATAGAGAGTTTGGAGAAATTCTGAGACTTTGCGTGCCACAGCTCCTATATAAAAGTTCAAGTCATTACAGAGAATGGCTCTTAATAATTGTAGAACACTCATTTAATTCGTAGTTATACAAAAGAAAGAGAGAGGAGGGACAAGGCGAATAATGGGAGTAGCTTATTCATTGATATTAATTTGTTTCTTGTAATTTACACACACAAAAAATTTAGTAAATAAACAGAATATGGTCAAAATCCAATGTATTTAAAATCTATAACTTTCAAGTTGAACAAGACAACCAGTATATATAATACAAGACAATACATTGATACAAGCATCAAATTGGTTGCACACTTTTCTCGTGCAGATCATGCATGAGTCCCTGCATCTATATGTCACGTGAAGATGCAGATGTGCTGCACGGCGCAGTGATGGACATCGTAATAAATGTAAAGTGTTGAAAAAAATGTCGTTTAGTCATTCGCATCGGTAGTCTATTCGAAAGAAAATTTACTACCAGTTTTTAATTGTGTTAGTACTGTAAGTATCCGGAAACTGGCATCGAGTTGCTTTTATTCACTCTTATTATGGGAAGCCCACTTTTTTGAATAAGAACATTCAAGACATAATATAAACCACATCTTCTTTTTCTTATGAGATTCTTATATTCATAACTTTTATCTATTTTATCAATTAGGAATTTTGTCTAAATAATCATCATATAAAACAATAGCGAGGGGAAAAAAAAAAAGAAACATTAAGGATTTAACTGGAGTTACAGATCTTTTGAATATGTTAATAAAATAATGATCATATTTAAAAATATTTGTATTAAAGGAAACATTGAAAGTTAGATCGCCATGTTAGATGATTTTCGCAGTTTCTAGTCTTAATTGGTCAATGAAATGTTGTTATTTTTTTTTTTCTTATCTCTTTGTTGAGTAAGCATTCAAGTAATAAGTGAGAATTCAACATTTGTACACAGGCCTATAAGGTATGGATTCAACTGCCTATAACGAGAAAGAAAAACGTACATACGAATATGCATGCAAGTCAATTTTCAATTTATTGCTTTTCTTATTGACATAATACATTTATTCATCATTAAATATATACACTATCTTTGATGTTTGATCTCTTTTCTGTGTAGAAAATTATTGAATTCGTGTGTTTCTATTATTTTCTAGCTATAATTGTTTACGTTTCAGCTCGTTTGTAATGTAGGTATCTTTTCGAAAAGCTTATGTGGCCGTGAAAACGGCCGTTTGGTTTTGTTCTGCACACAACACAACTATAGGATCATTTTACTTGGCGGCTTTCTGTGTCTTTTTGGGAAGGAGCACCGCTTGGATGTTGGGCAGGACACCACCCTGCGCGATGGTCACAGCGGACAGGAGCTTGTTCAACTCTTCGTCGTTGCGGATGGCCAGCTGCAGATGACGGGGAATGATTCTGGTCTTTTTGTTGTCGCGGGCAGCGTTACCTGCAAACTCCAAGACTTCTGCGTCCAAGTACTCAAGAACGGCAGCCAAGTACACGAGAGTGCCTGCTCCCACTCTACCACCAAGGCTAAGACACCGAGGAGCACAGACAAGAAAAGGAGGAAGGGGGAAGGGAATCTTATGCCATTTACATGTACATCAACAAAGTCCTAAAGCAGGTGCACCCTGACACTGGTGTTTCCAGCAAGGCCATGAGCATAATGAACTCCTTCGTCAACGATATCTTTGAGAGAATCGCTGCCAAAGCCTCTCGTTTGGCCCACTACAACAAGCGATCTACAATCACAAGCAGAGAGGTCCAGACTGCTGTCCGTCTCCTTCTGCCCGGTGAACTGGCCAAGCACGCCGTAACTGAGGGCACCAAAACAGTCAACAAGTACACCAGCAGCAAATAATCTCATTTTGCAAGTATACACATCAAACGGCCCTTTTAAGGGCCACCTAATTTTTAGAAAAGATACCTTCATATTACATGCGTTATTGAGACACAAATAATATGTATGAGTGTTACAATGTGAATGCATGTGCTCGTAAAAGTGGCAAACGTATAAAAATTCCCACATTGTTTACAGCTGGTTATAATAACAGAAGTAGGATAAATAAATGTAATACAAGTAGGTATTATTATATGTATGAGAGCCAAATTTTATTCACAAATAACTTGAATGTACAACCAAACACATATCTGAAATAACTGTATCTTCAAATATAAATAAAATACAAGCATGCGAGGTCCATCTGATGTACACAAAATCCTGGTTCATTTGTCCTCTGTATACTGAATTAATTATCAGCGTACACTATATAATTGATAATAAAGTATCTCATTCAGCTAATATCAATGAAACAGATAAATAAATTCAAGAACCCTCCCCCCTTCATTTGACATATTGGAATTTTCAATCAGTAATTATACATCAATAAAAGTGCAATGACCAAATGCGATAATTGTACATTGACAATTAATTGTCTAACATTGGTCATGTCACTCAGCGCCAGTTGGTACTTGTCATTGTCGGTAGATCGATCACTCAAAATAATACTCAAGACAGCGGCATTATTATTTTAATATATGATTATAATAATATAAAAAAAAATTAAATAATATATACTGTTAGTGCTTGTATGTGTGTGTTTATTCTATATTTCTTGTCCAAACCTAAATTCAATACATATTTGTTGCTCTGTATATAGTTTTGAGGAAATATTACGACATAAGGGGTCTTACTCTGTTATTGTTGTGTATTTATTTTACCACTTACAACCATTCTTTATTCAACTTTGTACAGTGAATATCTGTATAACATGTACTCAGTAAGTAAATGTCTGTCTTCACGATGTTTTAGAGGCATCTTTTCGAAAAAATTTGGGTGGCCGTGATAACGGCCGTTTGTGTTTATTTTGAACTTCTGTCTTGACTGTCAAACTGAATTCTTTAACCTCCAAATCCGTACAGGGTGCGTCCTTGGCGTTTCAAGGCGTAGATCACATCCACAGCTGTGATGGTCTTTCTCTTGGCATGCTCCGTGTAGGTTACAGCATCTCGGATCACGTTCTCCAAGAAAACCTTCAGAACTCCACGAGTTTCCTCGTAGATGAGACCGGAAATACGTTTGACACCACCACGGCGAGCAAGACGGCGTATGGCTGGATTGGTGATACCCTGGATGTTGTCTATCAGGACTGTTCTGTGTCGCATAGCGCCTCCTTTTCCAAGACCTTTTCCTCCTTTGCCAGATACAGACATCTTGAAAGTTCAGTCAGTAGTACTGTCCTAATAAACTGATCATGCGTAATTGCCTAATTTATAGTCCAAATTGAGGACCCGTGAGAGCGCACGATGCTTTGAAAAGTTCGGAACGTTACCAAAGCGGTATTATGACAAGCTTTACGATTGGTCAGCTTGGCATAATCGGAATGTTTACATTTCTTGCCCCAGGAGAATTTCAACCACATTTAATTAATTTTAATTCTTGAATTTCTTCACATATAGGCAAGTTTATGTTCAATTTATTCACCTAAACCAAAATATTGGTACGTGGAGGTACATATATATACATTTTATACAAACTGGTATACAAAAAAAAAACATGACAGAAAATGAATAAAAATGATAAAGAGAGAGAGGGGAATTATATCAAGCAGGACAGACAGCATCATAAATTTTTAGGATAAACATACACAATTTTTTGTTTTGTTGTTTTTTTTATTTCAGTATTTTTTGCTCTGAGTTTAACAAAATAAATACCGTTGTTGCCGAATGATAATTAAAACGTGTGTGTGTGAGGGGTAGGGGGGGGGGGGATTAAGTTATTCAAAGGAAAGGGGTGTGACAGATAAAACCGAAATAATACAAAACGTAGAAGCTGAATGAAACTTTTGATTAAAATTCATTTATGATATCTAGTTATAGATGTGATAATTTATTGATTTCCTCTTTTCTCAATTAATTTTCAAAGGCAACTTTAAGCAGTGACCAAACCGGCTCTATAAATGAGCCTTTTTCATTTAATTATACGCCACGTTAAAATGAATATCATTATATTTGACGTTGTTTTAAAATCAATAAAAATCATACTTTGAATATTAATGAAATACGGAATTGCAGTTCTGAAATGCATGTACTCGCATATGTGCATAGCTGTAGAACTAATGAGCTAAAGTTGTGATACTGTTATTAGTTTTTGCTTCGACACATTCCACCTTCTTCCATTTAAATAATTGTGCTATTTTCTAATTTATTTCGCAAAATTCTTGAATGTATTCTAGAGGGGCAGGTTGATGGACTTGTACAAAAAATGGTTTCAAGATGTGTAGACACCTTCTACAACAAATTGATGATGACAATAATACTATGAAATTGTCTAGCATTGTGCTCTTTCATAATTTATGTAATTATATATATGTAAGGCACAGACATACTCACTGAAGGATGTATTGTGTCTCAACATTTTGTTTTTCAATTTGGGGGCATTATACGCCGAATTTGATAAAATTTATTAATTTCGGCCAAATAATTCAACATTGTTTTCAGAGATGTTTCAACGTCTGAACAGAAGGCATCTTTTCGAAGAATGTAGGTGGCCGTGAAAACGGCCGTTTGCTTTAGGACTTGAAATACAGCTTAAAATTAAGCACGCTCTCCACGAATACGTCTGGCCAGCTGGATGTCTTTGGGCATGATGGTTACTCTCTTGGCGTGAATGGCGCACAGGTTGGTGTCCTCAAAGAGACCAACAAGGTAAGCTTCGCTTGCTTCCTGTAAAGCCATGACAGCTGAACTCTGGAAACGCAAGTCGGTCTTAAAATCCTGAGCGATTTCCCGGACCAAGCGCTGGAATGGCAGCTTCCTGATGAGAAGCTCAGTGCTCTTCTGGTATCTCCGAATTTCACGGAGGGCGACAGTTCCTGGCCTGTATCTATGCGGTTTCTTAACGCCACCCGTGGCTGGTGCGCTTTTACGAGCAGCTTTGGTAGCGAGCTGTTTTCTGGGGGCCTTGCCTCCTGTAGATTTTCGTGCCGTCTGCTTGGTACGTGCCATGCTATCTCCTCAGATTATTCAAACTCGAATGAATGAAGTGGCAGTGTTGCGCCGTGAACTTATATATCTTTGTAAGCTCAAGTTGAAAATCGCTGCGGTCTATCAGTCGGCTTAGTCGATTGGCTGGTGCCCGCAGTAACACTCGCTACGATTAGTCAGGTGAACGAGATGACCATTGGCTACGTCTGAAGGTAGTTTCAATCCACAGAATTGCCCCAAAAGAAAAAGAAAATCAAGTCGGTTTTTGACACATGATTTCGCTGCAGATACATATAGTCAAATATTTTTTTTAAAATATATATATGGTGAATAATGGGGATGAATGTGACGTCAATTGAATAGAAAATAGAATTATTTATTATATATATACATATATTTTCAATTCGTTATTGAAGCAAAATGCATTTTCGAGAAATATATATTATATATTTCTTGTCATTATTTCCTCCTACCATTATCTGAACAAGCCCAGTAATATTACTAAGTATCATGATACTTGCAGATAATCAGAATGGTGCATATAGGATGAACAGGAATTACCCTGTTGCAAAAACAAGAACAAAACAAATAATACAAATAAATGAATAATTAATTAAATGAATGAATAATTAAATAAATGAATGAATGAATAAATGAAAAGAATAAATAAATGAAAAGAATAAGAATGTATGTATCTGTCTTTCAATAGGTACGCATGAACTTTTATTCCATTCGTTCCACATTTGATTCCAAATAAAGTGGGGGAAAAAAAAAAAGAAAAAGAAAAATATTAACAATAATAATAATAAATAAAATAAAATAAAATAAAAAAAATAATAAATAAATAATAATAATAAAACTTAAAAAAAAAAAAAGAAAGCAAAAAAAAAAAACAAAAACAAAAACAAAAACAAATATACTAGAATGATAACACTAATAATAATGGCCATATAGTTAGCGTAGGCGTTGTGATGTGGAAAAAGTAAAATTTTATTTACTTGAGGGAGGGTATGTAAACAAATTAAAAACTGACTTTTGTTTCTTCTTCTTCTCAGAAACAGCATGTTAATATTATCATGACTTTGCAATTTGCTTCCAGTCGAAGACAAATAAACTATGTGTAATAGGTAAGTGTACTTCTTGTTTATTCATTTTGTGTTTCCATTAGTACATGTATGTAATAGAGGCATCTTTTCTAAAAATGTTGGTAGCCCTGAAAAGGGCTTTTGTAATTGGTTTAAGACAATTGGCAGTCTACGCCTTGGTGGCTTTCTTTGCGGTCTTTGACTTCTTGGCTGTGGCTTTCTTGGGCGCTTTGGTTTTCGTAGGCTTTGGAGCTGCCTTGGCTTTCTTGGGAGACTTAGTAGCTGCTTTCTTCTTGGGAGACTTGGCCTTCTTGGGTGCTGCAGGTTTCTTAACAGCCTTTTTCTTTTCTGTTGGCTTTTTCTCCCCGGTTGTCTTCTTGGGTTTGGTCGTTTTCTTGGGCTTGGCAGCCTTAGGTTTGGTGACTTTTTTGGTCTTGGGTTTCTTCTCCGTCTTGGGCTTCTCTCCCAGCTTGAAGGAACCACTGGCACCTGTACCCTTGGCCTGTTTGAGAACTCCCTTCTTGACTCCGTTCTTGAGGGCCATCTTCAGATGGGTGTTGACACTAGAGGCGTCATTACCGACTTTGTAGTTGCCCATGATGTATAATATGTATCATATAAAACAATAGCGAGGGGAAAAAAAATATATTAGGCCTATAAGGTTTGGATTCAACTGCCTATAACGAGAAAGAAAAAACGTACATATACGAATATACATGCGAGTCAATTTTAAAATTTATTGCTTTTGTTATTAACTTAATACATTTATTTATCATTAAATATATAACACTTTCTTTGATGTTTGATCTCTGTTCTGTGTTGAAAATTATTGAATTCGTGTGTTTCTATTATTTTCTAGCTATAATAATTGTTTACGTTTCAACTCGTTTGTAATGTAGGTATCTTTTCGAAAAGCTTATGTGGCCGTGAAAACGGCCGTTTGGTTTTGTGCTGCACACAACACAACTATAGGATCTTTTTACTTGGCGGCTTTCTGTGTCTTTTTGGGAAGGAGCACCGCTTGGATGTTGGGCAGGACACCACCCTGCGCGATGGTCACGCCGGACAGGAGTTTGTTCAATTCTTCGTCGTTGCGGATGGCCAGCTGCAGATGACGGGGAATGATTCTGGTCTTTTTGTTGTCGCGGGCAGCGTTGCCTGCCAACTCCAAGACTTCTGCGGCCAAGTACTCAAGAACGGCAGCCAAGTACACGGGAGCGCCTGCTCCCACTCTCTCGGCGTAGTTGCCCTTTCTCAGCAGACGGTGAATACGACCCACGGGGAACTGCAGTCCGGCGCGGGAAGAACGGCTCTTGGCCTTCCCCTTCACTTTGCCTCCTTTGCCACGTCCAGACATTCTTAACGGTTATGTTCTTTCGTGTACAGTCAACGAATAATCCAGCGACGCCCGCACGCACCAATTTAAACAACCAAGCGGATCCAACGGTGCAGCCAATTAACGCGTCGCTCTGTTGTGCCTTTAGGTGAAATCCGAACAAGTAATGTTTTCTCGGAGGTCCGTAACAAGCTTCTCCTCCTACTCGCATATAAATAGTAAATTTTACCATTTTACTTTATTCATCTCTTCAGTTTGACCTGTCAACTTGAGATCATGCCACCCAAAGTCGGATCCAAAGGCGCCAAGAAAGCAGTCACCAAGGCCAAGACACCGAGGAGCACAGACAAGAAAAGGAGGAAGAGGAGGAGGGAATCTTATGCCATTTACATCTACAAAGTCCTAAAGCAGGTGCACCCTGACACTGGTGTTTCCAGCAAGGCCATGAGCATAATGAACTCCTTCGTCAACGATATCTTTGAGAGAATCGCTGCCGAAGCCTCTCGTTTGGCCCACTACAACAAGCGATCTACAATCACAAGCAGAGAGGTCCAGACTGCTGTCCGTCTCCTTCTGCCCGGTGAACTGGCCAAGCACGCCGTATCTGAGGGCACCAAAGCCGTCACCAAGTACACCAGCAGCAAATAATCTCATTTTGCAAGTACACACACCAAACGGCCCTTTTAAGGGCCAACTAATTTTTTAGAAAAGATACCTTCATATTACATGCGTTATTGAGACACAAATAATATGTATGAGTGTTACAATGTGAATGCATGTGCTCGTAAAAGTGGCAAACGTATAAAAATCCCACATTGTTTACAACTGATTATAATAACAGAAGTAGGATAAATAAAGAAATACAAGTAGGTATTATTATATGTATGAGAGCCAAATTTTATTTACAAATAACTTGAATGTACAACCAAGCACATATCTGAAATAACTGTATCTTCAAATATAAATAAAATACAAGCATGCGAGGTCCATCTGATGTACACAAAATCCTGGTTCATTTGTCCTCTGTATACTGAATTAATTATCAGCGTACATTATATAATTGATAATAAAGTATCTCAATTCAGCTAATATCAATGAAACAGATAAATAAATTCAAGACCCCCCCCCTCCCCTTTCTTTGACATTGACATATTGGAATTTTCAATCAGTAATTATACATCAATAAAAGTGCAATGACCAAAATGCGATAATTATACATTGACAATTAATTGTCTAACATTAGTCATAATTGTTAAACAAGAAAAAAAAAGCATGTCACTCAGCGCCAGTTGGTACCTGTCATTGTCGGTAGATCATAAAAAAAAAAAAATTAAATAATATATACTGTTTGTGTGTGTTTATTCAATATTTCTTGTCCAAACCTAAATTCAATACATATTTGTTGCTCTGTATATAGTTTTGAGGAAATATTACGACATAAAGGGTCTTACTCTGTTATTGTTGTGTATTTATTTTACCACTTACAACCATTCTGTATTCAACTTTGTACAGTGAATATCTGTATAACAAGTACTCAGTAAGTAAATGTCTGTCTTAACGATGTTTTAGAGGCATCTTTTCGAAAAATTTGGGTGGCCGTGATAACGGCCGTTTGTGTTTGTTTTAAACTTCTGTCTTGACTGTCAAACTGAATTCTTTAGCCTCCAAATCCGTACAGGGTGCGTCCTTGGCGCTTCAAGGCGTAGACCACGTCCATAGCTGTGACGGTCTTTCTCTTGGCATGCTCCGTGTAGGTTACAGCATCTCGGATCACGTTCTCCAAGAAAACCTTAAGAACTCCACGAGTTTCCTCGTAGATGAGACCGGAAATACGTTTGACACCACCACGGCGAGCAAGACGGCGTATGGCTGGCTTGGTGATACCCTGGATGTTGTCTCTCAAGACTTTTCTGTGTCGCTTAGCGCCTCCTTTTCCAAGACCTTTTCCTCCTTTGCCACGTCCAGACATGTTATAAGTTCAGTCAGTAGTACTGTTCTGATGTACTGATCATGCGTAATTGCCTAATTTATAGTCCAAATTGAGGACCCGTGAGAGCGCACGATGCTTTGAAAAGTTCGGAACGTTACCAAAGCGGTATTGTGACAAGCTTTACGATTGGTCAGCTTGGCATGATGGGAATGTTTACATTTCTTGCCCCACAGGAATTTTAACCACATTTAATTAATTTTGATTCTTTAATTTCTTCACATATAGGCAAGTTTATGTTCAATTTATTCACCTAAACCAAAATATTGGTACGTGGAGGTACATATATACATTTTATACAAACTGGTATACAAAACAAAAAAAAAAAAAAAAAAAAAAACATGACAGAAAATGAATAAAAATGATAAAGAGAGAGAGAGGGGAATTATATCAAGCAGGACAGACAGCATCATAATTTTTTAGGATAAACATACACAATTTTTTGTTTTGTTGTTGTTATTTTTTTATTTCAGTATTTTTTGCTTTGAGTATAACAAAATAAATACCGTTGTTGCCGAATGATAATTAAAACGTGGGTGGGTGGGTGGGGATTAAGTTATTCAAAGGAAAGGGGTGTGACAGATAACACCGAAATAATACAAAATGTAGAAGCTGAATGAAACTTTTGATTCTCATTCATTTATGATATCTAGTTATAGATGTGATAATTTATTTGATTTCCTCTTTTCTCAGTTAATTTTCAAAGGCAACTTTAAGCAGTGACCAAACCGGCTTTATAAATGAGCCTTTTTCATTTTATTACACGCCACGTTAGAATGAATATCGTTATATTTGACGTTGTTTAGAAATCAATAAAAATCATACTTTGAATATAAATGAAATACGGAATTGCAGTTCTGAAATGCATGTACTCGCATATGTGCATAGCTGTAGAACTAATGAGATAGAGTTGTAATACTGTTATTATTTTTTGCTTCGACACATTCCATCATTTTCTATTTAAATAATTGTGCTATTTTCTAATTTATTTCGCAAAATTCTTGAATGTATTCTAGAGGGGCAGGTTGATGGACTTGTACAAAATATAGTTTCAAGATGTGTAGACAACTTCTACAACAAATTGATGATGACAATAATACTATGAAATTGTCTAGCATTGTGCTCTTTCATAATTTATGTAATTATATATATGTAAGGCACAGATATATTCACTGAAGGATGTATTGTGTCTCAACATTTTTTTTTTTTTTCCCCAATTTGGGGGCATTGTACGCCGAATTTGATAAAATTTATTAATTTCGGCCAAATAATTCAACATTATTTTCAGAGATGTTTCAACGTCTGAACAGAAGGCATCTTTTCGAAGAATGTAGGTGGCCGTGAAAACGGCCGTTTGCTTTAGGACTTGAAATACAGCTTAAAATTAAGCACGCTCTCCACGAATACGTCTGGCCAGCTGGATGTCTTTGGGCATGATGGTTACTCTCTTGGCGTGAATGGCGCACAGGTTGGTGTCCTCAAAGAGACCAACAAGGTAAGCTTCGCTTGCTTCCTGTAAAGCCATGACAGCTGAACTCTGGAAACGCAAGTCGGTCTTAAAATCCTGAGCGATTTCCCGGACCAAGCGCTGGAATGGCAGCTTCCTGATGAGAAGCTCAGTGCTCTTCTGGTATCTCCGAATTTCACGGAGGGCGACAGTTCCTGGCCTGTATCTATGCGGTTTCTTAACGCCACCCGTGGCTGGTGCGCTTTTACGAGCAGCTTTGGTAGCGAGCTGTTTTCTGGGGGCCTTGCCTCCTGTAGATTTTCGTGCCGTCTGCTTGGTACGTGCCATCCTATCTCCTCAGATTATTCAAACTCGAATGAATGAAGTAGCAGTGTTGCACCGTGAACTTATATATCTTTGTAAGCTCAAGTTGAAAATCGCTGCGGTCTACCAGTCGGCTTAGTCGATTGGCTGGTGCCCGCAGTAACACTCGCTACGATTAGTCAGGTGAACGAGATGACCATTGGCTACGTCTGTAGGTAGTTTCAATCCACAGAATTGCCCCAAAAGAAAAAGAAAATCAAGTCGGTTTTTGACACATGATTTCACTGCAGATACATATAGTCAAATATTTTTTTTTTTAAATATATATATGGTGAATAATGGGGATGAATGTAACGTCAATTGAATAGAAAATAGAATTATTTATTATATATATATACATATATTTTCAATTCGTTATTGAAGCAAAATGCATTTTCGAAAAATATATATTATATATTTCTTGTCATTATTTCCTCCTACCATTATCTGAACAAGCCCAGTAATATTACTAAGTATCATGATACTTGCAGATAATCAGAATGGTGCATATAGGATGAACAGGAATTACCCTGTTGCAAAAACAAGAACAAAACAAATAATACAAATAAATGAATAATTAATTAAATGAATGAATAATTAATTAAATGAATGAATAATTAAATAAATGAATGAATGAATAAATGAAAAGAATAAATAAATGAAACGAATAAGAATGTATGTATCTGTCTTTCAATAGGTACGCATAAACTTTTATTCCATTCGTTCCACATTTGATTCCAAATAAAGTGGGAAAAAAAAAAAAAAAAGAAAAAGAAAAATAATAATAATAATAATAATAATAATAAATAAATAAATAAAATAAATTAATAAATAAAATAAAATAAAATAAAATAAAATAAATTAATAATAATAATAAAACTTCAAAAAAAAAAAAAAAAAAACAAAAACAAAAACAAAAACAAACAAATATACTAGAATGATAACACTAATAATAATGGCCATATAGTTAGCGTAGGCGTTGTGATGTGGAAAAAGTAAAATTTTATTTACTTGAGGGAGGGTATGTAAACAAATTAAAAACTGACTTTTGTTTCTTCTTCTTCTCAGAAACAGCATGTTAATATTATCATGACTTTGCAATTTGCTTCCAGTCGAAGACAAATAAACTATGTGTAATAGGTAAGTGTACTTCTTGTTTATTCATTTTGTGTTTCCATTAGTACATGTATGTAATAGAGGCATCTTTTCTAAAAATGTTGGTAGCCCTGAAAAGGGCTTTTGTAATTGGTTTAAGACAATTGGCAGTCTACGCCTTGGTGGCTTTCTTTGGGGTTTTTGACTTCTTGGCTGTGGCTTTCTTGGGCGCTTTGGTTTTCGTAGGCTTTGGAGCTGCCTTGGCTTTCTTGGGAGACTTAGTAGCTGCTTTCTTCTTGGGAGACTTGGCCTTCTTGGGTGCTGCAGGTTTCTTAACAGCCTTTTTCTTTTCTGTTGGCTTTTTCTCCCCGGTTGTCTTCTTGGGTTTGGTCGTTTTCTTGGGCTTGGCAGCCTTAGGTTTGGTGACTTTTTTGGTCTTGGGTTTCTTCTCCGTCTTGGGCTTCTCTCCCAGCTTGAAGGAACCACTGGCACCTGTACCCTTGGCCTGTTTGAGAACTCCCTTCTTGACTCCGTTCTTGAGGGCCATCTTCAGATGGGTGTTGACACTAGAGGCGTCATTACCGACTTTGTAGTTGCCCATGATGTACTTGAGAATAGCTTGTCTCGAGGAACCTCCGCGCTCCTTCAGGGCAGCCACAGCAGCGCTGATCATCTCGATGTACTTGGGATGGGCGGGAACCGTCTTGGGTTTGGAAACCTTCTTCTTGGCGGGGGATTTTGCTGGTGCGGCGTCTGCCATAATTTTTTTGTCCTGTTTTCTACAACTGATGTGAACGACGTTATCGACGATAAGGAAATGAATGAAATCACCTCCGCCGATGGCCTTATTTGAGTGGCGGCGAGCGCGGACCTCCGTGAAAACTCCCCAATTGTCGACAGCGTAGAGGATTGAACTCGTCAAACTTTGTGTTTCAATACCTGTTATTTTTCCGATATTGTCCTCCCAATTTTACTTAATTTTCTCAAATATGTCACTGTGCGTTTTCTTGAAATATTTTCCTACATAACTGTTTTTGTTGAAGGTTCTTAATCTGTCATTTTAAAGGAGGAATTGTCTGTTGATTCTGAAAATGCGCTGTTCCCTGGAGCCCAGAAGCGACTAATTTTGATTAAAACACGAAAACAAGAGGAATAGAACACGAGTAAGGGATTGAAGTACTTACTACATTGCTATGTGATAAAACATACATGTACATTTCTTTCAATTGTCTTCCATGTTACTTAAAATCCGAATGAAAATGCAAACATTCGGCACAAACACGCGCACAATGGATAGTGATGTGTGCCTTGCATTTCATATGAAATGGAGAGAAAAAAAACAACAAACAAAACAACCAAAAAAAAAAACAAACAAACAAACAAACAAAAGGGTCATATGAAGAGAAATCACGGAATCTCACAAATTGTTGAATGTTCAAATATATATCTAATATACTTTCTAGATCAGTGGATGTTCACCCCCTTAAAGGGACAACATATAATTTCTTTTCGAATATTTAAATACATGACACCTACTTTATAATTATAACAGCGAGGACACCGGGAAGATCCAGACCGTACGTAACGTACCACATTCGGTGGTACAACGTCTGAATTTCTCAGTATAATTATATCATAAGAATATACATAACTGACATCCTTGTAAATTACATGAAAAAAAAAATCACATAAAAAGGGCGTGTATTTAATAATTGTAGAACACTCACTTAATTAGTAGTTATACATAAGAGAGAGACAGAGAGAGACGAACAAGGCGAATAATGGGAGTAGCTTATTCATTGATATTAATTTGTTTCTTGTAATTTACACACACAAATAATTGAGTACATGTAAATAAACAGAATGTGGTCAAAAGCCAATGTATTTAAAATCTATATCTTTCAAGTTGAACAAGACAACCAGTATATAATACAAGACAATACAATACATTGATACAAGCATCAAATTGGTTGCACACTTTCCACGTGCAGATCATGATTCCCTGCATCTATATGTCACGTGAAGATGCAGATGTGCTGCACGGCGCAGTGATGGACATCGCAATAAATGTAAAGTGTTGAAAAAAATGTCGTTTAGTCATTCGCATCGGTAGTCTATTCGAAAGAAAATTTACTACCAGTTTTTAATTGTGTTAGTACTGTAAGTATCCGGAAACTGGCATCGAGTTGCTTTTATTCACTCTTATTATGGGAAGCACACTTTTTTGAATAAGAACATTCAAGACATAATATAAACCACATCTTCTTATTCTTATGAGATTCTTATATTCATAACTTTTATCTTTTTTATCAGTTAGGAATTTTGTCTAAATAATCATCATATAAAACAATAGCGAGGGGAAAAAAAAAAAAAAAAACATTAAGGATTTAACTGGAGTTACAGATCTTTTGAATATGTTAATAAAATAATGATCATATTTAAAAATATTTGTATCAAAGGAAAAAAAATTGAAAGTTAGATCGCCATGTTAGATGATTTTCGCAGTTTCTAGTCTTAATCGGTCAATGAAATGGTTTTTTTTTTTTTCTTATCTCTTTGTTGAGTGAGCATTCAAGTAATACGTGAGAATTCAACATTTGTACGCAGGCCTATAAGGTTTGGATTCAACTGCCTATAACGAGAAAGAAAAAACGTACATATACGAATATACATGCGAGTCAATTTTAAAATTTATTGCTTTTGTTATTAACTTAATACATTTATTTATCATTAAATATATAACACTTTCTTTGATGTTTGATCTCTGTTCTGTGTTGAAAATTATTGAATTCGTGTGTTTCTATTATTTTCTAGCTATAATAATTGTTTACGTTTCAACTCGTTTGTAATGTAGGTATCTTTTCGAAAAGCTTATGTGGCCGTGAAAACGGCCGTTTGGTTTTGTGCTGCACACAACACAACTATAGGATCTTTTTACTTGGCGGCTTTCTGTGTCTTTTTGGGAAGGAGCACCGCTTGGATGTTGGGCAGGACACCACCCTGCGCGATGGTCACGCCGGACAGGAGTTTGTTCAATTCTTCGTCGTTGCGGATGGCCAGCTGCAGATGACGGGGAATGATTCTGGTCTTTTTGTTGTCGCGGGCAGCGTTGCCTGCCAACTCCAAGACTTCTGCGGCCAAGTACTCAAGAACGGCAGCCAAGTACACGGGAGCGCCTGCTCCCACTCTCTCGGCGTAGTTGCCCTTTCTCAGCAGACGGTGAATACGACCCACGGGGAACTGCAGTCCGGCGCGGGAAGAACGGCTCTTGGCCTTCCCCTTCACTTTGCCTCCTTTGCCACGTCCAGACATTCTTAACGGTTATGTTCTTTCGTGTACAGTCAACGAATAATCCAGCGACGCCCGCACGCACCAATTTAAACAACCAAGCGGATCCAACGGTGCAGCCAATTAACGCGTCGCTCTGTTGTGCCTTTAGGTGAAATCCGAACAAGTAATGTTTTCTCGGAGGTCCGTGATAACGGCCGTTTGTGTTTGTTTTAAACTTCTGTCTTGACTGTCAAACTGAATTCTTTAGCCTCCAAATCCGTACAGGGTGCGTCCTTGGCGCTTCAAGGCGTAGACCACGTCCATAGCTGTGACGGTCTTTCTCTTGGCATGCTCCGTGTAGGTTACAGCATCTCGGATCACGTTCTCCAAGAAAACCTTAAGAACTCCACGAGTTTCCTCGTAGATGAGACCGGAAATACGTTTGACACCACCACGGCGAGCAAGACGGCGTATGGCTGGCTTGGTGATACCCTGGATGTTGTCTCTCAAGACTTTTCTGTGTCGCTTAGCGCCTCCTTTTCCAAGACCTTTTCCTCCTTTGCCACGTCCAGACATGTTATAAGTTCAGTCAGTAGTACTGTTCTGATGTACTGATCATGCGTAATTGCCTAATTTATAGTCCAAATTGAGGACCCGTGAGAGCGCACGATGCTTTGAAAAGTTCGGAACGTTACCAAAGCGGTATTGTGACAAGCTTTACGATTGGTCAGCTTGGCATGATGGGAATGTTTACATTTCTTGCCCCACAGGAATTTTAACCACATTTAATTAATTTTGATTCTTTAATTTCTTCACATATAGGCAAGTTTATGTTCAATTTATTCACCTAAACCAAAATATTGGTACGTGGAGGTACATATATACATTTTATACAAACTGGTATACAAAACAAAAAAAAAAAAAAAAAAAACATGACAGAAAATGAATAAAAATGATAAAGAGAGAGAGAGGGGAATTATATCAAGCAGGACAGACAGCATCATAATTTTTTAGGATAAACATACACAATTTTTTGTTTTGTTGTTGTTATTTTTTTATTTCAGTATTTTTTGCTTTGAGTATAACAAAATAAATACCGTTGTTGCCGAATGATAATTAAAACGTGGGTGGGTGGGTGGGGATTAAGTTATTCAAAGGAAAGGGGTGTGACAGATAACACCGAAATAATACAAAATGTAGAAGCTGAATGAAACTTTTGATTCTCATTCATTTATGATATCTAGTTATAGATGTGATAATTTATTTGATTTCCTCTTTTCTCAGTTAATTTTCAAAGGCAACTTTAAGCAGTGACCAAACCGGCTTTATAAATGAGCCTTTTTCATTTTATTACACGCCACGTTAGAATGAATATCGTTATATTTGACGTTGTTTAGAAATCAATAAAAATCATACTTTGAATATAAATGAAATACGGAATTGCAGTTCTGAAATGCATGTACTCGCATATGTGCATAGCTGTAGAACTAATGAGATAGAGTTGTAATACTGTTATTATTTTTTGCTTCGACACATTCCATCATTTTCTATTTAAATAATTGTGCTATTTTCTAATTTATTTCGCAAAATTCTTGAATGTATTCTAGAGGGGCAGGTTGATGGACTTGTACAAAATATAGTTTCAAGATGTGTAGACAACTTCTACAACAAATTGATGATGACAATAATACTATGAAATTGTCTAGCATTGTGCTCTTTCATAATTTATGTAATTATATATATGTAAGGCACAGATATATTCACTGAAGGATGTATTGTGTCTCAACATTTTTTTTTTCTCCCAATTTGGGGGCATTGTACGCCGAATTTGATAAAATTTATTAATTTCGGCCAAATAATTCAACATTATTTTCAGAGATGTTTCAACGTCTGAACAGAAGGCATCTTTTCGAAGAATGTAGGTGGCCGTGAAAACGGCCGTTTGCTTTAGGACTTGAAATACAGCTTAAAATTAAGCACGCTCTCCACGAATACGTCTGGCCAGCTGGATGTCTTTGGGCATGATGGTTACTCTCTTGGCGTGAATGGCGCACAGGTTGGTGTCCTCAAAGAGACCAACAAGGTAAGCTTCGCTTGCTTCCTGTAAAGCCATGACAGCTGAACTCTGGAAACGCAAGTCGGTCTTAAAATCCTGAGCGATTTCCCGGACCAAGCGCTGGAATGGCAGCTTCCTGATGAGAAGCTCAGTGCTCTTCTGGTATCTCCGAATTTCACGGAGGGCGACAGTTCCTGGCCTGTATCTATGCGGTTTCTTAACGCCACCCGTGGCTGGTGCGCTTTTACGAGCAGCTTTGGTAGCGAGCTGTTTTCTGGGGGCCTTGCCTCCTGTAGATTTTCGTGCCGTCTGCTTGGTACGTGCCATCCTATCTCCTCAGATTATTCAAACTCGAATGAATGAAGTAGCAGTGTTGCGCCGTGAACTTATATATCTTTGTAAGCTCAAGTTGAAAATCGCTGCGGTCTACCAGTCGGCTTAGTCGATTGGCTGGTGCCCGCAGTAACACTCGCTACGATTAGTCAGGTGAACGAGATGACCATTGGCTACGTCTGTAGGTAGTTTCAATCCACAGAATTGCCCCAAAAGAAAAAGAAAATCAAGTCGGTTTTTGACACATGATTTCACTGCAGATACATATAGTCAAATATTTTTTTTTTTAAATATATTTATGGTGAATAATGGGGATGAATGTAACGTCAATTGAATAGAAAATAGAATTATTTATTATATATATATATACATATATTTTCAATTCGTTATTGAAGCAAAATGCATTTTCGAAAAATATATATTATATATTTCTTGTCATTATTTCCTCCTACCATTATCTGAACAAGCCCAGTAATATTACTAAGTATCATGATACTTGCAGATAATCAGAATGGTGCATATAGGATGAACAGGAATTACCCTGTTGCAAAAACAAGAACAAAACAAATAATACAAATAAATGAATAATTAATTAAATGAATGAATAATTAAATAAATGAATGAATGAATAAATGAAAAGAATAAATAAATGAAACGAATAAGAATGTATGTATCTGTCTTTCAATAGGTACGCATAAACTTTTATTCCATTCGTTCCACATTTGATTCCAAATAAAGTGGGGAAAAAAAAAAAAAGAAAAAGAAAAATAATAATAATAATAATAATAATAATAATAAATAAATAAATAAAATAAATTAATAAATAAAATAAAATAAAATAAAATAAAATAAATTAATAATAATAATAAAACTTCAAAAAAAAAAAAAAACAAAACAAAACAAAAACAAAAACAAACAAATATACTAGAATGATAACACTAATAATAATGGCCATATAGTTAGCGTAGGCGTTGTGATGTGGAAAAAGTAAAATTTTATTTACTTGAGGGAGGGTATGTAAACAAATTAAAAACTGACTTTTGTTTCTTCTTCTTCTCAGAAACAGCATGTTAATATTATCATGACTTTGCAATTTGCTTCCAGTCGAAGACAAATAAACTATGTGTAATAGGTAAGTGTACTTCTTGTTTATTCATTTTGTGTTTCCATTAGTACATGTATGTAATAGAGGCATCTTTTCTAAAAATGTTGGTAGCCCTGAAAAGGGCTTTTGTAATTGGTTTAAGACAATTGGCAGTCTACGCCTTGGTGGCTTTCTTTGGGGTTTTTGACTTCTTGGCTGTGGCTTTCTTGGGCGCTTTGGTTTTCGTAGGCTTTGGAGCTGCCTTGGCTTTCTTGGGAGACTTAGTAGCTGCTTTCTTCTTGGGAGACTTGGCCTTCTTGGGTGCTGCAGGTTTCTTAACAGCCTTTTTCTTTTCTGTTGGCTTTTTCTCCCCGGTTGTCTTCTTGGGTTTGGTCGTTTTCTTGGGCTTGGCAGCCTTAGGTTTGGTGACTTTTTTGGTCTTGGGTTTCTTCTCCGTCTTGGGCTTCTCTCCCAGCTTGAAGGAACCACTGGCACCTGTACCCTTGGCCTGTTTGAGAACTCCCTTCTTGACTCCGTTCTTGAGGGCCATCTTCAGATGGGTGTTGACACTAGAGGCGTCATTACCGACTTTGTAGTTGCCCATGATGTACTTGAGAATAGCTTGTCTCGAGGAACCTCCGCGCTCCTTCAGGGCAGCCACAGCAGCGCTGATCATCTCGATGTACTTGGGATGGGCGGGAACCGTCTTGGGTTTGGAAACCTTCTTCTTGGCGGGGGATTTTGCTGGTGCGGCGTCTGCCATAATTTTTTTGTCCTGTTTTCTACAACTGATGTGAACGACGTTATCGACGATAAGGAAATGAATGAAATCACCTCCGCCGATGGCCTTATTTGAGTGGCGGTGAGCGCGGACCTCCGTGAAAACTCCCCAATTGTCGACAGCGTAGAGGATTGAACTCGTCAAACTTTGTGTTTCAATACCTGTTATTTTTCCGATATTGTCCTCCCAATTTTACTTAATTTTCTCAAATATGTCACTGTGCGTTTTCTTGAAATATTTTCCTACATAACTGTTTTTGTTGAAGGTTCTTAATCTGTCATTTTAAAGGAGGAATTGTCTGTTGATTCTGAAAATGCGCTGTTCCCTGGAGCCCAGAAGCGACTAATTTTGATTAAAACACGAAAACAAGAGGAATAGAACACGAGTAAGGGATTGAAGTACTTACTACATTGCTATGTGATAAAACATACATGTACATTTCTTTCAATTGTCTTCCATGTTACTTAAAATCCGAATGAAAATGCAAACATTCGGCACAAACACGCGCACAATGGATAGTGATGTGTGCCTTGCATTTCATATGAAATGGAGAGAAAAAAAACAACAAACAAAACAACCAAAAAAAAAAACAAACAAACAAACAAACAAAAGGGTCATATGAAGAGAAATCACGGAATCTCACAAATTGTTGAATGTTCAAATATATATCTAATATACTTTCTAGATCAGTGGATGTTCACCCCCTTAAAGGGACAACATATAATTTCTTTTCGAATATTTAAATACATGACACCTACTTTATAATTATAACAGCGAGGACACCGGGAAGATCCAGACCGTACGTAACGTACCACATTCGGTGGTACAACGTCTGAATTTCTCAGTATAATTATATCATAAGAATATACATAACTGACATCCTTGTAAATTACATGAAAAAAAAAATCACATAAAAAGGGCGTGTATTTAATAATTGTAGAACACTCACTTAATTAGTAGTTATACATAAGAGAGAGACAGAGAGAGACGAACAAGGCGAATAATGGGAGTAGCTTATTCATTGATATTAATTTGTTTCTTGTAATTTACACACACAAATAATTGAGTACATGTAAATAAACAGAATGTGGTCAAAAGCCAATGTATTTAAAATCTATATCTTTCAAGTTGAACAAGACAACCAGTATATAATACAAGACAATACAATACATTGATACAAGCATCAAATTGGTTGCACACTTTCCACGTGCAGATCATGATTCCCTGCATCTATATGTCACGTGAAGATGCAGATGTGCTGCACGGCGCAGTGATGGACATCGCAATAAATGTAAAGTGTTGAAAAAAATGTCGTTTAGTCATTCGCATCGGTAGTCTATTCGAAAGAAAATTTACTACCAGTTTTTAATTGTGTTAGTACTGTAAGTATCCGGAAACTGGCATCGAGTTGCTTTTATTCACTCTTATTATGGGAAGCACACTTTTTTGAATAAGAACATTCAAGACATAATATAAACCACATCTTCTTATTCTTATGAGATTCTTATATTCATAACTTTTATCTTTTTTATCAGTTAGGAATTTTGTCTAAATAATCATCATATAAAACAATAGCGAGGGAAAAAAAAAAAAAAAAAAACATTAAGGATTTAACTGGAGTTACAGATCTTTTGAATATGTTAATAAAATAATGATCATATTTAAAAATATTTGTATCAAAGGAAAAAAAATTGAAAGTTAGATCGCCATGTTAGATGATTTTCGCAGTTTCTAGTCTTAATCGGTCAATGAAATGGTTTTTTTTTTTTTTTCTTATCTCTTTGTTGAGTGAGCATTCAAGTAATACGTGAGAATTCAACATTTGTACGCAGGCCTATAAGGTTTGGATTCAACTGCCTATAACGAGAAAGAAAAAACGTACATATACGAATATACATGCGAGTCAATTTTAAAATTTATTGCTTTTGTTATTAACTTAATACATTTATTTATCATTAAATATATAACACTTTCTTTGATGTTTGATCTCTGTTCTGTGTTGAAAATTATTGAATTCGTGTGTTTCTATTATTTTCTAGCTATAATAATTGTTTACGTTTCAACTCGTTTGTAATGTAGGTATCTTTTCGAAAAGCTTATGTGGCCGTGAAAACGGCCGTTTGGTTTTGTGCTGCACACAACACAACTATAGGATCTTTTTACTTGGCGGCTTTCTGTGTCTTTTTGGGAAGGAGCACCGCTTGGATGTTGGGCAGGACACCACCCTGCGCGATGGTCACGCCGGACAGGAGTTTGTTCAATTCTTCGTCGTTGCGGATGGCCAGCTGCAGATGACGGGGAATGATTCTGGTCTTTTTGTTGTCGCGGGCAGCGTTGCCTGCCAACTCCAAGACTTCTGCGGCCAAGTACTCAAGAACGGCAGCCAAGTACACGGGAGCGCCTGCTCCCACTCTCTCGGCGTAGTTGCCCTTTCTCAGCAGACGGTGAATACGACCCACGGGGAACTGCAGTCCGGCGCGGGAAGAACGGCTCTTGGCCTTCCCCTTCACTTTGCCTCCTTTGCCACGTCCAGACATTCTTAACGGTTATGTTCTTTCGTGTACAGTCAACGAATAATCCAGCGACGCCCGCACGCACCAATTTAAACAACCAAGCGGATCCAACGGTGCTGCCAATTAACGCGTCGCTCTGTTGTGCCTTTAGGTGAAATCCGAACAAGTAATGTTTTCTCGGAGGTCCGTGATAACGGCCGTTTGTGTTTGTTTTAAACTTCTGTCTTGACTGTCAAACTGAATTCTTTAGCCTCCAAATCCGTACAGGGTGCGTCCTTGGCGCTTCAAGGCGTAGACCACGTCCATAGCTGTGACGGTCTTTCTCTTGGCATGCTCCGTGTAGGTCATCTCGGATCACGTTCTCCAAGAAAACCTTAAGAACTCCACGAGTTTCCTCGTAGATGAGACCGGAAATACGTTTGACACCACCACGGCGAGCAAGACGGCGTATGGCTGGCTTGGTGATACCCTGGATGTTGTCTCTCAAGACTTTTCTGTGTCGCTTAGCGCCTCCTTTTCCAAGACCTTTTCCTCCTTTGCCACGTCCAGACATGTTATAAGTTCAGTCAGTAGTACTGTTCTGATGAACTGATCATGCGTAATTGCCTAATTTATAGTCCAAATTGAGGACCCGTGAGAGCGCACGATGCTTTGAAAAGTTCGGAACGTTACCAAAGCGGTATTGTGACAAGCTTTACGATTGGTCAGCTTGGCATGATGGGAATGTTTACATTTCTTGCCCCACAGGAATTTTAACCACATTTAATTAATTTTGATTCTTTAATTTCTTCACATATAGGCAAGTTTATGTTCAATTTATTCACCTAAACCAAAATATTGGTACGTGGAGGTACATATATACATTTTATACAAACTGGTATACAAAACAACAACAACAAAAAAAAAAAAAAAAAACATGACAGAAAATGAATAAAAATGATAAAGAGAGAGAGGGGAATTATATCAAGCAGGACAGACAGCATCATAATTTTTTAGGATAAACATACACAATTTTTTGTTTTGTTGTTGTTATTTTTTTTATTTCAGTATTTTTTGCTTTGAGTTTAACAAAATAAATACCGTTGTTGCCGAATGATAATTAAAACGTGGGTGGGTGGGTGGGGATTAAGTTATTCAAAGGAAAGGGGTGTGACAGATAACACCGAAATAATACAAAATGTAGAAGCTGAATGAAACTTTTGATTCTCATTCATTTATGATATCTAGTTATAGATGTGATCATTTATTTGATTTCCTCTTTTCTCAGTTAATTTTCAAAGGCAACTTTAAGCAGTGACCAAACCGGCTTTATAAATGAGCCTTTTTCATTTTATTACACGCCACGTTAGAACGAATATCGTTATATTTGACGTTGTTTAGAAATCAATAAAAATCATACTTTGAATATAAATGAAATACGGAATTGCAGTTCTGAAATGCATGTACTCGCATATGTGCATAGCTGTAGAACTAATGAGATGAAGTTGTAATACTGTTATTATTTTTTGCTTCGACACATTCCATCATTTTCTATTTAAATAATTGTGCTATTTTCTAATTTATTTCGCAAAATTCTTGAATGTATTCTAGAGGGGCAGGTTGATGGACTTGTACAAAATATAGTTTCAAGATGTGTAGACAACTTCTACAACAAATTGATGATGACAATAGTACTATGAAATTGTCTAGCATTGTGCTCTTTCATAATTTATGTAATTATATATATGCAAGGCACAGATATATTCACTGAAGGATGTATTGTGTCTCAACATTTTTTTTTTTTTTTTTTTTTTCCCAATTTGGGGGCATTGTTCGCTGAATTTGATAAAATTTATTAATTTCGGCCAAATAATTCAACATTATTTTCAGAGATGTTTCAACGTCTGAACAGAAGGCATCTTTTCGAAGAATGTAGGTGGCCGTGAAAACGGCCGTTTGCTTTAGGACTTGAAATACAGCTTAAAATTAAGCACGCTCTCCACGAATACGTCTGGCCAGCTGGATGTCTTTGGGCATGATGGTTACTCTCTTGGCGTGAATGGCGCACAGGTTGGTGTCCTCAAAGAGACCAACAAGGTAAGCTTCGCTTGCTTCCTGTAAAGCCATGACAGCTGAACTCTGGAAACGCAAGTCGGTCTTAAAATCCTGAGCGATTTCCCGGACCAAGCGCTGGAATGGCAGCTTCCTGATGAGAAGCTCAGTGCTCTTCTGGTATCTCCGAATTTCACGGAGGGCGACAGTTCCTGGCCTGTATCTATGCGGTTTCTTAACGCCACCCGTGGCTGGTGCGCTTTTACGAGCAGCTTTGGTAGCGAGCTGTTTTCTGGGGGCCTTGCCTCCTGTAGATTTTCGTGCCGTCTGCTTGGTACGTGCCATGCTATCTCCTCAGATTATTCAAACTCGAATGAATGAAGTGGCAGTGTTGCGCCGTGAACTTAATATATATCTTTGTAAGCTCAAGTTGAAAATCGCTGCGGTCTACCAGTCGGCTTAGTCGATTGGCTGGTGCCCGCAGTAACACTCGCTACGATTAGTCAGGTGAACGAGATGACCATTGGCTACGTCTGTAGGTAGTTTCAATCCACAGAATTGCCCCAAAAGAAAAAGAAAATCAAGTCGGTTTTTGACACATGATTTCACTGCAGATACATATAGTCAAATATTTTTTTTTTAAATATATATATGGTGAATAATGGGGATGAATGTAACGTCAATTGAATAGAAAATAGAATTATTTATTATATATATATACATATATTTTCAATTCGTTATTGAAGCAAAATGCATTTTCGAAAAATATATATTATATATTTCTTGTCATTATTTCCTCCTACCATTATCTGAACAAGCCCAGTAATATTACTAAGTATCATGATACTTGCAGATAATCAGAATGGTGCATATAGGATGAACAGGAATTACCCTGTTGCAAAAACAAGAACAAAACAAATAATACAAATAAATGAATAATTAATTAAATGAATGAATAATTAAATAAATGAATGAATGAATAAATGAAAAGAATAAATAAATGAAACGAATAAGAATGTATGTATCTGTCTTTCAATAGGTACGCATGAACTTTTATTCCATTCGTTCCACATTTGATTCCAAATAAAGTGGGGGGGAAAAAAAAGAAAAAAAAATATTAACAATAATAATAATAATAATAAATAAATAAATAAAATAAATTAATAAATAAAATTAAATAAAATAAAGAAAATTAATAATAATAATAAAACTTCAAAAAAAAAGAAAAGAAAAAAAAATACTAGAATGATAACACTAATAATAATGGCCATATAGTTTGCGTAGGCGTTGTGATGTGGAAAAAGTAAAATTTTATTTACTTGAGGGAGGGTATGTAAACAAAATAAAAACTGACTTTTGTTTCTTCTTCTTCTCAGAAACAGCATGTTAATATTATCATGACTTTGTAATTTGCTTCCAGTCGAAGACAAATAAACTATGTGTAATAGGTAAGTGTACTTCTTGTTTATTCATTTTGTGTTTCCATTAGTACATGTATGTAATAGAGGCATCTTTTCTAAAAATGTTGGTAGCCCTGAAAAGGGCTTTTGTAATTGGTTTAAGACAATTGGCAGCCTACGCCTTGGTGGCTTTCTGTGGGGTTTTTGACTTCTTGGCTGTGGCTTTCTTGGGCGCTTTGGTTTTCGTAGGCTTTGGAGCTGCCTTGGCTTTCTTGGGAGACTTAGTAGCTGCTTTCTTCTTGGGAGACTCGGCCTTCTTGGGTGCTGCAGGTTTCTTAACAGCCTTTTTCTTTTCTGTTGGCTTTTTCTCCCCGGTTGTCTTCTTGGGTTTGGTCGTTTTCTTGGGCTTGGCAGCCTTAGGTTTGGTGACTTTTTTGGTCTTGGGTTTCTTCTCCGTCTTGGGCTTCTCTCCCAGCTTGAAGGAACCACTGGCACCTGTACCCTTGGCCTGTTTGAGAACTCCCTTCTTGACTCCGTTCTTGAGGGCCATCTTCAGATGGGTGTTGACACTAGAGGCGTCATTACCGACTTTGTAGTTGCCCATGATGTACTTGAGAATAGCTTGTCTCGAGGAACCTCCGCGCTCCTTCAGGGCAGCCACAGCAGCGCTGATCATCTCGATGTACTTGGGATGGGCGGGGACCGTCTTGGGTTTGGAAACCTTCTTCTTGGCGGGGGATTTTGCTGGTGCGGCGTCTGCCATAATTTTTTTGTCCTGTTTTCTACAACTGATGTGAACGACGTTATCGACGATAAGGAAATGAATGAAATCACCTCCGCCGATGGCCTTATTTGAGTGGCGGCGAGCGCGGACCTCCGTGAAAACTCCCCAATTGTCGACAGCGTAGAGGATTGAACTCGTCCAACTTTGTGTTTCAATACCTGTAATTTTTCCGATATTGTCCTCCCAATTTTACTTAATTTTCTCAAATATGTCACTGTGCGTTTTCTTGAAATATTTTCCTACATAACTGTTTCCGTTTAAGGTTCTTAATCTGTCATTTTAAAGGAGGAATTGTCTGTTGATTCTGAAAATGCGCTGTTCCCTGGAGCCCAGAAGCGACTAATTTTGATTAAAACACGAAAACAAGAGGAATAGAACACGAGTAAGGGATTGAAGTACTTACTACATTGCTATGCGATAAAACATACATGTACATTTCTTTCAATTGTCTTATATGTTACTTAAAATCCGAATGAAAATGCAAACATTCGGCACAAACACGCGCACAATGGATAGTGATGTGTGCCTTGCATTTCATATGAAATGGAGAGAAAAAAAACAAAACAAAAACAAAACAACAAAAAAAAAAACAAACAAACAAACAAACAAAAGGGTCATATGAAGAGAAATCACGGAATCTCACAAATTGTTGAATGTTCAAATATATATCTAATATACTTTCTAGATCAGTGGATGTTCACCCCCTTAAAGGGACAACATATAATTTCTTTTCGAATATTTAAATACATGACACCTACTTTATAATTATAACACCGAGGACACCGGGAAGATCCAGACCGTACGTAACGTACCACATTCGGTGGTACAACGTCTGAATTTCTCAGTATAATTATATCATAAGAATATACATAACTGACATCCTTGTAAATTACATGAAAAAAAAAAAAATCACATAAAAAGGGCGTGTATTTAATAATTGTAGAACACTCACTTAATTAGTAGTTATACATAAGAGAGAGACAGAGAGAGACGAACAAGGCGAATCATGGGAGTAGCTTATTCATTGATATTAATTTGTTTCTTGTAATTTACACACACAAATAATTGAGTACATGTAAATAAACAGAATGTGGTCAAAAGCCAATGTATTTAAAATCTATATCTTTCAAGTTGAACAAGACAACCAGTATATAATACAAGACAATACAATACATTGATACAAGCATCAAATTGGTTGCACACTTTCCACGTGCAGATCATGATTCCCTGCATCTATATGTCACGTGACGATGCAGATGTGCTGCACGGCGCAGTGATGGACATCGCAATAAATGTAAAGTGTTAAAAAAAATGTCGTTTAGTCATTCGCATCGGTAGTCTATTCGAAAGAAAATTTACTACCAGTGTTTAATTGTGTTAGTACTGTAAGTATCCGGAAACTGGCATCGAGTTGCTTTTATTCACTCTTATTATGGGAAGCACACTTTTTTGAATAAGAACATTCAAGACATAATATAAACCACATCTTCTTATTCTTATGAGATTCTTATATTCATCACTTTTATCTATTTTATCAATTAGGAATTTTGTCTAAATAATCATCATATAAAACAATAGCGAGGGGGAAAAAAAAAAGAAGAAGAAACATTAAGGATTTAACTGGAGTTACAGATCTTTTGAATATGTTAATAAAATAATGATCATATTTAAAAATATTTGTATTAAAGGAAAAAATTGAAAGTTAGATCGCCATGTTAGATGATTTCCGCAGTTTCTAGTCTTAATTGGTCAATGAAATGGGTTTTTTTTTTCTTTTCTTATCTCTTTGTTGAGTGAGCATTCAAGTAATAAGTGAGAATTCAACATTTGTACGCAGGCCTATAAGGTTTGGATTCAACTGCCTATAACGAGAAAGAAAAAACGTACATATACGAATATACATGCGAGTCAATTTTTAAATTTATTGCTTTTGTTATTGACTTAATACATTTATTTATCATTAAATATATAACACTTTCTTTGATGTTTGATCTCTGTTCTGTGTTGAAAATTATTGAATTCGTGTGTTTCTATTATTTTCTAGCTATAATAATTGTTTACGTTTCAACTCGTTTGTAATGTAGGTATCTTTTCGAAAAGCTTATGTGGCCGTGAAAACGGCCGTTTGGTTTTGTGCTGCACACAACACAACTATAGGATCTTTTTACTTGGCGGCTTTCTGTGTCTTTTTGGGAAGGAGCACCGCTTGGATGTTGGGCAGGACACCACCCTGCGCGATGGTCACGCCGGACAGGAGTTTGTTCAATTCTTCGTCGTTGCGGATGGCCAGCTGCAGATGACGGGGAATGATTCTGGTCTTTTTGTTGTCGCGGGCAGCGTTGCCTGCCAACTCCAAGACTTCTGCGGCCAAGTACTCAAGAACGGCAGCCAAGTACACGGGAGCGCCTGCTCCCACTCTCTCGGCGTAGTTGCCCTTTCTCAGCAGACGGTGAATACGACCCACGGGGAACTGCAGTCCGGCGCGGGAAGAACGGCTCTTGGCCTTCCCCTTCACTTTGCCTCCTTTGCCACGTCCAGACATTCTTAACGGTTATGTTCTTTCGTGTACAGTCAACGAATAATCCAGCGACGCCCGCACGCACCAATTTAAACAACCAAGCGGATCCAACGGTGCAGCCAATTAACGCGTCGCTCTGTTGTGCCTTTAGGTGAAATCCGAACAAGTAATGTTTTCTCGGAGGTCCGTAACAAGCTTCTCCTCCTACTCGCATATAAATAGTAAATTTTACCATTTCACTTTATTCATCTCTTCAGTTTGACCTGTCAACTTGAGATCATGCCACCCAAAGTCGGATCCAAAGGCGCCAAGAAAGCAGTCACCAAGGCCAAGACACCGAGGAGCACAGACAAGAAAAGGAGGAAGAGGAGGAGGGAATCTTATGCCATTTACATCTACAAAGTCCTAAAGCAGGTGCACCCTGACACTGGTGTTTCCAGCAAGGCCATGAGCATAATGAACTCCTTCGTCAACGATATCTTTGAGAGAATCGCTGCCGAAGCCTCTCGTTTGGCCCACTACAACAAGCGATCTACAATCACAAGCAGAGAGGTCCAGACTGCTGTCCGTCTCCTTCTGCCCGGTGAACTGGCCAAGCACGCCGTATCTGAGGGCACCAAAGCCGTCACCAAGTACACCAGCAGCAAATAATCTCATTTTGCAAGTACACACACCAAACGGCCCTTTTAAGGGCCAACTAATTTTTTAGAAAAGATACCTTCATATTACATGCGTTATTGAGACACAAATAATATGTACGAGTGTTACAATGTGAATGCATGTGCTCGTAAAAGTGGCAAACGTATAAAAATCCCACATTGTTTACAACTGATTATAATAACAGAAGTAGGATAAATAAAGAAATACAAGTAGGTATTATTATATGAATGAGAGCCAAATTTTATTCACAAATAACTTGAATGTACAACCAAGCATATATCTGAAATAACTGTATCTTCAAATATAAATAAAATACAAGCATGCGAGGTCCATCTGATGTACACAAAATCCTGGTTCATTTGTCCTCTGTATACTGAATTAATTATCAGCGTACATTATATAATTGATAATAAAGTATCTCAATTCAGCTAATATCAATGAAACAGATAAATAAATTCAAGACCCCCCCCCCTCCCCTTTCTTTGACATTGACATATTGGAATTTTCAATCAGTAATTATACATCAATAAAAGTGCAATGACCAAAATGCGATAATTATACATTGACAATTAATTGTCTAACATTAGTCATAATTGTTAAACAAGAAAAAAAAGCATGTCACTCAGCGCCAGTTGGTACCTGTCATTGTCGGTAGATCGATCCCTCAAAATAATACTCAAGACAGCAGCATTATTATTTTAATATATGATTATAATAATAA
Source organism: Saccostrea echinata (assembly GCF_033153115.1). Lineage (NCBI taxonomy): Eukaryota > Metazoa > Mollusca > Bivalvia > Ostreida > Ostreidae > Saccostrea > Saccostrea echinata. The sequence goes on from NW_026889778.1 coordinate 44,808,430, forward strand.
AAAAAAATTAAATAATATATACTGTTTGTGTGTGTTTATTCAATATTTCTTGTCCAAACCTAAATTCAATACATATTTGTTGCTCTGTATATAGTTTTGAGGAAATATTACGACATAAAGGGTCTTACTCTGTTATTGTTGTGTATTTATTTTACCACTTACAACCATTCTGTATTCAACTTTGTACAGTGAATATCTGTATAACAAGTACTCAGTAAGTAAATGTCTGTCTTAACGATGTTTTAGAGGCATCTTTTCGAAAAATTTGGGTGGCCGTGATAACGGCCGTTTGTGTTTGTTTTAAACTTCTGTCTTGACTGTCAAACTGAATTCTTTAGCCTCCAAATCCGTACAGGGTGCGTCCTTGGCGTTTCAAGGCGTAGACCACGTCCATAGCTGTGACGGTCTTTCTCTTGGCATGCTCCGTGTAGGTTACAGCATCTCGGATCACGTTCTCCAAGAAAACCTTAAGAACTCCACGAGTTTCCTCGTAGATGAGACCGGAAATACGTTTGACACCACCACGGCGAGCAAGACGGCGTATGGCTGGCTTGGTGATACCCTGGATGTTGTCTCTCAAGACTTTTCTGTGTCGCTTAGCGCCTCCTTTTCCAAGACCTTTTCCTCCTTTGCCACGTCCAGACATGTTATAAGTTCAGTCAGTAGTACTGTTCTGATGAACTGATCATGCGTAATTGCCTAATTTATAGTCCAAATTGAGGACCCGTGAGAGCGCACGATGCTTTGAAAAGTTCGGAACGTTACCAAAGCGGTATTGTGACAAGCTTTACGATTGGTCAGCTTGGCATGATGGGAATGTTTACATTTCTTGCCCCACAGGAATTTTAACCACATTTAATTAATTTTGATTCTTTAATTTCTTCACATATAGGCAAGTTTATGTTCAATTTATTCACCTAAACCAAAATATTGGTACGTGGAGGTACATATATACATTTTATACAAACTGGTATACAAAACAACAACAACAAAAAAAAAAAAAAACATGACAGAAAATGAATAAAAATGATAAAGAGAGAGAGGGGAATTATATCAAGCAGGACAGACAGCATCATAATTTTTTAGGATAAACATACACAATTTTTTGTTTTGTTGTTGTTATTTTTTTTATTTCAGTATTTTTTGCTTTGAGTTTAACAAAATAAATACCGTTGTTGCCGAATGATAATTAAAACGTGGGTGGGTGGGTGGGGATTAAGTTATTCAAAGGAAAGGGGTGTGACAGATAACACCGAAATAATACAAAATGTAGAAGCTGAATGAAACTTTTGATTCTCATTCATTTATGATATCTAGTTATAGATGTGATCATTTATTTGATTTCCTCTTTTCTCAGTTAATTTTCAAAGGCAACTTTAAGCAGTGACCAAACCGGCTTTATAAATGAGCCTTTTTCATTTTATTACACGCCACGTTAGAACGAATATCGTTATATTTGACGTTGTTTAGAAATCAATAAAAATCATACTTTGAATATAAATGAAATACGGAATTGCAGTTCTGAAATGCATGTACTCGCATATGTGCATAGCTGTAGAACTAATGAGATAAAGTTGTAATACTGTTATTATTTTTTGCTTCGACACATTCCATCATTTTCTATTTAAATAATTGTGCTATTTTCTAATTTATTTCGCAAAATTCTTGAATGTATTCTAGAGGGGCAGGTTGATGGACTTGTACAAAATATAGTTTCAAGATGTGTAGACAACTTCTACAACAAATTGATGATGACAATAGTACTATGAAATTGTCTAGCATTGTGCTCTTTCATAATTTATGTAATTATATATATGCAAGGCACAGATATATTCACTGAAGGATGTATTGTGTCTCAACATTTTTTTTTTTTTTTTTTTTTTTTTTTTTTCCAATTTGGGGGCATTGTTCGCTGAATTTGATAAAATTTATTAATTTCGGCCAAATAATTCAACATTATTTTCAGAGATGTTTCAACGTCTGAACAGAAGGCATCTTTTCGAAGAATGTAGGTGGCCGTGAAAACGGCCGTTTGCTTTAGGACTTGAAATACAGCTTAAAATTAAGCACGCTCTCCACGAATACGTCTGGCCAGCTGGATGTCTTTGGGCATGATGGTTACTCTCTTGGCGTGAATGGCGCACAGGTTGGTGTCCTCAAAGAGACCAACAAGGTAAGCTTCGCTTGCTTCCTGTAAAGCCATGACAGCTGAACTCTGGAAACGCAAGTCGGTCTTAAAATCCTGAGCGATTTCCCGGACCAAGCGCTGGAATGGCAGCTTCCTGATGAGAAGCTCAGTGCTCTTCTGGTATCTCCGAATTTCACGGAGGGCGACAGTTCCTGGCCTGTATCTATGCGGTTTCTTAACGCCACCCGTGGCTGGTGCGCTTTTACGAGCAGCTTTGGTAGCGAGCTGTTTTCTGGGGGCCTTGCCTCCTGTAGATTTTCGTGCCGTCTGCTTGGTACGTGCCATGCTATCTCCTCAGATTATTCAAACTCGAATGAATGAAGTGGCAGTGTTGCGCCGTGAACTTATATATCTTTGTAAGCTCAAGTTGAAAATCGCTGCGGTCTACCAGTCGGCTTAGTCGATTGGCTGGTGCCCGCAGTAACACTCGCTACGATTAGTCAGGTGAACGAGATGACCATTGGCTACGTCTGTAGGTAGTTTCAATCCACAGAATTGCCCCAAAAGAAAAAGAAAATCAAGTCGGTTTTTGACACATGATTTCACTGCAGATACATATAGTCAAATATTTTTTTTTAAATATATATATGGTGAATAATGGGGATGAATGTAACGTCAATTGAATAGAAAATAGAATTATTTATTATATATATATACATATATTTTCAATTCGTTATTGAAGCAAAATGCATTTTCGAAAAATATATATTATATATTTCTTGTCATTATTTCCTCCTACCATTATCTGAACAAGCCCAGTAATATTACTAAGTATCATGATACTTGCAGATAATCAGAATGGTGCATATAGGATGAACAGGAATTACCCTGTTGCAAAAACAAGAACAAAACAAATAATACAAATAAATGAATAATTAATTAAATGAATGAATAATTAAATAAATGAATGAATGAATAAATGAAAAGAATAAATAAATGAAACGAATAAGAATGTATGTATCTGTCTTTCAATAGGTACGCATGAACTTTTATTCCATTCGTTCCACATTTGATTCCAAATAAAGTGGGGGGAAAAAAAAAGAAAAAAAAATATTAACAATAATAATAATAATAATAAATAAATAAATAAAATAAATTAATAAATAAAATTAAATAAAATAAAGAAAATTAATAATAATAATAAAACTTCAAAAAAAAGAAAAGAAAAAAAAATACTAGAATGATAACACTAATAATAATGGCCATATAGTTTGCGTAGGCGTTGTGATGTGGAAAAAGTAAAATTTTATTTACTTGAGGGAGGGTATGTAAACAAAATAAAAACTGACTTTTGTTTCTTCTTCTTCTCAGAAACAGCATGTTAATATTATCATGACTTTGTAATTTGCTTCCAGTCGAAGACAAATAAACTATGTGTAATAGGTAAGTGTACTTCTTGTTTATTCATTTTGTGTTTCCATTAGTACATGTATGTAATAGAGGCATCTTTTCTAAAAATGTTGGTAGCCCTGAAAAGGGCTTTTGTAATTGGTTTAAGACAATTGGCAGCCTACGCCTTGGTGGCTTTCTTTGGGGTTTTTGACTTCTTGGCTGTGGCTTTCTTGGGCGCTTTGGTTTTCGTAGGCTTTGGAGCTGCCTTGGCTTTCTTGGGAGACTTAGTAGCTGCTTTCTTCTTGGGAGACTCGGCCTTCTTGGGTGCTGCAGGTTTCTTAACAGCCTTTTTCTTTTCTGTTGGCTTTTTCTCCCCGGTTGTCTTCTTGGGTTTGGTCGTTTTCTTGGGCTTGGCAGCCTTAGGTTTGGTGACTTTTTTGGTCTTGGGTTTCTTCTCCGTCTTGGGCTTCTCTCCCAGCTTGAAGGAACCACTGGCACCTGTACCCTTGGCCTGTTTGAGAACTCCCTTCTTGACTCCGTTCTTGAGGGCCATCTTCAGATGGGTGTTGACACTAGAGGCGTCATTACCGACTTTGTAGTTGCCCATGATGTACTTGAGAATAGCTTGTCTCGAGGAACCTCCGCGCTCCTTCAGGGCAGCCACAGCAGCGCTGATCATCTCGATGTACTTGGGATGGGCGGGGACCGTCTTGGGTTTGGAAACCTTCTTCTTGGCGGGGGATTTTGCTGGTGCGGCGTCTGCCATAATTTTTTTGTCCTGTTTTCTACAACTGATGTGAACGACGTTATCGACGATAAGGAAATGAATGAAATCACCTCCGCCGATGGCCTTATTTGAGTGGCGGCGAGCGCGGACCTCCGTGAAAACTCCCCAATTGTCGACAGCGTAGAGGATTGAACTCGTCCAACTTTGTGTTTCAATACCTGTAATTTTTCCGATATTGTCCTCCCAATTTTACTTAATTTTCTCAAATATGTCACTGTGCGTTTTCTTGAAATATTTTCCTACATAACTGTTTCCGTTTAAGGTTCTTAATCTGTCATTTTAAAGGAGGAATTGTCTGTTGATTCTGAAAATGCGCTGTTCCCTGGAGCCCAGAAGCGACTAATTTTGATTAAAACACGAAAACAAGAGGAATAGAACACGAGTAAGGGATTGAAGTACTTACTACATTGCTATGCGATAAAACATACATGTACATTTCTTTCAATTGTCTTATATGTTACTTAAAATCCGAATGAAAATGCAAACATTCGGCACAAACACGCGCACAATGGATAGTGATGTGTGCCTTGCATTTCATATGAAATGGAGAGAAAAAAAACAAAACAAAAACAAAACAACAAAAAAAAAAAACAAACAAACAAACAAACAAAAGGGTCATATGAAGAGAAATCACGGAATCTCACAAATTGTTGAATGTTCAAATATATATCTAATATACTTTCTAGATCAGTGGATGTTCACCCCCTTAAAGGGACAACATATAATTTCTTTTCGAATATTTAAATACATGACACCTACTTTATAATTATAACACCGAGGACACCGGGAAGATCCAGACCGTACGTAACGTACCACATTCGGTGGTACAACGTCTGAATTTCTCAGTATAATTATATCATAAGAATATACATAACTGACATCCTTGTAAATTACATGAAAAAAAAAAAATCACATAAAAAGGGCGTGTATTTAATAATTGTAGAACACTCACTTAATTAGTAGTTATACATAAGAGAGAGACAGAGAGAGACGAACAAGGCGAATCATGGGAGTAGCTTATTCATTGATATTAATTTGTTTCTTGTAATTTACACACACAAATAATTGAGTACATGTAAATAAACAGAATGTGGTCAAAAGCCAATGTATTTAAAATCTATATCTTTCAAGTTGAACAAGACAACCAGTATATAATACAAGACAATACAATACATTGATACAAGCATCAAATTGGTTGCACACTTTCCACGTGCAGATCATGATTCCCTGCATCTATATGTCACGTGACGATGCAGATGTGCTGCACGGCGCAGTGATGGACATCGCAATAAATGTAAAGTGTTAAAAAAAATGTCGTTTAGTCATTCGCATCGGTAGTCTATTCGAAAGAAAATTTACTACCAGTTTTTAATTGTGTTAGTACTGTAAGTATCCGGAAACTGGCATCGAGTTGCTTTTATTCACTCTTATTATGGGAAGCACACTTTTTTGAATAAGAACATTCAAGACATAATATAAACCACATCTTCTTATTCTTATGAGATTCTTATATTCATCACTTTTATCTATTTTATCAATTAGGAATTTTGTCTAAATAATCATCATATAAAACAATAGCGAGGGGGAAAAAAAAAAGAAGAAGAAACATTAAGGATTTAACTGGAGTTACAGATCTTTTGAATATGTTAATAAAATAATGATCATATTTAAAAATATTTGTATTAAAGGAAAAAATTGAAAGTTAGATCGCCATGTTAGATGATTTCCGCAGTTTCTAGTCTTAATTGGTCAATGAAATGGGTTTTTTTTTTTCTTTTCTTATCTCTTTGTTGAGTGAGCATTCAAGTAATAAGTGAGAATTCAACATTTGTACGCAGGCCTATAAGGTTTGGATTCAACTGCCTATAACGAGAAAGAAAAAACGTACATATACGAATATACATGCGAGTCAATTTTTAAATTTATTGCTTTTGTTATTGACTTAATACATTTATTTATCATTAAATATATAACACTTTCTTTGATGTTTGATCTCTGTTCTGTGTTGAAAATTATTGAATTCGTGTGTTTCTATTATTTTCTAGCTATAATAATTGTTTACGTTTCAACTCGTTTGTAATGTAGGTATCTTTTCGAAAAGCTTATGTGGCCGTGAAAACGGCCGTTTGGTTTTGTGCTGCACACAACACAACTATAGGATCTTTTTACTTGGCGGCTTTCTGTGTCTTTTTGGGAAGGAGCACCGCTTGGATGTTGGGCAGGACACCACCCTGCGCGATGGTCACGCCGGACAGGAGTTTGTTCAATTCTTCGTCGTTGCGGATGGCCAGCTGCAGATGACGGGGAATGATTCTGGTCTTTTTGTTGTCGCGGGCAGCGTTGCCTGCCAACTCCAAGACTTCTGCGGCCAAGTACTCAAGAACGGCAGCCAAGTACACGGGAGCGCCTGCTCCCACTCTCTCGGCGTAGTTGCCCTTTCTCAGCAGACGGTGAATACGACCCACGGGGAACTGCAGTCCGGCGCGGGAAGAACGGCTCTTGGCCTTCCCCTTCACTTTGCCTCCTTTGCCACGTCCAGACATTCTTAACGGTTATGTTCTTTCGTGTACAGTCAACGAATAATCCAGCGACGCCCGCACGCACCAATTTAAACAACCAAGCGGATCCAACGGTGCAGCCAATTAACGCGTCGCTCTGTTGTGCCTTTAGGTGAAATCCGAACAAGTAATGTTTTCTCGGAGGTCCGTAACAAGCTTCTCCTCCTACTCGCATATAAATAGTAAATTTTACCATTTCACTTTATTCATCTCTTCAGTTTGACCTGTCAACTTGAGATCATGCCACCCAAAGTCGGATCCAAAGGCGCCAAGAAAGCAGTCACCAAGGCCAAGACACCGAGGAGCACAGACAAGAAAAGGAGGAAGAGGAGGAGGGAATCTTATGCCATTTACATCTACAAAGTCCTAAAGCAGGTGCACCCTGACACTGGTGTTTCCAGCAAGGCCATGAGCATAATGAACTCCTTCGTCAACGATATCTTTGAGAGAATCGCTGCCGAAGCCTCTCGTTTGGCCCACTACAACAAGCGATCTACAATCACAAGCAGAGAGGTCCAGACTGCTGTCCGTCTCCTTCTGCCCGGTGAACTGGCCAAGCACGCCGTATCTGAGGGCACCAAAGCCGTCACCAAGTACACCAGCAGCAAATAATCTCATTTTGCAAGTACACACACCAAACGGCCCTTTTAAGGGCCAACTAATTTTTTAGAAAAGATACCTTCATATTACATGCGTTATTGAGACACAAATAATATGTACGAGTGTTACAATGTGAATGCATGTGCTCGTAAAAGTGGCAAACGTATAAAAATCCCACATTGTTTACAACTGATTATAATAACAGAAGTAGGATAAATAAAGAAATACAAGTAGGTATTATTATATGAATGAGAGCCAAATTTTATTCACAAATAACTTGAATGTACAACCAAGCATATATCTGAAATAACTGTATCTTCAAATATAAATAAAATACAAGCATGCGAGGTCCATCTGATGTACACAAAATCCTGGTTCATTTGTCCTCTGTATACTGAATTAATTATCAGCGTACATTATATAATTGATAATAAAGTATCTCAATTCAGCTAATATCAATGAAACAGATAAATAAATTCAAGACCCCCCCCCTCCCCTTTCTTTGACATTGACATATTGGAATTTTCAATCAGTAATTATACATCAATAAAAGTGCAATGACCAAAATGCGATAATTATACATTGACAATTAATTGTCTAACATTAGTCATAATTGTTAAACAAGAAAAAAAAGCATGTCACTCAGCGCCAGTTGGTACCTGTCATTGTCGGTAGATCGATCCCTCAAAATAATACTCAAGACAGCAGCATTATTATTTTAATATATGATTATAATAATAAAAAAAAATTAAATAATATATACTGTTTGTGTGTGTTTATTCAATATTTCTTGTCCAAACCTAAATTCAATACATATTTGTTGCTCTGTATATAGTTTTGAGGAAATATTACGACATAAAGGGTCTTACTCTGTTATTGTTGTGTATTTATTTTACCACTTACAACCATTCTGTATTCAACTTTGTACAGTGAATATCTGTATAACAAGTACTCAGTAAGTAAATGTCTGTCTTAACGATGTTTTAGAGGCATCTTTTCGAAAAATTTGGGTGGCCGTGATAACGGCCGTTTGTGTTTGTTTTAAACTTCTGTCTTGACTGTCAAACTGAATTCTTTAGCCTCCAAATCCGTACAGGGTGCGTCCTTGGCGTTTCAAGGCGTAGACCACGTCCATAGCTGTGACGGTCTTTCTCTTGGCATGCTCCGTGTAGGTTACAGCATCTCGGATCACGTTCTCCAAGAAAACCTTAAGAACTCCACGAGTTTCCTCGTAGATGAGACCGGAAATACGTTTGACACCACCACGGCGAGCAAGACGGCGTATGGCTGGCTTGGTGATACCCTGGATGTTGTCTCTCAAGACTTTTCTGTGTCGCTTAGCGCCTCCTTTTCCAAGACCTTTTCCTCCTTTGCCACGTCCAGACATGTTATAAGTTCAGTCAGTAGTACTGTTCTGATGAACTGATCATGCGTAATTGCCTAATTTATAGTCCAAATTGAGGACCCGTGAGAGCGCACGATGCTTTGAAAAGTTCGGAACGTTACCAAAGCGGTATTGTGACAAGCTTTACGATTGGTCAGCTTGGCATGATGGGAATGTTTACATTTCTTGCCCCACAGGAATTTTAACCACATTTAATTAATTTTGATTCTTTAATTTCTTCACATATAGGCAAGTTTATGTTCAATTTATTCACCTAAACCAAAATATTGGTACGTGGAGGTACATATATACATTTTATACAAACTGGTATACAAAACAACAACAACAAAAAAAAAAACATGACAGAAAATGAATAAAAATGATAAAGAGAGAGAGGGGAATTATATCAAGCAGGACAGACAGCATCATAATTTTTTAGGATAAACATACACAATTTTTTGTTTTGTTGTTGTTATTTTTTTTATTTCAGTATTTTTTGCTTTGAGTTTAACAAAATAAATACCGTTGTTGCCGAATGATAATTAAAACGTGGGTGGGTGGGTGGGGATTAAGTTATTCAAAGGAAAGGGGTGTGACAGATAACACCGAAATAATACAAAATGTAGAAGCTGAATGAAACTTTTGATTCTCATTCATTTATGATATCTAGTTATAGATGTGATCATTTATTTGATTTCCTCTTTTCTCAGTTAATTTTCAAAGGCAACTTTAAGCAGTGACCAAACCGGCTTTATAAATGAGCCTTTTTCATTTTATTACACGCCACGTTAGAACGAATATCGTTATATTTGACGTTGTTTAGAAATCAATAAAAATCATACTTTGAATATAAATGAAATACGGAATTGCAGTTCTGAAATGCATGTACTCGCATATGTGCATAGCTGTAGAACTAATGAGATAAAGTTGTAATACTGTTATTATTTTTTGCTTCGACACATTCCATCATTTTCTATTTAAATAATTGTGCTATTTTCTAATTTATTTCGCAAAATTCTTGAATGTATTCTAGAGGGGCAGGTTGATGGACTTGTACAAAATATAGTTTCAAGATGTGTAGACAACTTCTACAACAAATTGATGATGACAATAGTACTATGAAATTGTCTAGCATTGTGCTCTTTCATAATTTATGTAATTATATATATGCAAGGCACAGATATATTCACTGAAGGATGTATTGTGTCTCAACATTTTTTTTTTTTTTTTTTTTTTTTTTTTCCAATTTGGGGGCATTGTTCGCTGAATTTGATAAAATTTATTAATTTCGGCCAAATAATTCAACATTATTTTCAGAGATGTTTCAACGTCTGAACAGAAGGCATCTTTTCGAAGAATGTAGGTGGGCGTGAAAACGGCCGTTTGCTTTAGGACTTGAAATACAGCTTAAAATTAAGCACGCTCTCCACGAATACGTCTGGCCAGCTGGATGTCTTTGGGCATGATGGTTACTCTCTTGGCGTGAATGGCGCACAGGTTGGTGTCCTCAAAGAGACCAACAAGGTAAGCTTCGCTTGCTTCCTGTAAAGCCATGACAGCTGAACTCTGGAAACGCAAGTCGGTCTTAAAATCCTGAGCGATTTCCCGGACCAAGCGCTGGAATGGCAGCTTCCTGATGAGAAGCTCAGTGCTCTTCTGGTATCTCCGAATTTCACGGAGGGCGACAGTTCCTGGCCTGTATCTATGCGGTTTCTTAACGCCACCCGTGGCTGGTGCGCTTTTACGAGCAGCTTTGGTAGCGAGCTGTTTTCTGGGGGCCTTGCCTCCTGTAGATTTTCGTGCCGTCTGCTTGGTACGTGCCATGCTATCTCCTCAGATTATTCAAACTCGAATGAATGAAGTGGCAGTGTTGCGCCGTGAACTTATATATCTTTGTAAGCTCAAGTTGAAAATCGCTGCGGTCTACCAGTCGGCTTAGTCGATTGGCTGGTGCCCGCAGTAACACTCGCTACGATTAGTCAGGTGAACGAGATGACCATTGGCTACGTCTGTAGGTAGTTTCAATCCACAGAATTGCCCCAAAAGAAAAAGAAAATCAAGTCGGTTTTTGACACATGATTTCACTGCAGATACATATAGTCAAATATTTTTTTTTTAAATATATATATGGTGAATAATGGGGATGAATGTAACGTCAATTGAATAGAAAATAGAATTATTTATTATATATATATACATATATTTTCAATTCGTTATTGAAGCAAAATGCATTTTCGAAAAATATATATTATATATTTCTTGTCATTATTTCCTCCTACCATTATCTGAACAAGCCCAGTAATATTACTAAGTATCATGATACTTGCAGATAATCAGAATGGTGCATATAGGATGAACAGGAATTACCCTGTTGCAAAAACAAGAACAAAACAAATAATACAAATAAATGAATAATTAATTAAATGAATGAATAATTAAATAAATGAATGAATGAATAAATGAAAAGAATAAATAAATGAAACGAATAAGAATGTATGTATCTGTCTTTCAATAGGTACGCATGAACTTTTATTCCATTCGTTCCACATTTGATTCCAAATAAAGTGGGGGGAAAAAAAAAGAAAAAAAAATATTAACAATAATAATAATAATAATAAATAAATAAATAAAATAAATTAATAAATAAAATTAAATAAAATAAAGAAAATTAATAATAATAATAAAACTTCAAAAAAAAGAAAAGAAAAAAAAATACTAGAATGATAACACTAATAATAATGGCCATATAGTTTGCGTAGGCGTTGTGATGTGGAAAAAGTAAAATTTTATTTACTTGAGGGAGGGTATGTAAACAAAATAAAAACTGACTTTTGTTTCTTCTTCTTCTCAGAAACAGCATGTTAATATTATCATGACTTTGTAATTTGCTTCCAGTCGAAGACAAATAAACTATGTGTAATAGGTAAGTGTACTTCTTGTTTATTCATTTTGTGTTTCCATTAGTACATGTATGTAATAGAGGCATCTTTTCTAAAAATGTTGGTAGCCCTGAAAAGGGCTTTTGTAATTGGTTTAAGACAATTGGCAGCCTACGCCTTGGTGGCTTTCTTTGGGGTTTTTGACTTCTTGGCTGTGGCTTTCTTGGGCGCTTTGGTTTTCGTAGGCTTTGGAGCTGCCTTGGCTTTCTTGGGAGACTTAGTAGCTGCTTTCTTCTTGGGAGACTCGGCCTTCTTGGGTGCTGCAGGTTTCTTAACAGCCTTTTTCTTTTCTGTTGGCTTTTTCTCCCCGGTTGTCTTCTTGGGTTTGGTCGTTTTCTTGGGCTTGGCAGCCTTAGGTTTGGTGACTTTTTTGGTCTTGGGTTTCTTCTCCGTCTTGGGCTTCTCTCCCAGCTTGAAGGAACCACTGGCACCTGTACCCTTGGCCTGTTTGAGAACTCCCTTCTTGACTCCGTTCTTGAGGGCCATCTTCAGATGGGTGTTGACACTAGAGGCGTCATTACCGACTTTGTAGTTGCCCATGATGTACTTGAGAATAGCTTGTCTCGAGGAACCTCCGCGCTCCTTCAGGGCAGCCACAGCAGCGCTGATCATCTCGATGTACTTGGGATGGGCGGGGACCGTCTTGGGTTTGGAAACCTTCTTCTTGGCGGGGGATTTTGCTGGTGCGGCGTCTGCCATAATTTTTTTGTCCTGTTTTCTACAACTGATGTGAACGACGTTATCGACGATAAGGAAATGAATGAAATCACCTCCGCCGATGGCCTTATTTGAGTGGCGGCGAGCGCGGACCTCCGTGAAAACTCCCCAATTGTCGACAGCGTAGAGGATTGAACTCGTCCAACTTTGTGTTTCAATACCTGTAATTTTTCCGATATTGTCCTCCCAATTTTACTTAATTTTCTCAAATATGTCACTGTGCGTTTTCTTGAAATATTTTCCTACATAACTGTTTCCGTTTAAGGTTCTTAATCTGTCATTTTAAAGGAGGAATTGTCTGTTGATTCTGAAAATGCGCTGTTCCCTGGAGCCCAGAAGCGACTAATTTTGATTAAAACACGAAAACAAGAGGAATAGAACACGAGTAAGGGATTGAAGTACTTACTACATTGCTATGCGATAAAACATACATGTACATTTCTTTCAATTGTCTTATATGTTACTTAAAATCCGAATGAAAATGCAAACATTCGGCACAAACACGCGCACAATGGATAGTGATGTGTGCCTTGCATTTCATATGAAATGGAGAGAAAAAAAACAAAACAAAAACAAAACAACAAAAAAAAAAAACAAACAAACAAACAAACAAAAGGGTCATATGAAGAGAAATCACGGAATCTCACAAATTGTTGAATGTTCAAATATATATCTAATATACTTTCTAGATCAGTGGATGTTCACCCCCTTAAAGGGACAACATATAATTTCTTTTCGAATATTTAAATACATGACACCTACTTTATAATTATAACACCGAGGACACCGGGAAGATCCAGACCGTACGTAACGTACCACATTCGGTGGTACAACGTCTGAATTTCTCAGTATAATTATATCATAAGAATATACATAACTGACATCCTTGTAAATTACATGAAAAAAAAAAAAATCACATAAAAAGGGCGTGTATTTAATAATTGTAGAACACTCACTTAATTAGTAGTTATACATAAGAGAGAGACAGAGAGAGACGAACAAGGCGAATCATGGGAGTAGCTTATTCATTGATATTAATTTGTTTCTTGTAATTTACACACACAAATAATTGAGTACATGTAAATAAATAGAATGTGGTCAAAAGCCAATGTATTTAAAATCTATATCTTTCAAGTTGAACAAGACAACCAGTATATAATACAAGACAATACAATACATTGATACAAGCATCAAATTGGTTGCACACTTTCCACGTGCAGATCATGATTCCCTGCATCTATATGTCACGTGACGATGCAGATGTGCTGCACGGCGCAGTGATGGACATCGCAATAAATGTAAAGTGTTAAAAAAAATGTCGTTTAGTCATTCGCATCGGTAGTCTATTCGAAAGAAAATTTACTACCAGTGTTTAATTGTGTTAGTACTGTAAGTATCCGGAAACTGGCATCGAGTTGCTTTTATTCACTCTTATTATGGGAAGCACACTTTTTTGAATAAGAACATTCAAGACATAATATAAACCACATCTTCTTATTCTTATGAGATTCTTATATTCATCACTTTTATCTATTTTATCAATTAGGAATTTTGTCTAAATAATCATCATATAAAACAATAGCGAGGGGGAAAAAAAAAAGAAGAAGAAACATTAAGGATTTAACTGGAGTTACAGATCTTTTGAATATGTTAATAAAATAATGATCATATTTAAAAATATTTGTATTAAAGGAAAAAATTGAAAGTTAGATCGCCATGTTAGATGATTTCCGCAGTTTCTAGTCTTAATTGGTCAATGAAATGGGTTTTTTTTTTCTTTTCTTATCTCTTTGTTGAGTGAGCATTCAAGTAATAAGTGAGAATTCAACATTTGTACGCAGGCCTATAAGGTTTGGATTCAACTGCCTATAACGAGAAAGAAAAAACGTACATATACGAATATACATGCGAGTCAATTTTTAAATTTATTGCTTTTGTTATTGACTTAATACATTTATTTATCATTAAATATATAACACTTTCTTTGATGTTTGATCTCTGTTCTGTGTTGAAAATTATTGAATTCGTGTGTTTCTATTATTTTCTAGCTATAATAATTGTTTACGTTTCAACTCGTTTGTAATGTAGGTATCTTTTCGAAAAGCTTATGTGGCCGTGAAAACGGCCGTTTGGTTTTGTGCTGCACACAACACAACTATAGGATCTTTTTACTTGGCGGCTTTCTGTGTCTTTTTGGGAAGGAGCACCGCTTGGATGTTGGGCAGGACACCACCCTGCGCGATGGTCACGCCGGACAGGAGTTTGTTCAATTCTTCGTCGTTGCGGATGGCCAGCTGCAGATGACGGGGAATGATTCTGGTCTTTTTGTTGTCGCGGGCAGCGTTGCCTGCCAACTCCAAGACTTCTGCGGCCAAGTACTCAAGAACGGCAGCCAAGTACACGGGAGCGCCTGCTCCCACTCTCTCGGCGTAGTTGCCCTTTCTCAGCAGACGGTGAATACGACCCACGGGGAACTGCAGTCCGGCGCGGGAAGAACGGCTCTTGGCCTTCCCCTTCACTTTGCCTCCTTTGCCACGTCCAGACATTCTTAACGGTTATGTTCTTTCGTGTACAGTCAACGAATAATCCAGCGACGCCCGCACGCACCAATTTAAACAACCAAGCGGATCCAACGGTGCAGCCAATTAACGCGTCGCTCTGTTGTGCCTTTAGGTGAAATCCGAACAAGTAATGTTTTCTCGGAGGTCCGTAACAAGCTTCTCCTCCTACTCGCATATAAATAGTAAATTTTACCATTTCACTTTATTCATCTCTTCAGTTTGACCTGTCAACTTGAGATCATGCCACCCAAAGTCGGATCCAAAGGCGCCAAGAAAGCAGTCACCAAGGCCAAGACACCGAGGAGCACAGACAAGAAAAGGAGGAAGAGGAGGAGGGAATCTTATGCCATTTACATCTACAAAGTCCTAAAGCAGGTGCACCCTGACACTGGTGTTTCCAGCAAGGCCATGAGCATAATGAACTCCTTCGTCAACGATATCTTTGAGAGAATCGCTGCCGAAGCCTCTCGTTTGGCCCACTACAACAAGCGATCTACAATCACAAGCAGAGAGGTCCAGACTGCTGTCCGTCTCCTTCTGCCCGGTGAACTGGCCAAGCACGCCGTATCTGAGGGCACCAAAGCCGTCACCAAGTACACCAGCAGCAAATAATCTCATTTTGCAAGTACACACACCAAACGGCCCTTTTAAGGGCCAACTAATTTTTTAGAAAAGATACCTTCATATTACATGCGTTATTGAGACACAAATAATATGTACGAGTGTTACAATGTGAATGCATGTGCTCGTAAAAGTGGCAAACGTATAAAAATCCCACATTGTTTACAACTGATTATAATAACAGAAGTAGGATAAATAAAGAAATACAAGTAGGTATTATTATATGAATGAGAGCCAAATTTTATTCACAAATAACTTGAATGTACAACCAAGCATATATCTGAAATAACTGTATCTTCAAATATAAATAAAATACAAGCATGCGAGGTCCATCTGATGTACACAAAATCCTGGTTCATTTGTCCTCTGTATACTGAATTAATTATCAGCGTACATTATATAATTGATAATAAAGTATCTCAATTCAGCTAATATCAATGAAACAGATAAATAAATTCAAGACCCCCCCCCCTCCCCTTTCTTTGACATTGACATATTGGAATTTTCAATCAGTAATTATACATCAATAAAAGCGCAATGACCAAAATGCGATAATTATACATTGACAATTAATTGTCTAACATTAGTCATAATTGTTAAACAAGAAAAAAAAGCATGTCACTCAGCGCCAGTTGGTACCTGTCATTGTCGGTAGATCGATCCCTCAAAATAATACTCAAGACAGCAGCATTATTATTTTAATATATGATTATAATAATAAAAAAAAATTAAATAATATATACTGTTTGTGTGTGTTTATTCAATATTTCTTGTCCAAACCTAAATTCAATACATATTTGTTGCTCTGTATATAGTTTTGAGGAAATATTACGACATAAAGGGTCTTACTCTGTTATTGTTGTGTATTTATTTTACCACTTACAACCATTCTGTATTCAACTTTGTACAGTGAATATCTGTATAACAAGTACTCAGTAAGTAAATGTCTGTCTTAACGATGTTTTAGAGGCATCTTTTCGAAAAATTTGGGTGGCCGTGATAACGGCCGTTTGTGTTTGTTTTAAACTTCTGTCTTGACTGTCAAACTGAATTCTTTAGCCTCCAAATCCGTACAGGGTGCGTCCTTGGCGTTTCAAGGCGTAGACCACGTCCATAGCTGTGACGGTCTTTCTCTTGGCATGCTCCGTGTAGGTTACAGCATCTCGGATCACGTTCTCCAAGAAAACCTTAAGAACTCCACGAGTTTCCTCGTAGATGAGACCGGAAATACGTTTGACACCACCACGGCGAGCAAGACGGCGTATGGCTGGCTTGGTGATACCCTGGATGTTGTCTCTCAAGACTTTTCTGTGTCGCTTAGCGCCTCCTTTTCCAAGACCTTTTCCTCCTTTGCCACGTCCAGACATGTTATAAGTTCAGTCAGTAGTACTGTTCTGATGAACTGATCATGCGTAATTGCCTAATTTATAGTCCAAATTGAGGACCCGTGAGAGCGCACGATGCTTTGAAAAGTTCGGAACGTTACCAAAGCGGTATTGTGACAAGCTTTACGATTGGTCAGCTTGGCATGATGGGAATGTTTACATTTCTTGCCCCACAGGAATTTTAACCACATTTAATTAATTTTGATTCTTTAATTTCTTCACATATAGGCAAGTTTATGTTCAATTTATTCACCTAAACCAAAATATTGGTACGTGGAGGTACATATATACATTTTATACAAACTGGTATACAAAACAACAACAACAAAAAAAAAAAAAAAAACATGACAGAAAATGAATAAAAATGATAAAGAGAGAGAGGGGAATTATATCAAGCAGGACAGACAGCATCATAATTTTTTAGGATAAACATACACAATTTTTTGTTTTGTTGTTGTTATTTTTTTTATTTCAGTATTTTTTGCTTTGAGTTTAACAAAATAAATACCGTTGTTGCCGAATGATAATTAAAACGTGGGTGGGTGGGTGGGGATTAAGTTATTCAAAGGAAAGGGGTGTGACAGATAACACCGAAATAATACAAAATGTAGAAGCTGAATGAAACTTTTGATTCTCATTCATTTATGATATCTAGTTATAGATGTGATCATTTATTTGATTTCCTCTTTTCTCAGTTAATTTTCAAAGGCAACTTTAAGCAGTGACCAAACCGGCTTTATAAATGAGCCTTTTTCATTTTATTACACGCCACGTTAGAACGAATATCGTTATATTTGACGTTGTTTAGAAATCAATAAAAATCATACTTTGAATATAAATGAAATACGGAATTGCAGTTCTGAAATGCATGTACTCGCATATGTGCATAGCTGTAGAACTAATGAGATAAAGTTGTAATACTGTTATTATTTTTTGCTTCGACACATTCCATCATATTCTATTTAAATAATTGTGCTATTTTCTAATTTATTTCGCAAAATTCTTGAATGTATTCTAGAGGGGCAGGTTGATGGACTTGTACAAAATATAGTTTCAAGATGTGTAGACAACTTCTACAACAAATTGATGATGACAATAGTACTATGAAATTGTCTAGCATTGTGCTCTTTCATAATTTATGTAATTATATATATGCAAGGCACAGATATATTCACTGAAGGATGTATTGTGTCTCAACATTTTTTTTTTTTTTTTTTTTTTTTTTTTCCAATTTGGGGGCATTGTTCGCTGAATTTGATAAAATTTATTAATTTCGGCCAAATAATTCAACATTATTTTCAGAGATGTTTCAACGTCTGAACAGAAGGCATCTTTTCGAAGAATGTAGGTGGCCGTGAAAACGGCCGTTTGCTTTAGGACTTGAAATACAGCTTAAAATTAAGCACGCTCTCCACGAATACGTCTGGCCAGCTGGATGTCTTTGGGCATGATGGTTACTCTCTTGGCGTGAATGGCGCACAGGTTGGTGTCCTCAAAGAGACCAACAAGGTAAGCTTCGCTTGCTTCCTGTAAAGCCATGACAGCTGAACTCTGGAAACGCAAGTCGGTCTTAAAATCCTGAGCGATTTCCCGGACCAAGCGCTGGAATGGCAGCTTCCTGATGAGAAGCTCAGTGCTCTTCTGGTATCTCCGAATTTCACGGAGGGCGACAGTTCCTGGCCTGTATCTATGCGGTTTCTTAACGCCACCCGTGGCTGGTGCGCTTTTACGAGCAGCTTTGGTAGCGAGCTGTTTTCTGGGGGCCTTGCCTCCTGTAGATTTTCGTGCCGTCTGCTTGGTACGTGCCATGCTATCTCCTCAGATTATTCAAACTCGAATGAATGAAGTGGCAGTGTTGCGCCATGAACTTATATATCTTTGTAAGCTCAAGTTGAAAATCGCTGCGGTCTACCAGTCGGCTTAGTCGATTGGCTGGTGCCCGCAGTAACACTCGCTACGATTAGTCAGGTGAACGAGATGACCATTGGCTACGTCTGTAGGTAGTTTCAATCCACAGAATTGCCCCAAAAGAAAAAGAAAATCAAGTCGGTTTTTGACACATGATTTCACTGCAGATACATATAGTCAAATATTTTTTTTTTAAATATATATATGGTGAATAATGGGGATGAATGTAACGTCAATTGAATAGAAAATAGAATTATTTATTATATATATATACATATATTTTCAATTCGTTATTGAAGCAAAATGCATTTTCGAAAAATATATATTATATATTTCTTGTCATTATTTCCTCCTACCATTATCTGAACAAGCCCAGTAATATTACTAAGTATCATGATACTTGCAGATAATCAGAATGGTGCATATAGGATGAACAGGAATTACCCTGTTGCAAAAACAAGAACAAAACAAATAATACAAATAAATGAATAATTAATTAAATGAATGAATAATTAAATAAATGAATGAATGAATAAATGAAAAGAATAAATAAATGAAACGAATAAGAATGTATGTATCTGTCTTTCAATAGGTACGCATGAACTTTTATTCCATTCGTTCCACATTTGATTCCAAATAAAGTGGGGGGAAAAAAAAAGAAAAAAAAAATATTAACAATAATAATAATAATAATAAATAAATAAATAAAATAAATTAATAAATAAAATTAAATAAAATAAAGAAAATTAATAATAATAATAAAACTTCAAAAAAAAAGAAAAGAAAAAAAAATACTAGAATGATAACACTAATAATAATGGCCATATAGTTTGCGTAGGCGTTGTGATGTGGAAAAAGTAAAATTTTATTTACTTGAGGGAGGGTATGTAAACAAAATAAAAACTGACTTTTGTTTCTTCTTCTTCTCAGAAACAGCATGTTAATATTATCATGACTTTGTAATTTGCTTCCAGTCGAAGACAAATAAACTATGTGTAATAGGTAAGTGTACTTCTTGTTTATTCATTTTGTGTTTCCATTAGTACATGTATGTAATAGAGGCATCTTTTCTAAAAATGTTGGTAGCCCTGAAAAGGGCTTTTGTAATTGGTTTAAGACAATTGGCAGCCTACGCCTTGGTGGCTTTCTTTGGGGTTTTTGACTTCTTGGCTGTGGCTTTCTTGGGCGCTTTGGTTTTCGTAGGCTTTGGAGCTGCCTTGGCTTTCTTGGGAGACTTAGTAGCTGCTTTCTTCTTGGGAGACTCGGCCTTCTTGGGTGCTGCAGGTTTCTTAACAGCCTTTTTCTTTTCTGTTGGCTTTTTCTCCCCGGTTGTCTTCTTGGGTTTGGTCGTTTTCTTGGGCTTGGCAGCCTTAGGTTTGGTGACTTTTTTGGTCTTGGGTTTCTTCTCCGTCTTGGGCTTCTCTCCCAGCTTGAAGGAACCACTGGCACCTGTACCCTTGGCCTGTTTGAGAACTCCCTTCTTGACTCCGTTCTTGAGGGCCATCTTCAGATGGGTGTTGACACTAGAGGCGTCATTACCGACTTTGTAGTTGCCCATGATGTACTTGAGAATAGCTTGTCTCGAGGAACCTCCGCGCTCCTTCAGGGCAGCCACAGCAGCGCTGATCATCTCGATGTACTTGGGATGGGCGGGGACCGTCTTGGGTTTGGAAACCTTCTTCTTGGCGGGGGATTTTGCTGGTGCGGCGTCTGCCATAATTTTTTTGTCCTGTTTTCTACAACTGATGTGAACGACGTTATCGACGATAAGGAAATGAATGAAATCACCTCCGCCGATGGCCTTATTTGAGTGGCGGCGAGCGCGGACCTCCGTGAAAACTCCCCAATTGTCGACAGCGTAGAGGATTGAACTCGTCCAACTTTGTGTTTCAATACCTGTAATTTTTCCGATATTGTCCTCCCAATTTTACTTAATTTTCTCAAATATGTCACTGTGCGTTTTCTTGAAATATTTTCCTACATAACTGTTTCCGTTTAAGGTTCTTAATCTGTCATTTTAAAGGAGGAATTGTCTGTTGATTCTGAAAATGCGCTGTTCCCTGGAGCCCAGAAGCGACTAATTTTGATTAAAACACGAAAACAAGAGGAATAGAACACGAGTAAGGGATTGAAGTACTTACTACATTGCTATGCGATAAAACATACATGTACATTTCTTTCAATTGTCTTATATGTTACTTAAAATCCGAATGAAAATGCAAACATTCGGCACAAACACGCGCACAATGGATAGTGATGTGTGCCTTGCATTTCATATGAAATGGAGAGAAAAAAAACAAAACAAAAACAAAACAACAAAAAAAAAACAAACAAACAAACAAACAAAAGGGTCATATGAAGAGAAATCACGGAATCTCACAAATTGTTGAATGTTCAAATATATATCTAATATACTTTCTAGATCAGTGGATGTTCACCCCCTTAAAGGGACAACATATAATTTCTTTTCGAATATTTAAATACATGACACCTACTTTATAATTATAACACCGAGGACACCGGGAAGATCCAGACCGTACGTAACGTACCACATTCGGTGGTACAACGTCTGAATTTCTCAGTATAATTATATCATAAGAATATACATAACTGACATCCTTGTAAATTACATGAAAAAAAAAAAATCACATAAAAAGGGCGTGTATTTAATAATTGTAGAACACTCACTTAATTAGTAGTTATACATAAGAGAGAGACAGAGAGAGACGAACAAGGCGAATCATGGGAGTAGCTTATTCATTGATATTAATTTGTTTCTTGTAATTTACACACACAAATAATTGAGTACATGTAAATAAACAGAATGTGGTCAAAAGCCAATGTATTTAAAATCTATATCTTTCAAGTTGAACAAGACAACCAGTATATAATACAAGACAATACAATACATTGATACAAGCATCAAATTGGTTGCACACTTTCCACGTGCAGATCATGATTCCCTGCATCTATATGTCACGTGACGATGCAGATGTGCTGCACGGCGCAGTGATGGACATCGCAATAAATGTAAAGTGTTAAAAAAAATGTCGTTTAGTCATTCGCATCGGTAGTCTATTCGAAAGAAAATTTACTACCAGTGTTTAATTGTGTTAGTACTGTAAGTATCCGGAAACTGGCATCGAGTTGCTTTTATTCACTCTTATTATGGGAAGCACACTTTTTTGAATAAGAACATTCAAGACATAATATAAACCACATCTTCTTATTCTTATGAGATTCTTATATTCATCACTTTTATCTATTTTATCAATTAGGAATTTTGTCTAAATAATCATCATATAAAACAATAGCGAGGGGGAAAAAAAAAAGAAGAAGAAACATTAAGGATTTAACTGGAGTTACAGATCTTTTGAATATGTTAATAAAATAATGATCATATTTAAAAATATTTGTATTAAAGGAAAAAATTGAAAGTTAGATCGCCATGTTAGATGATTTCCGCAGTTTCTAGTCTTAATTGGTCAATGAAATGGGTTTTTTTTTTCTTTTCTTATCTCTTTGTTGAGTGAGCATTCAAGTAATAAGTGAGAATTCAACATTTGTACGCAGGCCTATAAGGTTTGGATTCAACTGCCTATAACGAGAAAGAAAAAACGTACATATACGAATATACATGCGAGTCAATTTTTAAATTTATTGCTTTTGTTATTGACTTAATACATTTATTTATCATTAAATATATAACACTTTCTTTGATGTTTGATCTCTGTTCTGTGTTGAAAATTATTGAATTCGTGTGTTTCTATTATTTTCTAGCTATAATAATTGTTTACGTTTCAACTCGTTTGTAATGTAGGTATCTTTTCGAAAAGCTTATGTGGCCGTGAAAACGGCCGTTTGGTTTTGTGCTGCACACAACACAACTATAGGATCTTTTTACTTGGCGGCTTTCTGTGTCTTTTTGGGAAGGAGCACCGCTTGGATGTTGGGCAGGACACCACCCTGCGCGATGGTCACGCCGGACAGGAGTTTGTTCAATTCTTCGTCGTTGCGGATGGCCAGCTGCAGATGACGGGGAATGATTCTGGTCTTTTTGTTGTCGCGGGCAGCGTTGCCTGCCAACTCCAAGACTTCTGCGGCCAAGTACTCAAGAACGGCAGCCAAGTACACGGGAGCGCCTGCTCCCACTCTCTCGGCGTAGTTGCCCTTTCTCAGCAGACGGTGAATACGACCCACGGGGAACTGCAGTCCGGCGCGGGAAGAACGGCTCTTGGCCTTCCCCTTCACTTTGCCTCCTTTGCCACGTCCAGACATTCTTAACGGTTATGTTCTTTCGTGTACAGTCAACGAATAATCCAGCGACGCCCGCACGCACCAATTTAAACAACCAAGCGGATCCAACGGTGCAGCCAATTAACGCGTCGCTCTGTTGTGCCTTTAGGTGAAATCCGAACAAGTAATGTTTTCTCGGAGGTCCGTAACAAGCTTCTCCTCCTACTCGCATATAAATAGTAAATTTTACCATTTCACTTTATTCATCTCTTCAGTTTGACCTGTCAACTTGAGATCATGCCACCCAAAGTCGGATCCAAAGGCGCCAAGAAAGCAGTCACCAAGGCCAAGACACCGAGGAGCACAGACAAGAAAAGGAGGAAGAGGAGGAGGGAATCTTATGCCATTTACATCTACAAAGTCCTAAAGCAGGTGCACCCTGACACTGGTGTTTCCAGCAAGGCCATGAGCATAATGAACTCCTTCGTCAACGATATCTTTGAGAGAATCGCTGCCGAAGCCTCTCGTTTGGCCCACTACAACAAGCGATCTACAATCACAAGCAGAGAGGTCCAGACTGCTGTCCGTCTCCTTCTGCCCGGTGAACTGGCCAAGCACGCCGTATCTGAGGGCACCAAAGCCGTCACCAAGTACACCAGCAGCAAATAATCTCATTTTGCAAGTACACACACCAAACGGCCCTTTTAAGGGCCAACTAATTTTTTAGAAAAGATACCTTCATATTACATGCGTTATTGAGACACAAATAATATGTACGAGTGTTACAATGTGAATGCATGTGCTCGTAAAAGTGGCAAACGTATAAAAATCCCACATTGTTTACAACTGATTATAATAACAGAAGTAGGATAAATAAAGAAATACAAGTAGGTATTATTATATGAATGAGAGCCAAATTTTATTCACAAATAACTTGAATGTACAACCAAGCATATATCTGAAATAACTGTATCTTCAAATATAAATAAAATACAAGCATGCGAGGTCCATCTGATGTACACAAAATCCTGGTTCATTTGTCCTCTGTATACTGAATTAATTATCAGCGTACATTATATAATTGATAATAAAGTATCTCAATTCAGCTAATATCAATGAAACAGATAAATAAATTCAAGACCCCCCCCCCTCCCCTTTCTTTGACATTGACATATTGGAATTTTCAATCAGTAATTATACATCAATAAAAGTGCAATGACCAAAATGCGATAATTATACATTGACAATTAATTGTCTAACATTAGTCATAATTGTTAAACAAGAAAAAAAAGCATGTCACTCAGCGCCAGTTGGTACCTGTCATTGTCGGTAGATCGATCCCTCAAAATAATACTCAAGACAGCAGCATTATTATTTTAATATATGATTATAATAATAAAAAAAAATTAAATAATATATACTGTTTGTGTGTGTTTATTCAATATTTCTTGTCCAAACCTAAATTCAATACATATTTGTTGCTCTGTATATAGTTTTGAGGAAATATTACGACATAAAGGGTCTTACTCTGTTATTGTTGTGTATTTATTTTACCACTTACAACCATTCTGTATTCAACTTTGTACAGTGAATATCTGTATAACAAGTACTCAGTAAGTAAATGTCTGTCTTAACGATGTTTTAGAGGCATCTTTTCGAAAAATTTGGGTGGCCGTGATAACGGCCGTTTGTGTTTGTTTTAAACTTCTGTCTTGACTGTCAAACTGAATTCTTTAGCCTCCAAATCCGTACAGGGTGCGTCCTTGGCGTTTCAAGGCGTAGACCACGTCCATAGCTGTGACGGTCTTTCTCTTGGCATGCTCCGTGTAGGTTACAGCATCTCGGATCACGTTCTCCAAGAAAACCTTAAGAACTCCACGAGTTTCCTCGTAGATGAGACCGGAAATACGTTTGACACCACCACGGCGAGCAAGACGGCGTATGGCTGGCTTGGTGATACCCTGGATGTTGTCTCTCAAGACTTTTCTGTGTCGCTTAGCGCCTCCTTTTCCAAGACCTTTTCCTCCTTTGCCACGTCCAGACATGTTATAAGTTCAGTCAGTAGTACTGTTCTGATGAACTGATCATGCGTAATTGCCTAATTTATAGTCCAAATTGAGGACCCGTGAGAGCGCACGATGCTTTGAAAAGTTCGGAACGTTACCAAAGCGGTATTGTGACAAGCTTTACGATTGGTCAGCTTGGCATGATGGGAATGTTTACATTTCTTGCCCCACAGGAATTTTAACCACATTTAATTAATTTTGATTCTTTAATTTCTTCACATATAGGCAAGTTTATGTTCAATTTATTCACCTAAACCAAAATATTGGTACGTGGAGGTACATATATACATTTTATACAAACTGGTATACAAAACAACAACAAAAAAAAAAAAAAAAAAAACATGACAGAAAATGAATAAAAATGATAAAGAGAGAGAGGGGAATTATATCAAGCAGGACAGACAGCATCATAATTTTTTAGGATAAACATACACAATTTTTTGTTTTGTTGTTGTTATTTTTTTTATTTCAGTATTTTTTGCTTTGAGTTTAACAAAATAAATACCGTTGTTGCCGAATGATAATTAAAACGTGGGTGGGTGGGTGGGGATTAAGTTATTCAAAGGAAAGGGGTGTGACAGATAACACCGAAATAATACAAAATGTAGAAGCTGAATGAAACTTTTGATTCTCATTCATTTATGATATCTAGTTATAGATGTGATCATTTATTTGATTTCCTCTTTTCTCAGTTAATTTTCAAAGGCAACTTTAAGCAGTGACCAAACCGGCTTTATAAATGAGCCTTTTTCATTTTATTACACGCCACGTTAGAACGAATATCGTTATATTTGACGTTGTTTAGAAATCAATAAAAATCATACTTTGAATATAAATGAAATACGGAATTGCAGTTCTGAAATGCATGTACTCGCATATGTGCATAGCTGTAGAACTAATGAGATAAAGTTGTAATACTGTTATTATTTTTTGCTTCGACACATTCCATCATATTCTATTTAAATAATTGTGCTATTTTCTAATTTATTTCGCAAAATTCTTGAATGTATTCTAGAGGGGCAGGTTGATGGACTTGTACAAAATATAGTTTCAAGATGTGTAGACAACTTCTACAACAAATTGATGATGACAATAGTACTATGAAATTGTCTAGCATTGTGCTCTTTCATAATTTATGTAATTATATATATGCAAGGCACAGATATATTCACTGAAGGATGTATTGTGTCTCAACATTTTTTTTTTTTTTTTTTTTTTTTTTCCAATTTGGGGGCATTGTTCGCTGAATTTGATAAAATTTATTAATTTCGGCCAAATAATTCAACTTTATTTTCAGAGATGTTTCAACGTCTGAACAGAAGGCATCTTTTCGAAGAATGTAGGTGGCCGTGAAAACGGCCGTTTGCTTTAGGACTTGAAATACAGCTTAAAATTAAGCACGCTCTCCACGAATACGTCTGGCCAGCTGGATGTCTTTGGGCATGATGGTTACTCTCTTGGCGTGAATGGCGCACAGGTTGGTGTCCTCAAAGAGACCAACAAGGTAAGCTTCGCTTGCTTCCTGTAAAGCCATGACAGCTGAACTCTGGAAACGCAAGTCGGTCTTAAAATCCTGAGCGATTTCCCGGACCAAGCGCTGGAATGGCAGCTTCCTGATGAGAAGCTCAGTGCTCTTCTGGTATCTCCGAATTTCACGGAGGGCGACAGTTCCTGGCCTGTATCTATGCGGTTTCTTAACGCCACCCGTGGCTGGTGCGCTTTTACGAGCAGCTTTGGTAGCGAGCTGTTTTCTGGGGGCCTTGCCTCCTGTAGATTTTCGTGCCGTCTGCTTGGTACGTGCCATGCTATCTCCTCAGATTATTCAAACTCGAATGAATGAAGTGGCAGTGTTGCGCCGTGAACTTATATATCTTTGTAAGCTCAAGTTGAAAATCGCTGCGGTCTACCAGTCGGCTTAGTCGATTGGCTGGTGCCCGCAGTAACACTCGCTACGATTAGTCAGGTGAACGAGATGACCATTGGCTACGTCTGTAGGTAGTTTCAATCCACAGAATTGCCCCAAAAGAAAAAGAAAATCAAGTCGGTTTTTGACACATGATTTCACTGCAGATACATATAGTCAAATATTTTTTTTTTAAATATATATATGGTGAATAATGGGGATGAATGTAACGTCAATTGAATAGAAAATAGAATTATTTATTATATATATATACATATATTTTCAATTCGTTATTGAAGCAAAATGCATTTTCGAAAAATATATATTATATATTTCTTGTCATTATTTCCTCCTACCATTATCTGAACAAGCCCAGTAATATTACTAAGTATCATGATACTTGCAGATAATCAGAATGGTGCATATAGGATGAACAGGAATTACCCTGTTGCAAAAACAAGAACAAAACAAATAATACAAATAAATGAATAATTAATTAAATGAATGAATAATTAAATAAATGAATGAATGAATAAATGAAAAGAATAAATAAATGAAACGAATAAGAATGTATGTATCTGTCTTTCAATAGGTACGCATGAACTTTTATTCCATTCGTTCCACATTTGATTCCAAATAAAGTGGGGGGAAAAAAAAAGAAAAAAAAATATTAACAATAATAATAATAATAATAAATAAATAAATAAAATAAATTAATAAATAAAATTAAATAAAATAAAGAAAATTAATAATAATAATAAAACTTCAAAAAAAAGAAAAGAAAAAAAAATACTAGAATGATAACACTAATAATAATGGCCATATAGTTTGCGTAGGCGTTGTGATGTGGAAAAAGTAAAATTTTATTTACTTGAGGGAGGGTATGTAAACAAAATAAAAACTGACTTTTGTTTCTTCTTCTTCTCAGAAACAGCATGTTAATATTATCATGACTTTGTAATTTGCTTCCAGTCGAAGACAAATAAACTATGTGTAATAGGTAAGTGTACTTCTTGTTTATTCATTTTGTGTTTCCATTAGTACATGTATGTAATAGAGGCATCTTTTCTAAAAATGTTGGTAGCCCTGAAAAGGGCTTTTGTAATTGGTTTAAGACAATTGGCAGCCTACGCCTTGGTGGCTTTCTTTGGGGTTTTTGACTTCTTGGCTGTGGCTTTCTTGGGCGCTTTGGTTTTCGTAGGCTTTGGAGCTGCCTTGGCTTTCTTGGGAGACTTAGTAGCTGCTTTCTTCTTGGGAGACTCGGCCTTCTTGGGTGCTGCAGGTTTCTTAACAGCCTTTTTCTTTTCTGTTGGCTTTTTCTCCCCGGTTGTCTTCTTGGGTTTGGTCGTTTTCTTGGGCTTGGCAGCCTTAGGTTTGGTGACTTTTTTGGTCTTGGGTTTCTTCTCCGTCTTGGGCTTCTCTCCCAGCTTGAAGGAACCACTGGCACCTGTACCCTTGGCCTGTTTGAGAACTCCCTTCTTGACTCCGTTCTTGAGGGCCATCTTCAGATGGGTGTTGACACTAGAGGCGTCATTACCGACTTTGTAGTTGCCCATGATGTACTTGAGAATAGCTTGTCTCGAGGAACCTCCGCGCTCCTTCAGGGCAGCCACAGCAGCGCTGATCATCTCGATGTACTTGGGATGGGCGGGGACCGTCTTGGGTTTGGAAACCTTCTTCTTGGCGGGGGATTTTGCTGGTGCGGCGTCTGCCATAATTTTTTTGTCCTGTTTTCTACAACTGATGTGAACGACGTTATCGACGATAAGGAAATGAATGAAATCACCTCCGCCGATGGCCTTATTTGAGTGGCGGCGAGCGCGGACCTCCGTGAAAACTCCCCAATTGTCGACAGCGTAGAGGATTGAACTCGTCCAACTTTGTGTTTCAATACCTGTAATTTTTCCGATATTGTCCTCCCAATTTTACTTAATTTTCTCAAATATGTCACTGTGCGTTTTCTTGAAATATTTTCCTACATAACTGTTTCCGTTTAAGGTTCTTAATCTGTCATTTTAAAGGAGGAATTGTCTGTTGATTCTGAAAATGCGCTGTTCCCTGGAGCCCAGAAGCGACTAATTTTGATTAAAACACGAAAACAAGAGGAATAGAACACGAGTAAGGGATTGAAGTACTTACTACATTGCTATGCGATAAAACATACATGTACATTTCTTTCAATTGTCTTATATGTTACTTAAAATCCGAATGAAAATGCAAACATTCGGCACAAACACGCGCACAATGGATAGTGATGTGTGCCTTGCATTTCATATGAAATGGAGAGAAAAAAAACAAAACAAAAACAAAACAACAAAAAAAAAACAAACAAACAAACAAACAAAAGGGTCATATGAAGAGAAATCACGGAATCTCACAAATTGTTGAATGTTCAAATATATATCTAATATACTTTCTAGATCAGTGGATGTTCACCCCCTTAAAGGGACAACATATAATTTCTTTTCGAATATTTAAATACATGACACCTACTTTATAATTATAACACCGAGGACACCGGGAAGATCCAGACCGTACGTAACGTACCACATTCGGTGGTACAACGTCTGAATTTCTCAGTATAATTATATCATAAGAATATACATAACTGACATCCTTGTAAATTACATGAAAAAAAAAAAAATCACATAAAAAGGGCGTGTATTTAATAATTGTAGAACACTCACTTAATTAGTAGTTATACATAAGAGAGAGACAGAGAGAGACGAACAAGGCGAATCATGGGAGTAGCTTATTCATTGATATTAATTTGTTTCTTGTAATTTACACACACAAATAATTGAGTACATGTAAATAAACAGAATGTGGTCAAAAGCCAATGTATTTAAAATCTATATCTTTCAAGTTGAACAAGACAACCAGTATATAATACAAGACAATACAATACATTGATACAAGCATCAAATTGGTTGCACACTTTCCACGTGCAGATCATGATTCCCTGCATCTATATGTCACGTGACGATGCAGATGTGCTGCACGGCGCAGTGATGGACATCGCAATAAATGTAAAGTGTTAAAAAAAATGTCGTTTAGTCATTCGCATCGGTAGTCTATTCGAAAGAAAATTTACTACCAGTGTTTAATTGTGTTAGTACTGTAAGTATCCGGAAACTGGCATCGAGTTGCTTTTATTCACTCTTATTATGGGAAGCACACTTTTTTGAATAAGAACATTCAAGACATAATATAAACCACATCTTCTTATTCTTATGAGATTCTTATATTCATCACTTTTATCTATTTTATCAATTAGGAATTTTGTCTAAATAATCATCATATAAAACAATAGCGAGGGGGAAAAAAAAAGAAGAAGAAACATTAAGGATTTAACTGGAGTTACAGATCTTTTGAATATGTTAATAAAATAATGATCATATTTAAAAATATTTGTATTAAAGGAAAAAATTGAAAGTTAGATCGCCATGTTAGATGATTTCCGCAGTTTCTAGTCTTAATTGGTCAATGAAATGGGTTTTTTTTTTCTTTTCTTATCTCTTTGTTGAGTGAGCATTCAAGTAATAAGTGAGAATTCAACATTTGTACGCAGGCCTATAAGGTTTGGATTCAACTGCCTATAACGAGAAAGAAAAAACGTACATATACGAATATACATGCGAGTCAATTTTTAAATTTATTGCTTTTGTTATTGACTTAATACATTTATTTATCATTAAATATATAACACTTTCTTTGATGTTTGATCTCTGTTCTGTGTTGAAAATTATTGAATTCGTGTGTTTCTATTATTTTCTAGCTATAATAATTGTTTACGTTTCAACTCGTTTGTAATGTAGGTATCTTTTCGAAAAGCTTATGTGGCCGTGAAAACGGCCGTTTGGTTTTGTGCTGCACACAACACAACTATAGGATCTTTTTACTTGGCGGCTTTCTGTGTCTTTTTGGGAAGGAGCACCGCTTGGATGTTGGGCAGGACACCACCCTGCGCGATGGTCACGCCGGACAGGAGTTTGTTCAATTCTTCGTCGTTGCGGATGGCCAGCTGCAGATGACGGGGAATGATTCTGGTCTTTTTGTTGTCGCGGGCAGCGTTGCCTGCCAACTCCAAGACTTCTGCGGCCAAGTACTCAAGAACGGCAGCCAAGTACACGGGAGCGCCTGCTCCCACTCTCTCGGCGTAGTTGCCCTTTCTCAGCAGACGGTGAATACGACCCACGGGGAACTGCAGTCCGGCGCGGGAAGAACGGCTCTTGGCCTTCCCCTTCACTTTGCCTCCTTTGCCACGTCCAGACATTCTTAACGGTTATGTTCTTTCGTGTACAGTCAACGAATAATCCAGCGACGCCCGCACGCACCAATTTAAACAACCAAGCGGATCCAACGGTGCAGCCAATTAACGCGTCGCTCTGTTGTGCCTTTAGGTGAAATCCGAACAAGTAATGTTTTCTCGGAGGTCCGTAACAAGCTTCTCCTCCTACTCGCATATAAATAGTAAATTTTACCATTTCACTTTATTCATCTCTTCAGTTTGACCTGTCAACTTGAGATCATGCCACCCAAAGTCGGATCCAAAGGCGCCAAGAAAGCAGTCACCAAGGCCAAGACACCGAGGAGCACAGACAAGAAAAGGAGGAAGAGGAGGAGGGAATCTTATGCCATTTACATCTACAAAGTCCTAAAGCAGGTGCACCCTGACACTGGTGTTTCCAGCAAGGCCATGAGCATAATGAACTCCTTCGTCAACGATATCTTTGAGAGAATCGCTGCCGAAGCCTCTCGTTTGGCCCACTACAACAAGCGATCTACAATCACAAGCAGAGAGGTCCAGACTGCTGTCCGTCTCCTTCTGCCCGGTGAACTGGCCAAGCACGCCGTATCTGAGGGCACCAAAGCCGTCACCAAGTACACCAGCAGCAAATAATCTCATTTTGCAAGTACACACACCAAACGGCCCTTTTAAGGGCCAACTAATTTTTTAGAAAAGATACCTTCATATTACATGCGTTATTGAGACACAAATAATATGTACGAGTGTTACAATGTGAATGCATGTGCTCGTAAAAGTGGCAAACGTATAAAAATCCCACATTGTTTACAACTGATTATAATAACAGAAGTAGGATAAATAAAGAAATACAAGTAGGTATTATTATATGAATGAGAGCCAAATTTTATTCACAAATAACTTGAATGTACAACCAAGCATATATCTGAAATAACTGTATCTTCAAATATAAATAAAATACAAGCATGCGAGGTCCATCTGATGTACACAAAATCCTGGTTCATTTGTCCTCTGTATACTGAATTAATTATCAGCGTACATTATATAATTGATAATAAAGTATCTCAATTCAGCTAATATCAATGAAACAGATAAATAAATTCAAGACCCCCCCCCCCCCCTCCCCTTTCTTTGACATTGACATATTGGAATTTTCAATCAGTAATTATACATCAATAAAAGTGCAATGACCAAAATGCGATAATTATACATTGACAATTAATTGTCTAACATTAGTCATAATTGTTAAACAAGAAAAAAAAGCATGTCACTCAGCGCCAGTTGGTACCTGTCATTGTCGGTAGATCGATCCCTCAAAATAATACTCAAGACAGCAGCATTATTATTTTAATATATGATTATAATAATAAAAAAAAATTAAATAATATATACTGTTTGTGTGTGTTTATTCAATATTTCTTGTCCAAACCTAAATTCAATACATATTTGTTGCTCTGTATATAGTTTTGAGGAAATATTACGACATAAAGGGTCTTACTCTGTTATTGTTGTGTATTTATTTTACCACTTACAACCATTCTGTATTCAACTTTGTACAGTGAATATCTGTATAACAAGTACTCAGTAAGTAAATGTCTGTCTTAACGATGTTTTAGAGGCATCTTTTCGAAAAATTTGGGTGGCCGTGATAACGGCCGTTTGTGTTTGTTTTAAACTTCTGTCTTGACTGTCAAACTGAATTCTTTAGCCTCCAAATCCGTACAGGGTGCGTCCTTGGCGTTTCAAGGCGTAGACCACGTCCATAGCTGTGACGGTCTTTCTCTTGGCATGCTCCGTGTAGGTTACAGCATCTCGGATCACGTTCTCCAAGAAAACCTTAAGAACTCCACGAGTTTCCTCGTAGATGAGACCGGAAATACGTTTGACACCACCACGGCGAGCAAGACGGCGTATGGCTGGCTTGGTGATACCCTGGATGTTGTCTCTCAAGACTTTTCTGTGTCGCTTAGCGCCTCCTTTTCCAAGACCTTTTCCTCCTTTGCCACGTCCAGACATGTTATAAGTTCAGTCAGTAGTACTGTTCTGATGAACTGATCATGCGTAATTGCCTAATTTATAGTCCAAATTGAGGACCCGTGAGAGCGCACGATGCTTTGAAAAGTTCGGAACGTTACCAAAGCGGTATTGTGACAAGCTTTACGATTGGTCAGCTTGGCATGATGGGAATGTTTACATTTCTTGCCCCACAGGAATTTTAACCACATTTAATTAATTTTGATTCTTTAATTTCTTCACATATAGGCAAGTTTATGTTCAATTTATTCACCTAAACCAAAATATTGGTACGTGGAGGTACATATATACATTTTATACAAACTGGTATACAAAACAACAACAAAAAAAAAAAAAAAAAAAAAACATGACAGAAAATGAATAAAAATGATAAAGAGAGAGAGGGGAATTATATCAAGCAGGACAGACAGCATCATAATTTTTTAGGATAAACATACACAATTTTTTGTTTTGTTGTTGTTATTTTTTTTATTTCAGTATTTTTTGCTTTGAGTTTAACAAAATAAATACCGTTGTTGCCGAATGATAATTAAAACGTGGGTGGGTGGGTGGGGATTAAGTTATTCAAAGGAAAGGGGTGTGACAGATAACACCGAAATAATACAAAATGTAGAAGCTGAATGAAACTTTTGATTCTCATTCATTTATGATATCTAGTTATAGATGTGATCATTTATTTGATTTCCTCTTTTCTCAGTTAATTTTCAAAGGCAACTTTAAGCAGTGACCAAACCGGCTTTATAAATGAGCCTTTTTCATTTTATTACACGCCACGTTAGAACGAATATCGTTATATTTGACGTTGTTTAGAAATCAATAAAAATCATACTTTGAATATAAATGAAATACGGAATTGCAGTTCTGAAATGCATGTACTCGCATATGTGCATAGCTGTAGAACTAATGAGATAAAGTTGTAATACTGTTATTATTTTTTGCTTCGACACATTCCATCATATTCTATTTAAATAATTGTGCTATTTTCTAATTTATTTCGCAAAATTCTTGAATGTATTCTAGAGGGGCAGGTTGATGGACTTGTACAAAATATAGTTTCAAGATGTGTAGACAACTTCTACAACAAATTGATGATGACAATAGTACTATGAAATTGTCTAGCATTGTGCTCTTTCATAATTTATGTAATTATATATATGCAAGGCACAGATATATTCACTGAAGGATGTATTGTGTCTCAACATTTTTTTTTTTTTTTTTTTTTTTTTTTCCAATTTGGGGGCATTGTTCGCTGAATTTGATAAAATTTATTAATTTCGGCCAAATAATTCAACATTATTTTCAGAGATGTTTCAACGTCTGAACAGAAGGCATCTTTTCGAAGAATGTAGGTGGCCGTGAAAACGGCCGTTTGCTTTAGGACTTGAAATACAGCTTAAAATTAAGCACGCTCTCCACGAATACGTCTGGCCAGCTGGATGTCTTTGGGCATGATGGTTACTCTCTTGGCGTGAATGGCGCACAGGTTGGTGTCCTCAAAGAGACCAACAAGGTAAGCTTCGCTTGCTTCCTGTAAAGCCATGACAGCTGAACTCTGGAAACGCAAGTCGGTCTTAAAATCCTGAGCGATTTCCCGGACCAAGCGCTGGAATGGCAGCTTCCTGATGAGAAGCTCAGTGCTCTTCTGGTATCTCCGAATTTCACGGAGGGCGACAGTTCCTGGCCTGTATCTATGCGGTTTCTTAACGCCACCCGTGGCTGGTGCGCTTTTACGAGCAGCTTTGGTAGCGAGCTGTTTTCTGGGGGCCTTGCCTCCTGTAGATTTTCGTGCCGTCTGCTTGGTACGTGCCATGCTATCTCCTCAGATTATTCAAACTCGAATGAATGAAGTGGCAGTGTTGCGCCGTGAACTTATATATCTTTGTAAGCTCAAGTTGAAAATCGCTGCGGTCTACCAGTCGGCTTAGTCGATTGGCTGGTGCCCGCAGTAACACTCGCTACGATTAGTCAGGTGAACGAGATGACCATTGGCTACGTCTGTAGGTAGTTTCAATCCACAGAATTGCCCCAAAAGAAAAAGAAAATCAAGTCGGTTTTTGACACATGATTTCACTGCAGATACATATAGTCAAATATTTTTTTTTTAAATATATATATGGTGAATAATGGGGATGAATGTAACGTCAATTGAATAGAAAATAGAATTATTTATTATATATATATACATATATTTTCAATTCGTTATTGAAGCAAAATGCATTTTCGAAAAATATATATTATATATTTCTTGTCATTATTTCCTCCTACCATTATCTGAACAAGCCCAGTAATATTACTAAGTATCATGATACTTGCAGATAATCAGAATGGTGCATATAGGATGAACAGGAATTACCCTGTTGCAAAAACAAGAACAAAACAAATAATACAAATAAATGAATAATTAATTAAATGAATGAATAATTAAATAAATGAATGAATGAATAAATGAAAAGAATAAATAAATGAAACGAATAAGAATGTATGTATCTGTCTTTCAATAGGTACGCATGAACTTTTATTCCATTCGTTCCACATTTGATTCCAAATAAAGTGGGGGGGAAAAAAAAGAAAAAAAAATATTAACAATAATAATAATAATAATAAATAAATAAATAAAATAAATTAATAAATAAAATTAAATAAAATAAAGAAAATTAATAATAATAATAAAACTTCAAAAAAAAGAAAAGAAAAAAAAATACTAGAATGATAACACTAATAATAATGGCCATATAGTTTGCGTAGGCGTTGTGATGTGGAAAAAGTAAAATTTTATTTACTTGAGGGAGGGTATGTAAACAAAATAAAAACTGACTTTTGTTTCTTCTTCTTCTCAGAAACAGCATGTTAATATTATCATGACTTTGTAATTTGCTTCCAGTCGAAGACAAATAAACTATGTGTAATAGGTAAGTGTACTTCTTGTTTATTCATTTTGTGTTTCCATTAGTACATGTATGTAATAGAGGCATCTTTTCTAAAAATGTTGGTAGCCCTGAAAAGGGCTTTTGTAATTGGTTTAAGACAATTGGCAGCCTACGCCTTGGTGGCTTTCTTTGGGGTTTTTGACTTCTTGGCTGTGGCTTTCTTGGGCGCTTTGGTTTTCGTAGGCTTTGGAGCTGCCTTGGCTTTCTTGGGAGACTTAGTAGCTGCTTTCTTCTTGGGAGACTCGGCCTTCTTGGGTGCTGCAGGTTTCTTAACAGCCTTTTTCTTTTCTGTTGGCTTTTTCTCCCCGGTTGTCTTCTTGGGTTTGGTCGTTTTCTTGGGCTTGGCAGCCTTAGGTTTGGTGACTTTTTTGGTCTTGGGTTTCTTCTCCGTCTTGGGCTTCTCTCCCAGCTTGAAGGAACCACTGGCACCTGTACCCTTGGCCTGTTTGAGAACTCCCTTCTTGACTCCGTTCTTGAGGGCCATCTTCAGATGGGTGTTGACACTAGAGGCGTCATTACCGACTTTGTAGTTGCCCATGATGTACTTGAGAATAGCTTGTCTCGAGGAACCTCCGCGCTCCTTCAGGGCAGCCACAGCAGCGCTGATCATCTCGATGTACTTGGGATGGGCGGGGACCGTCTTGGGTTTGGAAACCTTCTTCTTGGCGGGGGATTTTGCTGGTGCGGCGTCTGCCATAATTTTTTTGTCCTGTTTTCTACAACTGATGTGAACGACGTTATCGACGATAAGGAAATGAATGAAATCACCTCCGCCGATGGCCTTATTTGAGTGGCGGCGAGCGCGGACCTCCGTGAAAACTCCCCAATTGTCGACAGCGTAGAGGATTGAACTCGTCCAACTTTGTGTTTCAATACCTGTAATTTTTCCGATATTGTCCTCCCAATTTTACTTAATTTTCTCAAATATGTCACTGTGCGTTTTCTTGAAATATTTTCCTACATAACTGTTTCCGTTTAAGGTTCTTAATCTGTCATTTTAAAGGAGGAATTGTCTGTTGATTCTGAAAATGCGCTGTTCCCTGGAGCCCAGAAGCGACTAATTTTGATTAAAACACGAAAACAAGAGGAATAGAACACGAGTAAGGGATTGAAGTACTTACTACATTGCTATGCGATAAAACATACATGTACATTTCTTTCAATTGTCTTATATGTTACTTAAAATCCGAATGAAAATGCAAACATTCGGCACAAACACGCGCACAATGGATAGTGATGTGTGCCTTGCATTTCATATGAAATGGAGAGAAAAAAAACAAAACAAAAACAAAACAACAAAAAAAAAACAAACAAACAAACAAACAAAAGGGTCATATGAAGAGAAATCACGGAATCTCACAAATTGTTGAATGTTCAAATATATATCTAATATACTTTCTAGATCAGTGGATGTTCACCCCCTTAAAGGGACAACATATAATTTCTTTTCGAATATTTAAATACATGACACCTACTTTATAATTATAACACCGAGGACACCGGGAAGATCCAGACCGTACGTAACGTACCACATTCGGTGGTACAACGTCTGAATTTCTCAGTATAATTATATCATAAGAATATACATAACTGACATCCTTGTAAATTACATGAAAAAAAAAAAAAATCACATAAAAAGGGCGTGTATTTAATAATTGTAGAACACTCACTTAATTAGTAGTTATACATAAGAGAGAGACAGAGAGAGACGAACAAGGCGAATCATGGGAGTAGCTTATTCATTGATATTAATTTGTTTCTTGTAATTTACACACACAAATAATTGAGTACATGTAAATAAACAGAATGTGGTCAAAAGCCAATGTATTTAAAATCTATATCTTTCAAGTTGAACAAGACAACCAGTATATAATACAAGACAATACAATACATTGATACAAGCATCAAATTGGTTGCACACTTTCCACGTGCAGATCATGATTCCCTGCATCTATATGTCACGTGACGATGCAGATGTGCTGCACGGCGCAGTGATGGACATCGCAATAAATGTAAAGTGTTAAAAAAAATGTCGTTTAGTCATTCGCATCGGTAGTCTATTCGAAAGAAAATTTACTACCAGTGTTTAATTGTGTTAGTACTGTAAGTATCCGGAAACTGGCATCGAGTTGCTTTTATTCACTCTTATTATGGGAAGCACACTTTTTTGAATAAGAACATTCAAGACATAATATAAACCACATCTTCTTATTCTTATGAGATTCTTATATTCATCACTTTTATCTATTTTATCAATTAGGAATTTTGTCTAAATAATCATCATATAAAACAATAGCGAGGGGGGAAAAAAAAAGAAGAAGAAACATTAAGGATTTAACTGGAGTTACAGATCTTTTGAATATGTTAATAAAATAATGATCATATTTAAAAATATTTGTATTAAAGGAAAAAATTGAAAGTTAGATCGCCATGTTAGATGATTTCCGCAGTTTCTAGTCTTAATTGGTCAATGAAATGGGTTTTTTTTTTCTTTTCTTATCTCTTTGTTGAGTGAGCATTCAAGTAATAAGTGAGAATTCAACATTTGTACGCAGGCCTATAAGGTTTGGATTCAACTGCCTATAACGAGAAAGAAAAAACGTACATATACGAATATACATGCGAGTCAATTTTTAAATTTATTGCTTTTGTTATTGACTTAATACATTTATTTATCATTAAATATATAACACTTTCTTTGATGTTTGATCTCTGTTCTGTGTTGAAAATTATTGAATTCGTGTGTTTCTATTATTTTCTAGCTATAATAATTGTTTACGTTTCAACTCGTTTGTAATGTAGGTATCTTTTCGAAAAGCTTATGTGGCCGTGAAAACGGCCGTTTGGTTTTGTGCTGCACACAACACAACTATAGGATCTTTTTACTTGGCGGCTTTCTGTGTCTTTTTGGGAAGGAGCACCGCTTGGATGTTGGGCAGGACACCACCCTGCGCGATGGTCACGCCGGACAGGAGTTTGTTCAATTCTTCGTCGTTGCGGATGGCCAGCTGCAGATGACGGGGAATGATTCTGGTCTTTTTGTTGTCGCGGGCAGCGTTGCCTGCCAACTCCAAGACTTCTGCGGCCAAGTACTCAAGAACGGCAGCCAAGTACACGGGAGCGCCTGCTCCCACTCTCTCGGCGTAGTTGCCCTTTCTCAGCAGACGGTGAATACGACCCACGGGGAACTGCAGTCCGGCGCGGGAAGAACGGCTCTTGGCCTTCCCCTTCACTTTGCCTCCTTTGCCACGTCCAGACATTCTTAACGGTTATGTTCTTTCGTGTACAGTCAACGAATAATCCAGCGACGCCCGCACGCACCAATTTAAACAACCAAGCGGATCCAACGGTGCAGCCAATTAACGCGTCGCTCTGTTGTGCCTTTAGGTGAAATCCGAACAAGTAATGTTTTCTCAGAGGTCCGTAACAAGCTTCTCCTCCTACTCGCATATAAATAGTAAATTTTACCATTTCACTTTATTCATCTCTTCAGTTTGACCTGTCAACTTGAGATCATGCCACCCAAAGTCGGATCCAAAGGCGCCAAGAAAGCAGTCACCAAGGCCAAGACACCGAGGAGCACAGACAAGAAGAGGAGGAGGGAATCTTATGCCATTTACATCTACAAAGTCCTAAAGCAGGTGCACCCTGACACTGGTGTTTCCAGCAAGGCCATGAGCATAATGAACTCCTTCGTCAACGATATCTTTGAGAGAATCGCTGCCGAAGCCTCTCGTTTGGCCCACTACAACAAGCGATCTACAATCACAAGCAGAGAGGTCCAGACTGCTGTCCGTCTCCTTCTGCCCGGTGAACTGGCCAAGCACGCCGTATCTGAGGGCACCAAAGCCGTCACCAAGTACACCAGCAGCAAATAATCTCATTTTGCAAGTACACACACCAAACGGCCCTTTTAAGGGCCAACTAATTTTTTAGAAAAGATACCTTCATATTACATGCGTTATTGAGACACAAATAATATGTACGAGTGTTACAATGTGAATGCATGTGCTCGTAAAAGTGGCAAACGTATAAAAATCCCACATTGTTTACAACTGATTATAATAACAGAAGTAGGATAAATAAAGAAATACAAGTAGGTATTATTATATGAATGAGAGCCAAATTTTATTCACAAATAACTTGAATGTACAACCAAGCATATATCTGAAATAACTGTATCTTCAAATATAAATAAAATACAAGCATGCGAGGTCCATCTGATGTACACAAAATCCTGGTTCATTTGTCCTCTGTATACTGAATTAATTATCAGCGTACATTATATAATTGATAATAAAGTATCTCAATTCAGCTAATATCAATGAAACAGATAAATAAATTCAAGACCCCCCCCCTCCCCTTTCTTTGACATTGACATATTGGAATTTTCAATCAGTAATTATACATCAATAAAAGTGCAATGACCAAAATGCGATAATTATACATTGACAATTAATTGTCTAACATTAGTCATAATTGTTAAACAAGAAAAAAAAGCATGTCACTCAGCGCCAGTTGGTACCTGTCATTGTCGGTAGATCGATCCCTCAAAATAATACTCAAGACAGCAGCATTATTATTTTAATATATGATTATAATAATAAAAAAAAATTAAATAATATATACTGTTTGTGTGTGTTTATTCAATATTTCTTGTCCAAACCTAAATTCAATACATATTTGTTGCTCTGTATATAGTTTTGAGGAAATATTACGACATAAAGGGTCTTACTCTGTTATTGTTGTGTATTTATTTTACCACTTACAACCATTCTGTATTCAACTTTGTACAGTGAATATCTGTATAACAAGTACTCAGTAAGTAAATGTCTGTCTTAACGATGTTTTAGAGGCATCTTTTCGAAAAATTTGGGTGGCCGTGATAACGGCCGTTTGTGTTTGTTTTAAACTTCTGTCTTGACTGTCAAACTGAATTCTTTAGCCTCCAAATCCGTACAGGGTGCGTCCTTGGCGTTTCAAGGCGTAGACCACGTCCATAGCTGTGACGGTCTTTCTCTTGGCATGCTCCGTGTAGGTTACAGCATCTCGGATCACGTTCTCCAAGAAAACCTTAAGAACTCCACGAGTTTCCTCGTAGATGAGACCGGAAATACGTTTGACACCACCACGGCGAGCAAGACGGCGTATGGCTGGCTTGGTGATACCCTGGATGTTGTCTCTCAAGACTTTTCTGTGTCGCTTAGCGCCTCCTTTTCCAAGACCTTTTCCTCCTTTGCCACGTCCAGACATGTTATAAGTTCAGTCAGTAGTACTGTTCTGATGAACTGATCATGCGTAATTGCCTAATTTATAGTCCAAATTGAGGACCCGTGAGAGCGCACGATGCTTTGAAAAGTTCGGAACGTTACCAAAGCGGTATTGTGACAAGCTTTACGATTGGTCAGCTTGGCATGATGGGAATGTTTACATTTCTTGCCCCACAGGAATTTTAACCACATTTAATTAATTTTGATTCTTTAATTTCTTCACATATAGGCAAGTTTATGTTCAATTTATTCACCTAAACCAAAATATTGGTACGTGGAGGTACATATATACATTTTATACAAACTGGTATACAAAACAACAACAACAAAAAAAAAAAAAAAAAACATGACAGAAAATGAATAAAAATGATAAAGAGAGAGAGGGGAATTATATCAAGCAGGACAGACAGCATCATAATTTTTTAGGATAAACATACACAATTTTTTGTTTTGTTGTTGTTATTTTTTTTATTTCAGTATTTTTTGCTTTGAGTTTAACAAAATAAATACCGTTGTTGCCGAATGATAATTAAAACGTGGGTGGGTGGGTGGGGATTAAGTTATTCAAAGGAAAGGGGTGTGACAGATAACACCGAAATAATACAAAATGTAGAAGCTGAATGAAACTTTTGATTCTCAAAATATAGTTTCAAGATGTGTAGACAACTTCTACAACAAATTGATGATGACAATAGTACTATGAAATTGTCTAGCATTGTGCTCTTTCATAATTTATGTAATTATATATATGCAAGGCACAGATATATTCACTGAAGGATGTATTGTGTCTCAACATTTTTTTTTTTTTTTTTTTTTTTTTTTCCAATTTGGGGGCATTGTTCGCTGAATTTGATAAAATTTATTAATTTCGGCCAAATAATTCAACATTATTTTCAGAGATGTTTCAACGTCTGAACAGAAGGCATCTTTTCGAAGAATGTAGGTGGCCGTGAAAACGGCCGTTTGCTTTAGGACTTGAAATACAGCTTAAAATTAAGCACGCTCTCCACGAATACGTCTGGCCAGCTGGATGTCTTTGGGCATGATGGTTACTCTCTTGGCGTGAATGGCGCACAGGTTGGTGTCCTCAAAGAGACCAACAAGGTAAGCTTCGCTTGCTTCCTGTAAAGCCATGACAGCTGAACTCTGGAAACGCAAGTCGGTCTTAAAATCCTGAGCGATTTCCCGGACCAAGCGCTGGAATGGCAGCTTCCTGATGAGAAGCTCAGTGCTCTTCTGGTATCTCCGAATTTCACGGAGGGCGACAGTTCCTGGCCTGTATCTATGCGGTTTCTTAACGCCACCCGTGGCTGGTGCGCTTTTACGAGCAGCTTTGGTAGCGAGCTGTTTTCTGGGGGCCTTGCCTCCTGTAGATTTTCGTGCCGTCTGCTTGGTACGTGCCATGCTATCTCCTCAGATTATTCAAACTCGAATGAATGAAGTGGCAGTGTTGCGCCGTGAACTTATATATCTTTGTAAGCTCAAGTTGAAAATCGCTGCGGTCTACCAGTCGGCTTAGTCGATTGGCTGGTGCCCGCAGTAACACTCGCTACGATTAGTCAGGTGAACGAGATGACCATTGGCTACGTCTGTAGGTAGTTTCAATCCACAGAATTGCCCCAAAAGAAAAAGAAAATCAAGTCGGTTTTTGACACATGATTTCACTGCAGATACATATAGTCAAATATTTTTTTTTTAAATATATATATGGTGAATAATGGGGATGAATGTAACGTCAATTGAATAGAAAATAGAATTATTTATTATATATATATACATATATTTTCAATTCGTTATTGAAGCAAAATGCATTTTCGAAAAATATATATTATATATTTCTTGTCATTATTTCCTCCTACCATTATCTGAACAAGCCCAGTAATATTACTAAGTATCATGATACTTGCAGATAATCAGAATGGTGCATATAGGATGAACAGGAATTACCCTGTTGCAAAAACAAGAACAAAACAAATAATACAAATAAATGAATAATTAATTAAATGAATGAATAATTAAATAAATGAATGAATGAATAAATGAAAAGAATAAATAAATGAAACGAATAAATGTATCTGTCTTTCAATAGGTACGCATGAACTTTTATTCCATTCGTTCCACATTTGATTCCAAATAAAGTGGGGGGGAAAAAAAAGAAAAAAAAATATTAACAATAATAATAATAATAATAAATAAATAAATAAAATAAATTAATAAATAAAATTAAATAAAATAAAGAAAATTAATAATAATAATAAAACTTCAAAAAAAAGAAAAGAAAAAAAAATACTAGAATGATAACACTAATAATAATGGCCATATAGTTTGCGTAGGCGTTGTGATGTGGAAAAAGTAAAATTTTATTTACTTGAGGGAGGGTATGTAAACAAAATAAAAACTGACTTTTGTTTCTTCTTCTTCTCAGAAACAGCATGTTAATATTATCATGACTTTGTAATTTGCTTCCAGTCGAAGACAAATAAACTATGTGTAATAGGTAAGTGTACTTCTTGTTTATTCATTTTGTGTTTCCATTAGTACATGTATGTAATAGAGGCATCTTTTCTAAAAATGTTGGTAGCCCTGAAAAGGGCTTTTGTAATTGGTTTAAGACAATTGGCAGCCTACGCCTTGGTGGCTTTCTTTGGGGTTTTTGACTTCTTGGCTGTGGCTTTCTTGGGCGCTTTGGTTTTCGTAGGCTTTGGAGCTGCCTTGGCTTTCTTGGGAGACTTAGTAGCTGCTTTCTTCTTGGGAGACTCGGCCTTCTTGGGTGCTGCAGGTTTCTTAACAGCCTTTTTCTTTTCTGTTGGCTTTTTCTCCCCGGTTGTCTTCTTGGGTTTGGTCGTTTTCTTGGGCTTGGCAGCCTTAGGTTTGGTGACTTTTTTGGTCTTGGGTTTCTTCTCCGTCTTGGGCTTCTCTCCCAGCTTGAAGGAACCACTGGCACCTGTACCCTTGGCCTGTTTGAGAACTCCCTTCTTGACTCCGTTCTTGAGGGCCATCTTCAGATGGGTGTTGA
Source organism: Saccostrea echinata (assembly GCF_033153115.1). Taxonomy (NCBI): domain Eukaryota; kingdom Metazoa; phylum Mollusca; class Bivalvia; order Ostreida; family Ostreidae; genus Saccostrea; species Saccostrea echinata. The sequence goes on from NW_026889778.1 coordinate 44,853,129, forward strand.
CACTAGAGGCGTCATTACCGACTTTGTAGTTGCCCATGATGTACTTGAGAATAGCTTGTCTCGAGGAACCTCCGCGCTCCTTCAGGGCAGCCACAGCAGCGCTGATCATCTCGATGTACTTGGGATGGGCGGGGACCGTCTTGGGTTTGGAAACCTTCTTCTTGGCGGGGGATTTTGCTGGTGCGGCGTCTGCCATAATTTTTTTGTCCTGTTTTCTACAACTGATGTGAACGACGTTATCGACGATAAGGAAATGAATGAAATCACCTCCGCCGATGGCCTTATTTGAGTGGCGGCGAGCGCGGACCTCCGTGAAAACTCCCCAATTGTCGACAGCGTAGAGGATTGAACTCGTCCAACTTTGTGTTTCAATACCTGTAATTTTTCCGATATTGTCCTCCCAATTTTACTTAATTTTCTCAAATATGTCACTGTGCGTTTTCTTGAAATATTTTCCTACATAACTGTTTCCGTTTAAGGTTCTTAATCTGTCATTTTAAAGGAGGAATTGTCTGTTGATTCTGAAAATGCGCTGTTCCCTGGAGCCCAGAAGCGACTAATTTTGATTAAAACACGAAAACAAGAGGAATAGAACACGAGTAAGGGATTGAAGTACTTACTACATTGCTATGCGATAAAACATACATGTACATTTCTTTCAATTGTCTTATATGTTACTTAAAATCCGAATGAAAATGCAAACATTCGGCACAAACACGCGCACAATGGATAGTGATGTGTGCCTTGCATTTCATATGAAATGGAGAGAAAAAAAACAAAACAAAAACAAAACAACAAAAAAAAAAACAAACAAACAAACAAACAAAAGGGTCATATGAAGAGAAATCACGGAATCTCACAAATTGTTGAATGTTCAAATATATATCTAATATACTTTCTAGATCAGTGGATGTTCACCCCCTTAAAGGGACAACATATAATTTCTTTTCGAATATTTAAATACATGACACCTACTTTATAATTATAACACCGAGGACACCGGGAAGATCCAGACCGTACGTAACGTACCACATTCGGTGGTACAACGTCTGAATTTCTCAGTATAATTATATCATAAGAATATACATAACTGACATCCTTGTAAATTACATGAAAAAAAAAAAAATCACATAAAAAGGGCGTGTATTTAATAATTGTAGAACACTCACTTAATTAGTAGTTATACATAAGAGAGAGACAGAGAGAGACGAACAAGGCGAATCATGGGAGTAGCTTATTCATTGATATTAATTTGTTTCTTGTAATTTACACACACAAATAATTGAGTACATGTAAATAAACAGAATGTGGTCAAAAGCCAATGTATTTAAAATCTATATCTTTCAAGTTGAACAAGACAACCAGTATATAATACAAGACAATACAATACATTGATACAAGCATCAAATTGGTTGCACACTTTCCACGTGCAGATCATGATTCCCTGCATCTATATGTCACGTGACGATGCAGATGTGCTGCACGGCGCAGTGATGGACATCGCAATAAATGTAAAGTGTTAAAAAAAATGTCGTTTAGTCATTCGCATCGGTAGTCTATTCGAAAGAAAATTTACTACCAGTGTTTAATTGTGTTAGTACTGTAAGTATCCGGAAACTGGCATCGAGTTGCTTTTATTCACTCTTATTATGGGAAGCACACTTTTTTGAATAAGAACATTCAAGACATAATATAAACCACATCTTCTTATTCTTATGAGATTCTTATATTCATCACTTTTATCTATTTTATCAATTAGGAATTTTGTCTAAATAATCATCATATAAAACAATAGCGAGGGGGAAAAAAAAAAGAAGAAGAAACATTAAGGATTTAACTGGAGTTACAGATCTTTTGAATATGTTAATAAAATAATGATCATATTTAAAAATATTTGTATTAAAGGAAAAAATTGAAAGTTAGATCGCCATGTTAGATGATTTCCGCAGTTTCTAGTCTTAATTGGTCAATGAAATGGGTTTTTTTTTTCTTTTCTTATCTCTTTGTTGAGTGAGCATTCAAGTAATAAGTGAGAATTCAACATTTGTACGCAGGCCTATAAGGTTTGGATTCAACTGCCTATAACGAGAAAGAAAAAACGTACATATACGAATATACATGCGAGTCAATTTTTAAATTTATTGCTTTTGTTATTGACTTAATACATTTATTTATCATTAAATATATAACACTTTCTTTGATGTTTGATCTCTGTTCTGTGTTGAAAATTATTGAATTCGTGTGTTTCTATTATTTTCTAGCTATAATAATTGTTTACGTTTCAACTCGTTTGTAATGTAGGTATCTTTTCGAAAAGCTTATGTGGCCGTGAAAACGGCCGTTTGGTTTTGTGCTGCACACAACACAACTATAGGATCTTTTTACTTGGCGGCTTTCTGTGTCTTTTTGGGAAGGAGCACCGCTTGGATGTTGGGCAGGACACCACCCTGCGCGATGGTCACGCCGGACAGGAGTTTGTTCAATTCTTCGTCGTTGCGGATGGCCAGCTGCAGATGACGGGGAATGATTCTGGTCTTTTTGTTGTCGCGGGCAGCGTTGCCTGCCAACTCCAAGACTTCTGCGGCCAAGTACTCAAGAACGGCAGCCAAGTACACGGGAGCGCCTGCTCCCACTCTCTCGGCGTAGTTGCCCTTTCTCAGCAGACGGTGAATACGACCCACGGGGAACTGCAGTCCGGCGCGGGAAGAACGGCTCTTGGCCTTCCCCTTCACTTTGCCTCCTTTGCCACGTCCAGACATTCTTAACGGTTATGTTCTTTCGTGTACAGTCAACGAATAATCCAGCGACGCCCGCACGCACCAATTTAAACAACCAAGCGGATCCAACGGTGCAGCCAATTAACGCGTCGCTCTGTTGTGCCTTTAGGTGAAATCCGAACAAGTAATGTTTTCTCGGAGGTCCGTAACAAGCTTCTCCTCCTACTCGCATATAAATAGTAAATTTTACCATTTCACTTTATTCATCTCTTCAGTTTGACCTGTCAACTTGAGATCATGCCACCCAAAGTCGGATCCAAAGGCGCCAAGAAAGCAGTCACCAAGGCCAAGACACCGAGGAGCACAGACAAGAAAAGGAGGAAGAGGAGGAGGGAATCTTATGCCATTTACATCTACAAAGTCCTAAAGCAGGTGCACCCTGACACTGGTGTTTCCAGCAAGGCCATGAGCATAATGAACTCCTTCGTCAACGATATCTTTGAGAGAATCGCTGCCGAAGCCTCTCGTTTGGCCCACTACAACAAGCGATCTACAATCACAAGCAGAGAGGTCCAGACTGCTGTCCGTCTCCTTCTGCCCGGTGAACTGGCCAAGCACGCCGTATCTGAGGGCACCAAAGCCGTCACCAAGTACACCAGCAGCAAATAATCTCATTTTGCAAGTACACACACCAAACGGCCCTTTTAAGGGCCAACTAATTTTTTAGAAAAGATACCTTCATATTACATGCGTTATTGAGACACAAATAATATGTACGAGTGTTACAATGTGAATGCATGTGCTCGTAAAAGTGGCAAACGTATAAAAATCCCACATTGTTTACAACTGATTATAATAACAGAAGTAGGATAAATAAAGAAATACAAGTAGGTATTATTATATGAATGAGAGCCAAATTTTATTCACAAATAACTTGAATGTACAACCAAGCATATATCTGAAATAACTGTATCTTCAAATATAAATAAAATACAAGCATGCGAGGTCCATCTGATGTACACAAAATCCTGGTTCATTTGTCCTCTGTATACTGAATTAATTATCAGCGTACATTATATAATTGATAATAAAGTATCTCAATTCAGCTAATATCAATGAAACAGATAAATAAATTCAAGACCCCCCCCCCTCCCCTTTCTTTGACATTGACATATTGGAATTTTCAATCAGTAATTATACATCAATAAAAGTGCAATGACCAAAATGCGATAATTATACATTGACAATTAATTGTCTAACATTAGTCATAATTGTTAAACAAGAAAAAAAAGCATGTCACTCAGCGCCAGTTGGTACCTGTCATTGTCGGTAGATCGATCCCTCAAAATAATACTCAAGACAGCAGCATTATTATTTTAATATATGATTATAATAATAAAAAAAAATTAAATAATATATACTGTTTGTGTGTGTTTATTCAATATTTCTTGTCCAAACCTAAATTCAATACATATTTGTTGCTCTGTATATAGTTTTGAGGAAATATTACGACATAAAGGGTCTTACTCTGTTATTGTTGTGTATTTATTTTACCACTTACAACCATTCTGTATTCAACTTTGTACAGTGAATATCTGTATAACAAGTACTCAGTAAGTAAATGTCTGTCTTAACGATGTTTTAGAGGCATCTTTTCGAAAAATTTGGGTGGCCGTGATAACGGCCGTTTGTGTTTGTTTTAAACTTCTGTCTTGACTGTCAAACTGAATTCTTTAGCCTCCAAATCCGTACAGGGTGCGTCCTTGGCGTTTCAAGGCGTAGACCACGTCCATAGCTGTGACGGTCTTTCTCTTGGCATGCTCCGTGTAGGTTACAGCATCTCGGATCACGTTCTCCAAGAAAACCTTAAGAACTCCACGAGTTTCCTCGTAGATGAGACCGGAAATACGTTTGACACCACCACGGCGAGCAAGACGGCGTATGGCTGGCTTGGTGATACCCTGGATGTTGTCTCTCAAGACTTTTCTGTGTCGCTTAGCGCCTCCTTTTCCAAGACCTTTTCCTCCTTTGCCACGTCCAGACATGTTATAAGTTCAGTCAGTAGTACTGTTCTGATGAACTGATCATGCGTAATTGCCTAATTTATAGTCCAAATTGAGGACCCGTGAGAGCGCACGATGCTTTGAAAAGTTCGGAACGTTACCAAAGCGGTATTGTGACAAGCTTTACGATTGGTCAGCTTGGCATGATGGGAATGTTTACATTTCTTGCCCCACAGGAATTTTAACCACATTTAATTAATTTTGATTCTTTAATTTCTTCACATATAGGCAAGTTTATGTTCAATTTATTCACCTAAACCAAAATATTGGTACGTGGAGGTACATATATACATTTTATACAAACTGGTATACAAAACAACAACAACAAAAAAAAAAAAAAAAACATGACAGAAAATGAATAAAAATGATAAAGAGAGAGAGGGGAATTATATCAAGCAGGACAGACAGCATCATAATTTTTTAGGATAAACATACACAATTTTTTGTTTTGTTGTTGTTATTTTTTTTATTTCAGTATTTTTTGCTTTGAGTTTAACAAAATAAATACCGTTGTTGCCGAATGATAATTAAAACGTGGGTGGGTGGGTGGGGATTAAGTTATTCAAAGGAAAGGGGTGTGACAGATAACACCGAAATAATACAAAATGTAGAAGCTGAATGAAACTTTTGATTCTCATTCATTTATGATATCTAGTTATAGATGTGATCATTTATTTGATTTCCTCTTTTCTCAGTTAATTTTCAAAGGCAACTTTAAGCAGTGACCAAACCGGCTTTATAAATGAGCCTTTTTCATTTTATTACACGCCACGTTAGAACGAATATCGTTATATTTGACGTTGTTTAGAAATCAATAAAAATCATACTTTGAATATAAATGAAATACGGAATTGCAGTTCTGAAATGCATGTACTCGCATATGTGCATAGCTGTAGAACTAATGAGATAAAGTTGTAATACTGTTATTATTTTTTGCTTCGACACATTCCATCATATTCTATTTAAATAATTGTGCTATTTTCTAATTTATTTCGCAAAATTCTTGAATGTATTCTAGAGGGGCAGGTTGATGGACTTGTACAAAATATAGTTTCAAGATGTGTAGACAACTTCTACAACAAATTGATGATGACAATAGTACTATGAAATTGTCTAGCATTGTGCTCTTTCATAATTTATGTAATTATATATATGCAAGGCACAGATATATTCACTGAAGGATGTATTGTGTCTCAACATTTTTTTTTTTTTTTTTTTTTTTTTTTTTCCAATTTGGGGGCATTGTTCGCTGAATTTGATAAAATTTATTAATTTCGGCCAAATAATTCAACATTATTTTCAGAGATGTTTCAACGTCTGAACAGAAGGCATCTTTTCGAAGAATGTAGGTGGCCGTGAAAACGGCCGTTTGCTTTAGGACTTGAAATACAGCTTAAAATTAAGCACGCTCTCCACGAATACGTCTGGCCAGCTGGATGTCTTTGGGCATGATGGTTACTCTCTTGGCGTGAATGGCGCACAGGTTGGTGTCCTCAAAGAGACCAACAAGGTAAGCTTCGCTTGCTTCCTGTAAAGCCATGACAGCTGAACTCTGGAAACGCAAGTCGGTCTTAAAATCCTGAGCGATTTCCCGGACCAAGCGCTGGAATGGCAGCTTCCTGATGAGAAGCTCAGTGCTCTTCTGGTATCTCCGAATTTCACGGAGGGCGACAGTTCCTGGCCTGTATCTATGCGGTTTCTTAACGCCACCCGTGGCTGGTGCGCTTTTACGAGCAGCTTTGGTAGCGAGCTGTTTTCTGGGGGCCTTGCCTCCTGTAGATTTTCGTGCCGTCTGCTTGGTACGTGCCATGCTATCTCCTCAGATTATTCAAACTCGAATGAATGAAGTGGCAGTGTTGCGCCGTGAACTTATATATCTTTGTAAGCTCAAGTTGAAAATCGCTGCGGTCTACCAGTCGGCTTAGTCGATTGGCTGGTGCCCGCAGTAACACTCGCTACGATTAGTCAGGTGAACGAGATGACCATTGGCTACGTCTGTAGGTAGTTTCAATCCACAGAATTGCCCCAAAAGAAAAAGAAAATCAAGTCGGTTTTTGACACATGATTTCACTGCAGATACATATAGTCAAATATTTTTTTTTTAAATATATATATGGTGAATAATGGGGATGAATGTAACGTCAATTGAATAGAAAATAGAATTATTTATTATATATATATACATATATTTTCAATTCGTTATTGAAGCAAAATGCATTTTCGAAAAATATATATTATATATTTCTTGTCATTATTTCCTCCTACCATTATCTGAACAAGCCCAGTAATATTACTAAGTATCATGATACTTGCAGATAATCAGAATGGTGCATATAGGATGAACAGGAATTACCCTGTTGCAAAAACAAGAACAAAACAAATAATACAAATAAATGAATAATTAATTAAATGAATGAATAATTAAATAAATGAATGAATGAATAAATGAAAAGAATAAATAAATGAAACGAATAAGAATGTATGTATCTGTCTTTCAATAGGTACGCATGAACTTTTATTCCATTCGTTCCACATTTGATTCCAAATAAAGTGGGGGGGAAAAAAAAGAAAAAAAAATATTAACAATAATAATAATAATAATAAATAAATAAATAAAATAAATTAATAAATAAAATTAAATAAAATAAAGAAAATTAATAATAATAATAAAACTTCAAAAAAAAGAAAAGAAAAAAAAATACTAGAATGATAACACTAATAATAATGGCCATATAGTTTGCGTAGGCGTTGTGATGTGGAAAAAGTAAAATTTTATTTACTTGAGGGAGGGTATGTAAACAAAATAAAAACTGACTTTTGTTTCTTCTTCTTCTCAGAAACAGCATGTTAATATTATCATGACTTTGTAATTTGCTTCCAGTCGAAGACAAATAAACTATGTGTAATAGGTAAGTGTACTTCTTGTTTATTCATTTTGTGTTTCCATTAGTACATGTATGTAATAGAGGCATCTTTTCTAAAAATGTTGGTAGCCCTGAAAAGGGCTTTTGTAATTGGTTTAAGACAATTGGCAGCCTACGCCTTGGTGGCTTTCTTTGGGGTTTTTGACTTCTTGGCTGTGGCTTTCTTGGGCGCTTTGGTTTTCGTAGGCTTTGGAGCTGCCTTGGCTTTCTTGGGAGACTTAGTAGCTGCTTTCTTCTTGGGAGACTCGGCCTTCTTGGGTGCTGCAGGTTTCTTAACAGCCTTTTTCTTTTCTGTTGGCTTTTTCTCCCCGGTTGTCTTCTTGGGTTTGGTCGTTTTCTTGGGCTTGGCAGCCTTAGGTTTGGTGACTTTTTTGGTCTTGGGTTTCTTCTCCGTCTTGGGCTTCTCTCCCAGCTTGAAGGAACCACTGGCACCTGTACCCTTGGCCTGTTTGAGAACTCCCTTCTTGACTCCGTTCTTGAGGGCCATCTTCAGATGGGTGTTGACACTAGAGGCGTCATTACCGACTTTGTAGTTGCCCATGATGTACTTGAGAATAGCTTGTCTCGAGGAACCTCCGCGCTCCTTCAGGGCAGCCACAGCAGCGCTGATCATCTCGATGTACTTGGGATGGGCGGGGACCGTCTTGGGTTTGGAAACCTTCTTCTTGGCGGGGGATTTTGCTGGTGCGGCGTCTGCCATAATTTTTTTGTCCTGTTTTCTACAACTGATGTGAACGACGTTATCGACGATAAGGAAATGAATGAAATCACCTCCGCCGATGGCCTTATTTGAGTGGCGGCGAGCGCGGACCTCCGTGAAAACTCCCCAATTGTCGACAGCGTAGAGGATTGAACTCGTCCAACTTTGTGTTTCAATACCTGTAATTTTTCCGATATTGTCCTCCCAATTTTACTTAATTTTCTCAAATATGTCACTGTGCGTTTTCTTGAAATATTTTCCTACATAACTGTTTCCGTTTAAGGTTCTTAATCTGTCATTTTAAAGGAGGAATTGTCTGTTGATTCTGAAAATGCGCTGTTCCCTGGAGCCCAGAAGCGACTAATTTTGATTAAAACACGAAAACAAGAGGAATAGAACACGAGTAAGGGATTGAAGTACTTACTACATTGCTATGCGATAAAACATACATGTACATTTCTTTCAATTGTCTTATATGTTACTTAAAATCCGAATGAAAATGCAAACATTCGGCACAAACACGCGCACAATGGATAGTGATGTGTGCCTTGCATTTCATATGAAATGGAGAGAAAAAAAACAAAACAAAAACAAAACAACAAAAAAAAAAACAAACAAACAAACAAACAAAAGGGTCATATGAAGAGAAATCACGGAATCTCACAAATTGTTGAATGTTCAAATATATATCTAATATACTTTCTAGATCAGTGGATGTTCACCCCCTTAAAGGGACAACATATAATTTCTTTTCGAATATTTAAATACATGACACCTACTTTATAATTATAACACCGAGGACACCGGGAAGATCCAGACCGTACGTAACGTACCACATTCGGTGGTACAACGTCTGAATTTCTCAGTATAATTATATCATAAGAATATACATAACTGACATCCTTGTAAATTACATGAAAAAAAAAAAAATCACATAAAAAGGGCGTGTATTTAATAATTGTAGAACACTCACTTAATTAGTAGTTATACATAAGAGAGAGACAGAGAGAGACGAACAAGGCGAATCATGGGAGTAGCTTATTCATTGATATTAATTTGTTTCTTGTAATTTACACACACAAATAATTGAGTACATGTAAATAAACAGAATGTGGTCAAAAGCCAATGTATTTAAAATCTATATCTTTCAAGTTGAACAAGACAACCAGTATATAATACAAGACAATACAATACATTGATACAAGCATCAAATTGGTTGCACACTTTCCACGTGCAGATCATGATTCCCTGCATCTATATGTCACGTGACGATGCAGATGTGCTGCACGGCGCAGTGATGGACATCGCAATAAATGTAAAGTGTTAAAAAAAATGTCGTTTAGTCATTCGCATCGGTAGTCTATTCGAAAGAAAATTTACTACCAGTGTTTAATTGTGTTAGTACTGTAAGTATCCGGAAACTGGCATCGAGTTGCTTTTATTCACTCTTATTATGGGAAGCACACTTTTTTGAATAAGAACATTCAAGACATAATATAAACCACATCTTCTTATTCTTATGAGATTCTTATATTCATCACTTTTATCTATTTTATCAATTAGGAATTTTGTCTAAATAATCATCATATAAAACAATAGCGAGGGGGAAAAAAAAAAGAAGAAGAAACATTAAGGATTTAACTGGAGTTACAGATCTTTTGAATATGTTAATAAAATAATGATCATATTTAAAAATATTTGTATTAAAGGAAAAAATTGAAAGTTAGATCGCCATGTTAGATGATTTCCGCAGTTTCTAGTCTTAATTGGTCAATGAAATGGGTTTTTTTTTTCTTTTCTTATCTCTTTGTTGAGTGAGCATTCAAGTAATAAGTGAGAATTCAACATTTGTACGCAGGCCTATAAGGTTTGGATTCAACTGCCTATAACGAGAAAGAAAAAACGTACATATACGAATATACATGCGAGTCAATTTTTAAATTTATTGCTTTTGTTATTGACTTAATACATTTATTTATCATTAAATATATAACACTTTCTTTGATGTTTGATCTCTGTTCTGTGTTGAAAATTATTGAATTCGTGTGTTTCTATTATTTTCTAGCTATAATAATTGTTTACGTTTCAACTCGTTTGTAATGTAGGTATCTTTTCGAAAAGCTTATGTGGCCGTGAAAACGGCCGTTTGGTTTTGTGCTGCACACAACACAACTATAGGATCTTTTTACTTGGCGGCTTTCTGTGTCTTTTTGGGAAGGAGCACCGCTTGGATGTTGGGCAGGACACCACCCTGCGCGATGGTCACGCCGGACAGGAGTTTGTTCAATTCTTCGTCGTTGCGGATGGCCAGCTGCAGATGACGGGGAATGATTCTGGTCTTTTTGTTGTCGCGGGCAGCGTTGCCTGCCAACTCCAAGACTTCTGCGGCCAAGTACTCAAGAACGGCAGCCAAGTACACGGGAGCGCCTGCTCCCACTCTCTCGGCGTAGTTGCCCTTTCTCAGCAGACGGTGAATACGACCCACGGGGAACTGCAGTCCGGCGCGGGAAGAACGGCTCTTGGCCTTCCCCTTCACTTTGCCTCCTTTGCCACGTCCAGACATTCTTAACGGTTATGTTCTTTCGTGTACAGTCAACGAATAATCCAGCGACGCCCGCACGCACCAATTTAAACAACCAAGCGGATCCAACGGTGCAGCCAATTAACGCGTCGCTCTGTTGTGCCTTTAGGTGAAATCCGAACAAGTAATGTTTTCTCGGAGGTCCGTAACAAGCTTCTCCTCCTACTCGCATATAAATAGTAAATTTTACCATTTCACTTTATTCATCTCTTCAGTTTGACCTGTCAACTTGAGATCATGCCACCCAAAGTCGGATCCAAAGGCGCCAAGAAAGCAGTCACCAAGGCCAAGACACCGAGGAGCACAGACAAGAAAAGGAGGAAGAGGAGGAGGGAATCTTATGCCATTTACATCTACAAAGTCCTAAAGCAGGTGCACCCTGACACTGGTGTTTCCAGCAAGGCCATGAGCATAATGAACTCCTTCGTCAACGATATCTTTGAGAGAATCGCTGCCGAAGCCTCTCGTTTGGCCCACTACAACAAGCGATCTACAATCACAAGCAGAGAGGTCCAGACTGCTGTCCGTCTCCTTCTGCCCGGTGAACTGGCCAAGCACGCCGTATCTGAGGGCACCAAAGCCGTCACCAAGTACACCAGCAGCAAATAATCTCATTTTGCAAGTACACACACCAAACGGCCCTTTTAAGGGCCAACTAATTTTTTAGAAAAGATACCTTCATATTACATGCGTTATTGAGACACAAATAATATGTACGAGTGTTACAATGTGAATGCATGTGCTCGTAAAAGTGGCAAACGTATAAAAATCCCACATTGTTTACAACTGATTATAATAACAGAAGTAGGATAAATAAAGAAATACAAGTAGGTATTATTATATGAATGAGAGCCAAATTTTATTCACAAATAACTTGAATGTACAACCAAGCATATATCTGAAATAACTGTATCTTCAAATATAAATAAAATACAAGCATGCGAGGTCCATCTGATGTACACAAAATCCTGGTTCATTTGTCCTCTGTATACTGAATTAATTATCAGCGTACATTATATAATTGATAATAAAGTATCTCAATTCAGCTAATATCAATGAAACAGATAAATAAATTCAAGACCCCCCCCCCTCCCCTTTCTTTGACATTGACATATTGGAATTTTCAATCAGTAATTATACATCAATAAAAGTGCAATGACCAAAATGCGATAATTATACATTGACAATTAATTGTCTAACATTAGTCATAATTGTTAAACAAGAAAAAAAAGCATGTCACTCAGCGCCAGTTGGTACCTGTCATTGTCGGTAGATCGATCCCTCAAAATAATACTCAAGACAGCAGCATTATTATTTTAATATATGATTATAATAATAAAAAAAAATTAAATAATATATACTGTTTGTGTGTGTTTATTCAATATTTCTTGTCCAAACCTAAATTCAATACATATTTGTTGCTCTGTATATAGTTTTGAGGAAATATTACGACATAAAGGGTCTTACTCTGTTATTGTTGTGTATTTATTTTACCACTTACAACCATTCTGTATTCAACTTTGTACAGTGAATATCTGTATAACAAGTACTCAGTAAGTAAATGTCTGTCTTAACGATGTTTTAGAGGCATCTTTTCGAAAAATTTGGGTGGCCGTGATAACGGCCGTTTGTGTTTGTTTTAAACTTCTGTCTTGACTGTCAAACTGAATTCTTTAGCCTCCAAATCCGTACAGGGTGCGTCCTTGGCGTTTCAAGGCGTAGACCACGTCCATAGCTGTGACGGTCTTTCTCTTGGCATGCTCCGTGTAGGTTACAGCATCTCGGATCACGTTCTCCAAGAAAACCTTAAGAACTCCACGAGTTTCCTCGTAGATGAGACCGGAAATACGTTTGACACCACCACGGCGAGCAAGACGGCGTATGGCTGGCTTGGTGATACCCTGGATGTTGTCTCTCAAGACTTTTCTGTGTCGCTTAGCGCCTCCTTTTCCAAGACCTTTTCCTCCTTTGCCACGTCCAGACATGTTATAAGTTCAGTCAGTAGTACTGTTCTGATGAACTGATCATGCGTAATTGCCTAATTTATAGTCCAAATTGAGGACCCGTGAGAGCGCACGATGCTTTGAAAAGTTCGGAACGTTACCAAAGCGGTATTGTGACAAGCTTTACGATTGGTCAGCTTGGCATGATGGGAATGTTTACATTTCTTGCCCCACAGGAATTTTAACCACATTTAATTAATTTTGATTCTTTAATTTCTTCACATATAGGCAAGTTTATGTTCAATTTATTCACCTAAACCAAAATATTGGTACGTGGAGGTACATATATACATTTTATACAAACTGGTATACAAAACAACAACAAAAAAAAAAAAAAAAAAAAACATGACAGAAAATGAATAAAAATGATAAAGAGAGAGAGGGGAATTATATCAAGCAGGACAGACAGCATCATAATTTTTTAGGATAAACATACACAATTTTTTGTTTTGTTGTTGTTATTTTTTTTATTTCAGTATTTTTTGCTTTGAGTTTAACAAAATAAATACCGTTGTTGCCGAATGATAATTAAAACGTGGGTGGGTGGGTGGGGATTAAGTTATTCAAAGGAAAGGGGTGTGACAGATAACACCGAAATAATACAAAATGTAGAAGCTGAATGAAACTTTTGATTCTCATTCATTTATGATATCTAGTTATAGATGTGATCATTTATTTGATTTCCTCTTTTCTCAGTTAATTTTCAAAGGCAACTTTAAGCAGTGACCAAACCGGCTTTATAAATGAGCCTTTTTCATTTTATTACACGCCACGTTAGAACGAATATCGTTATATTTGACGTTGTTTAGAAATCAATAAAAATCATACTTTGAATATAAATGAAATACGGAATTGCAGTTCTGAAATGCATGTACTCGCATATGTGCATAGCTGTAGAACTAATGAGATAAAGTTGTAATACTGTTATTATTTTTTGCTTCGACACATTCCATCATATTCTATTTAAATAATTGTGCTATTTTCTAATTTATTTCGCAAAATTCTTGAATGTATTCTAGAGGGGCAGGTTGATGGACTTGTACAAAATATAGTTTCAAGATGTGTAGACAACTTCTACAACAAATTGATGATGACAATAGTACTATGAAATTGTCTAGCATTGTGCTCTTTCATAATTTATGTAATTATATATATGCAAGGCACAGATATATTCACTGAAGGATGTATTGTGTCTCAACATTTTTTTTTTTTTTTTTTTTTTTTTTTTTTTTTTCCAATTTGGGGGCATTGTTCGCTGAATTTGATAAAATTTATTAATTTCGGCCAAATAATTCAACATTATTTTCAGAGATGTTTCAACGTCTGAACAGAAGGCATCTTTTCGAAGAATGTAGGTGGCCGTGAAAACGGCCGTTTGCTTTAGGACTTGAAATACAGCTTAAAATTAAGCACGCTCTCCACGAATACGTCTGGCCAGCTGGATGTCTTTGGGCATGATGGTTACTCTCTTGGCGTGAATGGCGCACAGGTTGGTGTCCTCAAAGAGACCAACAAGGTAAGCTTCGCTTGCTTCCTGTAAAGCCATGACAGCTGAACTCTGGAAACGCAAGTCGGTCTTAAAATCCTGAGCGATTTCCCGGACCAAGCGCTGGAATGGCAGCTTCCTGATGAGAAGCTCAGTGCTCTTCTGGTATCTCCGAATTTCACGGAGGGCGACAGTTCCTGGCCTGTATCTATGCGGTTTCTTAACGCCACCCGTGGCTGGTGCGCTTTTACGAGCAGCTTTGGTAGCGAGCTGTTTTCTGGGGGCCTTGCCTCCTGTAGATTTTCGTGCCGTCTGCTTGGTACGTGCCATGCTATCTCCTCAGATTATTCAAACTCGAATGAATGAAGTGGCAGTGTTGCGCCGTGAACTTATATATCTTTGTAAGCTCAAGTTGAAAATCGCTGCGGTCTACCAGTCGGCTTAGTCGATTGGCTGGTGCCCGCAGTAACACTCGCTACGATTAGTCAGGTGAACGAGATGACCATTGGCTACGTCTGTAGGTAGTTTCAATCCACAGAATTGCCCCAAAAGAAAAAGAAAATCAAGTCGGTTTTTGACACATGATTTCACTGCAGATACATATAGTCAAATATTTTTTTTTTAAATATATATATGGTGAATAATGGGGATGAATGTAACGTCAATTGAATAGAAAATAGAATTATTTATTATATATATATACATATATTTTCAATTCGTTATTGAAGCAAAATGCATTTTCGAAAAATATATATTATATATTTCTTGTCATTATTTCCTCCTACCATTATCTGAACAAGCCCAGTAATATTACTAAGTATCATGATACTTGCAGATAATCAGAATGGTGCATATAGGATGAACAGGAATTACCCTGTTGCAAAAACAAGAACAAAACAAATAATACAAATAAATGAATAATTAATTAAATGAATGAATAATTAAATAAATGAATGAATGAATAAATGAAAAGAATAAATAAATGAAACGAATAAGAATGTATGTATCTGTCTTTCAATAGGTACGCATGAACTTTTATTCCATTCGTTCCACATTTGATTCCAAATAAAGTGGGGGGGAAAAAAAAGAAAAAAAAATATTAACAATAATAATAATAATAATAAATAAATAAATAAAATAAATTAATAAATAAAATTAAATAAAATAAAGAAAATTAATAATAATAATAAAACTTCAAAAAAAAGAAAAGAAAAAAAAATACTAGAATGATAACACTAATAATAATGGCCATATAGTTTGCGTAGGCGTTGTGATGTGGAAAAAGTAAAATTTTATTTACTTGAGGGAGGGTATGTAAACAAAATAAAAACTGACTTTTGTTTCTTCTTCTTCTCAGAAACAGCATGTTAATATTATCATGACTTTGTAATTTGCTTCCAGTCGAAGACAAATAAACTATGTGTAATAGGTAAGTGTACTTCTTGTTTATTCATTTTGTGTTTCCATTAGTACATGTATGTAATAGAGGCATCTTTTCTAAAAATGTTGGTAGCCCTGAAAAGGGCTTTTGTAATTGGTTTAAGACAATTGGCAGCCTACGCCTTGGTGGCTTTCTTTGGGGTTTTTGACTTCTTGGCTGTGGCTTTCTTGGGCGCTTTGGTTTTCGTAGGCTTTGGAGCTGCCTTGGCTTTCTTGGGAGACTTAGTAGCTGCTTTCTTCTTGGGAGACTCGGCCTTCTTGGGTGCTGCAGGTTTCTTAACAGCCTTTTTCTTTTCTGTTGGCTTTTTCTCCCCGGTTGTCTTCTTGGGTTTGGTCGTTTTCTTGGGCTTGGCAGCCTTAGGTTTGGTGACTTTTTTGGTCTTGGGTTTCTTCTCCGTCTTGGGCTTCTCTCCCAGCTTGAAGGAACCACTGGCACCTGTACCCTTGGCCTGTTTGAGAACTCCCTTCTTGACTCCGTTCTTGAGGGCCATCTTCAGATGGGTGTTGACACTAGAGGCGTCATTACCGACTTTGTAGTTGCCCATGATGTACTTGAGAATAGCTTGTCTCGAGGAACCTCCGCGCTCCTTCAGGGCAGCCACAGCAGCGCTGATCATCTCGATGTACTTGGGATGGGCGGGGACCGTCTTGGGTTTGGAAACCTTCTTCTTGGCGGGGGATTTTGCTGGTGCGGCGTCTGCCATAATTTTTTTGTCCTGTTTTCTACAACTGATGTGAACGACGTTATCGACGATAAGGAAATGAATGAAATCACCTCCGCCGATGGCCTTATTTGAGTGGCGGCGAGCGCGGACCTCCGTGAAAACTCCCCAATTGTCGACAGCGTAGAGGATTGAACTCGTCCAACTTTGTGTTTCAATACCTGTAATTTTTCCGATATTGTCCTCCCAATTTTACTTAATTTTCTCAAATATGTCACTGTGCGTTTTCTTGAAATATTTTCCTACATAACTGTTTCCGTTTAAGGTTCTTAATCTGTCATTTTAAAGGAGGAATTGTCTGTTGATTCTGAAAATGCGCTGTTCCCTGGAGCCCAGAAGCGACTAATTTTGATTAAAACACGAAAACAAGAGGAATAGAACACGAGTAAGGGATTGAAGTACTTACTACATTGCTATGCGATAAAACATACATGTACATTTCTTTCAATTGTCTTATATGTTACTTAAAATCCGAATGAAAATGCAAACATTCGGCACAAACACGCGCACAATGGATAGTGATGTGTGCCTTGCATTTCATATGAAATGGAGAGAAAAAAAACAAAACAAAAACAAAACAACAACAAAAAAAACAAACAAACAAACAAACAAAAGGGTCATATGAAGAGAAATCACGGAATCTCACAAATTGTTGAATGTTCAAATATATATCTAATATACTTTCTAGATCAGTGGATGTTCACCCCCTTAAAGGGACAACATATAATTTCTTTTCGAATATTTAAATACATGACACCTACTTTATAATTATAACACCGAGGACACCGGGAAGATCCAGACCGTACGTAACGTACCACATTCGGTGGTACAACGTCTGAATTTCTCAGTATAATTATATCATAAGAATATACATAACTGACATCCTTGTAAATTACATGAAAAAAAAAAAAAATCACATAAAAAGGGCGTGTATTTAATAATTGTAGAACACTCACTTAATTAGTAGTTATACATAAGAGAGAGACAGAGAGAGACGAACAAGGCGAATCATGGGAGTAGCTTATTCATTGATATTAATTTGTTTCTTGTAATTTACACACACAAATAATTGAGTACATGTAAATAAACAGAATGTGGTCAAAAGCCAATGTATTTAAAATCTATATCTTTCAAGTTGAACAAGACAACCAGTATATAATACAAGACAATACAATACATTGATACAAGCATCAAATTGGTTGCACACTTTCCACGTGCAGATCATGATTCCCTGCATCTATATGTCACGTGACGATGCAGATGTGCTGCACGGCGCAGTGATGGACATCGCAATAAATGTAAAGTGTTAAAAAAAATGTCGTTTAGTCATTCGCATCGGTAGTCTATTCGAAAGAAAATTTACTACCAGTGTTTAATTGTGTTAGTACTGTAAGTATCCGGAAACTGGCATCGAGTTGCTTTTATTCACTCTTATTATGGGAAGCACACTTTTTTGAATAAGAACATTCAAGACATAATATAAACCACATCTTCTTATTCTTATGAGATTCTTATATTCATCACTTTTATCTATTTTATCAATTAGGAATTTTGTCTAAATAATCATCATATAAAACAATAGCGAGGGGGAAAAAAAAAAAGAAGAAGAAACATTAAGGATTTAACTGGAGTTACAGATCTTTTGAATATGTTAATAAAATAATGATCATATTTAAAAATATTTGTATTAAAGGAAAAAATTGAAAGTTAGATCGCCATGTTAGATGATTTCCGCAGTTTCTAGTCTTAATTGGTCAATGAAATGGGTTTTTTTTTTCTTTTCTTATCTCTTTGTTGAGTGAGCATTCAAGTAATAAGTGAGAATTCAACATTTGTACGCAGGCCTATAAGGTTTGGATTCAACTGCCTATAACGAGAAAGAAAAAACGTACATATACGAATATACATGCGAGTCAATTTTTAAATTTATTGCTTTTGTTATTGACTTAATACATTTATTTATCATTAAATATATAACACTTTCTTTGATGTTTGATCTCTGTTCTGTGTTGAAAATTATTGAATTCGTGTGTTTCTATTATTTTCTAGCTATAATAATTGTTTACGTTTCAACTCGTTTGTAATGTAGGTATCTTTTCGAAAAGCTTATGTGGCCGTGAAAACGGCCGTTTGGTTTTGTGCTGCACACAACACAACTATAGGATCTTTTTACTTGGCGGCTTTCTGTGTCTTTTTGGGAAGGAGCACCGCTTGGATGTTGGGCAGGACACCACCCTGCGCGATGGTCACGCCGGACAGGAGTTTGTTCAATTCTTCGTCGTTGCGGATGGCCAGCTGCAGATGACGGGGAATGATTCTGGTCTTTTTGTTGTCGCGGGCAGCGTTGCCTGCCAACTCCAAGACTTCTGCGGCCAAGTACTCAAGAACGGCAGCCAAGTACACGGGAGCGCCTGCTCCCACTCTCTCGGCGTAGTTGCCCTTTCTCAGCAGACGGTGAATACGACCCACGGGGAACTGCAGTCCGGCGCGGGAAGAACGGCTCTTGGCCTTCCCCTTCACTTTGCCTCCTTTGCCACGTCCAGACATTCTTAACGGTTATGTTCTTTCGTGTACAGTCAACGAATAATCCAGCGACGCCCGCACGCACCAATTTAAACAACCAAGCGGATCCAACGGTGCAGCCAATTAACGCGTCGCTCTGTTGTGCCTTTAGGTGAAATCCGAACAAGTAATGTTTTCTCGGAGGTCCGTAACAAGCTTCTCCTCCTACTCGCATATAAATAGTAAATTTTACCATTTCACTTTATTCATCTCTTCAGTTTGACCTGTCAACTTGAGATCATGCCACCCAAAGTCGGATCCAAAGGCGCCAAGAAAGCAGTCACCAAGGCCAAGACACCGAGGAGCACAGACAAGAAAAGGAGGAAGAGGAGGAGGGAATCTTATGCCATTTACATCTACAAAGTCCTAAAGCAGGTGCACCCTGACACTGGTGTTTCCAGCAAGGCCATGAGCATAATGAACTCCTTCGTCAACGATATCTTTGAGAGAATCGCTGCCGAAGCCTCTCGTTTGGCCCACTACAACAAGCGATCTACAATCACAAGCAGAGAGGTCCAGACTGCTGTCCGTCTCCTTCTGCCCGGTGAACTGGCCAAGCACGCCGTATCTGAGGGCACCAAAGCCGTCACCAAGTACACCAGCAGCAAATAATCTCATTTTGCAAGTACACACACCAAACGGCCCTTTTAAGGGCCAACTAATTTTTTAGAAAAGATACCTTCATATTACATGCGTTATTGAGACACAAATAATATGTACGAGTGTTACAATGTGAATGCATGTGCTCGTAAAAGTGGCAAACGTATAAAAATCCCACATTGTTTACAACTGATTATAATAACAGAAGTAGGATAAATAAAGAAATACAAGTAGGTATTATTATATGAATGAGAGCCAAATTTTATTCACAAATAACTTGAATGTACAACCAAGCATATATCTGAAATAACTGTATCTTCAAATATAAATAAAATACAAGCATGCGAGGTCCATCTGATGTACACAAAATCCTGGTTCATTTGTCCTCTGTATACTGAATTAATTATCAGCGTACATTATATAATTGATAATAAAGTATCTCAATTCAGCTAATATCAATGAAACAGATAAATAAATTCAAGACCCCCCCCCCCTCCCCTTTCTTTGACATTGACATATTGGAATTTTCAATCAGTAATTATACATCAATAAAAGTGCAATGACCAAAATGCGATAATTATACATTGACAATTAATTGTCTAACATTAGTCATAATTGTTAAACAAGAAAAAAAAGCATGTCACTCAGCGCCAGTTGGTACCTGTCATTGTCGGTAGATCGATCCCTCAAAATAATACTCAAGACAGCAGCATTATTATTTTAATATATGATTATAATAATAAAAAAAAATTAAATAATATATACTGTTTGTGTGTGTTTATTCAATATTTCTTGTCCAAACCTAAATTCAATACATATTTGTTGCTCTGTATATAGTTTTGAGGAAATATTACGACATAAAGGGTCTTACTCTGTTATTGTTGTGTATTTATTTTACCACTTACAACCATTCTGTATTCAACTTTGTACAGTGAATATCTGTATAACAAGTACTCAGTAAGTAAATGTCTGTCTTAACGATGTTTTAGAGGCATCTTTTCGAAAAATTTGGGTGGCCGTGATAACGGCCGTTTGTGTTTGTTTTAAACTTCTGTCTTGACTGTCAAACTGAATTCTTTAGCCTCCAAATCCGTACAGGGTGCGTCCTTGGCGTTTCAAGGCGTAGACCACGTCCATAGCTGTGACGGTCTTTCTCTTGGCATGCTCCGTGTAGGTTACAGCATCTCGGATCACGTTCTCCAAGAAAACCTTAAGAACTCCACGAGTTTCCTCGTAGATGAGACCGGAAATACGTTTGACACCACCCACGGCGAGCAAGACGGCGTATGGCTGGCTTGGTGATACCCTGGATGTTGTCTCTCAAGACTTTTCTGTGTCGCTTAGCGCCTCCTTTTCCAAGACCTTTTCCTCCTTTGCCACGTCCAGACATGTTATAAGTTCAGTCAGTAGTACTGTTCTGATGAACTGATCATGCGTAATTGCCTAATTTATAGTCCAAATTGAGGACCCGTGAGAGCGCACGATGCTTTGAAAAGTTCGGAACGTTACCAAAGCGGTATTGTGACAAGCTTTACGATTGGTCAGCTTGGCATGATGGGAATGTTTACATTTCTTGCCCCACAGGAATTTTAACCACATTTAATTAATTTTGATTCTTTAATTTCTTCACATATAGGCAAGTTTATGTTCAATTTATTCACCTAAACCAAAATATTGGTACGTGGAGGTACATATATACATTTTATACAAACTGGTATACAAAACAACAACAAAAAAAAAAAAAAAAAAAAACATGACAGAAAATGAATAAAAATGATAAAGAGAGAGAGGGGAATTATATCAAGCAGGACAGACAGCATCATAATTTTTTAGGATAAACATACACAATTTTTTGTTTTGTTGTTGTTATTTTTTTTATTTCAGTATTTTTTGCTTTGAGTTTAACAAAATAAATACCGTTGTTGCCGAATGATAATTAAAACGTGGGTGGGTGGGTGGGGATTAAGTTATTCAAAGGAAAGGGGTGTGACAGATAACACCGAAATAATACAAAATGTAGAAGCTGAATGAAACTTTTGATTCTCATTCATTTATGATATCTAGTTATAGATGTGATCATTTATTTGATTTCCTCTTTTCTCAGTTAATTTTCAAAGGCAACTTTAAGCAGTGACCAAACCGGCTTTATAAATGAGCCTTTTTCATTTTATTACACGCCACGTTAGAACGAATATCGTTATATTTGACGTTGTTTAGAAATCAATAAAAATCATACTTTGAATATAAATGAAATACGGAATTGCAGTTCTGAAATGCATGTACTCGCATATGTGCATAGCTGTAGAACTAATGAGATAAAGTTGTAATACTGTTATTATTTTTTGCTTCGACACATTCCATCATATTCTATTTAAATAATTGTGCTATTTTCTAATTTATTTCGCAAAATTCTTGAATGTATTCTAGAGGGGCAGGTTGATGGACTTGTACAAAATATAGTTTCAAGATGTGTAGACAACTTCTACAACAAATTGATGATGACAATAGTACTATGAAATTGTCTAGCATTGTGCTCTTTCATAATTTATGTAATTATATATATGCAAGGCACAGATATATTCACTGAAGGATGTATTGTGTCTCAACATTTTTTTTTTTTTTTTTTTTTTTTTTTTTTCCAATTTGGGGGCATTGTTCGCTGAATTTGATAAAATTTATTAATTTCGGCCAAATAATTCAACATTATTTTCAGAGATGTTTCAACGTCTGAACAGAAGGCATCTTTTCGAAGAATGTAGGTGGCCGTGAAAACGGCCGTTTGCTTTAGGACTTGAAATACAGCTTAAAATTAAGCACGCTCTCCACGAATACGTCTGGCCAGCTGGATGTCTTTGGGCATGATGGTTACTCTCTTGGCGTGAATGGCGCACAGGTTGGTGTCCTCAAAGAGACCAACAAGGTAAGCTTCGCTTGCTTCCTGTAAAGCCATGACAGCTGAACTCTGGAAACGCAAGTCGGTCTTAAAATCCTGAGCGATTTCCCGGACCAAGCGCTGGAATGGCAGCTTCCTGATGAGAAGCTCAGTGCTCTTCTGGTATCTCCGAATTTCACGGAGGGCGACAGTTCCTGGCCTGTATCTATGCGGTTTCTTAACGCCACCCGTGGCTGGTGCGCTTTTACGAGCAGCTTTGGTAGCGAGCTGTTTTCTGGGGGCCTTGCCTCCTGTAGATTTTCGTGCCGTCTGCTTGGTACGTGCCATGCTATCTCCTCAGATTATTCAAACTCGAATGAATGAAGTGGCAGTGTTGCGCCGTGAACTTATATATCTTTGTAAGCTCAAGTTGAAAATCGCTGCGGTCTACCAGTCGGCTTAGTCGATTGGCTGGTGCCCGCAGTAACACTCGCTACGATTAGTCAGGTGAACGAGATGACCATTGGCTACGTCTGTAGGTAGTTTCAATCCACAGAATTGCCCCAAAAGAAAAAGAAAATCAAGTCGGTTTTTGACACATGATTTCACTGCAGATACATATAGTCAAATATTTTTTTTTTAAATATATATATGGTGAATAATGGGGATGAATGTAACGTCAATTGAATAGAAAATAGAATTATTTATTATATATATATACATATATTTTCAATTCGTTATTGAAGCAAAATGCATTTTCGAAAAATATATATTATATATTTCTTGTCATTATTTCCTCCTACCATTATCTGAACAAGCCCAGTAATATTACTAAGTATCATGATACTTGCAGATAATCAGAATGGTGCATATAGGATGAACAGGAATTACCCTGTTGCAAAAACAAGAACAAAACAAATAATACAAATAAATGAATAATTAATTAAATGAATGAATAATTAAATAAATGAATGAATGAATAAATGAAAAGAATAAATAAATGAAACGAATAAGAATGTATGTATCTGTCTTTCAATAGGTACGCATGAACTTTTATTCCATTCGTTCCACATTTGATTCCAAATAAAGTGGGGGGGAAAAAAAAGAAAAAAAAATATTAACAATAATAATAATAATAATAAATAAATAAATAAAATAAATTAATAAATAAAATTAAATAAAATAAAGAAAATTAATAATAATAATAAAACTTCAAAAAAAAGAAAAGAAAAAAAAATACTAGAATGATAACACTAATAATAATGGCCATATAGTTTGCGTAGGCGTTGTGATGTGGAAAAAGTAAAATTTTATTTACTTGAGGGAGGGTATGTAAACAAAATAAAAACTGACTTTTGTTTCTTCTTCTTCTCAGAAACAGCATGTTAATATTATCATGACTTTGTAATTTGCTTCCAGTCGAAGACAAATAAACTATGTGTAATAGGTAAGTGTACTTCTTGTTTATTCATTTTGTGTTTCCATTAGTACATGTATGTAATAGAGGCATCTTTTCTAAAAATGTTGGTAGCCCTGAAAAGGGCTTTTGTAATTGGTTTAAGACAATTGGCAGCCTACGCCTTGGTGGCTTTCTTTGGGGTTTTTGACTTCTTGGCTGTGGCTTTCTTGGGCGCTTTGGTTTTCGTAGGCTTTGGAGCTGCCTTGGCTTTCTTGGGAGACTTAGTAGCTGCTTTCTTCTTGGGAGACTCGGCCTTCTTGGGTGCTGCAGGTTTCTTAACAGCCTTTTTCTTTTCTGTTGGCTTTTTCTCCCCGGTTGTCTTCTTGGGTTTGGTCGTTTTCTTGGGCTTGGCAGCCTTAGGTTTGGTGACTTTTTTGGTCTTGGGTTTCTTCTCCGTCTTGGGCTTCTCTCCCAGCTTGAAGGAACCACTGGCACCTGTACCCTTGGCCTGTTTGAGAACTCCCTTCTTGACTCCGTTCTTGAGGGCCATCTTCAGATGGGTGTTGACACTAGAGGCGTCATTACCGACTTTGTAGTTGCCCATGATGTACTTGAGAATAGCTTGTCTCGAGGAACCTCCGCGCTCCTTCAGGGCAGCCACAGCAGCGCTGATCATCTCGATGTACTTGGGATGGGCGGGGACCGTCTTGGGTTTGGAAACCTTCTTCTTGGCGGGGGATTTTGCTGGTGCGGCGTCTGCCATAATTTTTTTGTCCTGTTTTCTACAACTGATGTGAACGACGTTATCGACGATAAGGAAATGAATGAAATCACCTCCGCCGATGGCCTTATTTGAGTGGCGGCGAGCGCGGACCTCCGTGAAAACTCCCCAATTGTCGACAGCGTAGAGGATTGAACTCGTCCAACTTTGTGTTTCAATACCTGTAATTTTTCCGATATTGTCCTCCCAATTTTACTTAATTTTCTCAAATATGTCACTGTGCGTTTTCTTGAAATATTTTCCTACATAACTGTTTCCGTTTAAGGTTCTTAATCTGTCATTTTAAAGGAGGAATTGTCTGTTGATTCTGAAAATGCGCTGTTCCCTGGAGCCCAGAAGCGACTAATTTTGATTAAAACACGAAAACAAGAGGAATAGAACACGAGTAAGGGATTGAAGTACTTACTACATTGCTATGCGATAAAACATACATGTACATTTCTTTCAATTGTCTTATATGTTACTTAAAATCCGAATGAAAATGCAAACATTCGGCACAAACACGCGCACAATGGATAGTGATGTGTGCCTTGCATTTCATATGAAATGGAGAGAAAAAAAACAAAACAAAAACAAAACAACAAAAAAAAAAACAAACAAACAAACAAACAAAAGGGTCATATGAAGAGAAATCACGGAATCTCACAAATTGTTGAATGTTCAAATATATATCTAATATACTTTCTAGATCAGTGGATGTTCACCCCCTTAAAGGGACAACATATAATTTCTTTTCGAATATTTAAATACATGACACCTACTTTATAATTATAACACCGAGGACACCGGGAAGATCCAGACCGTACGTAACGTACCACATTCGGTGGTACAACGTCTGAATTTCTCAGTATAATTATATCATAAGAATATACATAACTGACATCCTTGTAAATTACATGAAAAAAAAAAAAAATCACATAAAAAGGGCGTGTATTTAATAATTGTAGAACACTCACTTAATTAGTAGTTATACATAAGAGAGAGACAGAGAGAGACGAACAAGGCGAATCATGGGAGTAGCTTATTCATTGATATTAATTTGTTTCTTGTAATTTACACACACAAATAATTGAGTACATGTAAATAAACAGAATGTGGTCAAAAGCCAATGTATTTAAAATCTATATCTTTCAAGTTGAACAAGACAACCAGTATATAATACAAGACAATACAATACATTGATACAAGCATCAAATTGGTTGCACACTTTCCACGTGCAGATCATGATTCCCTGCATCTATATGTCACGTGACGATGCAGATGTGCTGCACGGCGCAGTGATGGACATCGCAATAAATGTAAAGTGTTAAAAAAAATGTCGTTTAGTCATTCGCATCGGTAGTCTATTCGAAAGAAAATTTACTACCAGTGTTTAATTGTGTTAGTACTGTAAGTATCCGGAAACTGGCATCGAGTTGCTTTTATTCACTCTTATTATGGGAAGCACACTTTTTTGAATAAGAACATTCAAGACATAATATAAACCACATCTTCTTATTCTTATGAGATTCTTATATTCATCACTTTTATCTATTTTATCAATTAGGAATTTTGTCTAAATAATCATCATATAAAACAATAGCGAGGGGGAAAAAAAAAAGAAGAAGAAACATTAAGGATTTAACTGGAGTTACAGATCTTTTGAATATGTTAATAAAATAATGATCATATTTAAAAATATTTGTATTAAAGGAAAAAATTGAAAGTTAGATCGCCATGTTAGATGATTTCCGCAGTTTCTAGTCTTAATTGGTCAATGAAATGGGTTTTTTTTTTCTTTTCTTATCTCTTTGTTGAGTGAGCATTCAAGTAATAAGTGAGAATTCAACATTTGTACGCAGGCCTATAAGGTTTGGATTCAACTGCCTATAACGAGAAAGAAAAAACGTACATATACGAATATACATGCGAGTCAATTTTTAAATTTATTGCTTTTGTTATTGACTTAATACATTTATTTATCATTAAATATATAACACTTTCTTTGATGTTTGATCTCTGTTCTGTGTTGAAAATTATTGAATTCGTGTGTTTCTATTATTTTCTAGCTATAATAATTGTTTACGTTTCAACTCGTTTGTAATGTAGGTATCTTTTCGAAAAGCTTATGTGGCCGTGAAAACGGCCGTTTGGTTTTGTGCTGCACACAACACAACTATAGGATCTTTTTACTTGGCGGCTTTCTGTGTCTTTTTGGGAAGGAGCACCGCTTGGATGTTGGGCAGGACACCACCCTGCGCGATGGTCACGCCGGACAGGAGTTTGTTCAATTCTTCGTCGTTGCGGATGGCCAGCTGCAGATGACGGGGAATGATTCTGGTCTTTTTGTTGTCGCGGGCAGCGTTGCCTGCCAACTCCAAGACTTCTGCGGCCAAGTACTCAAGAACGGCAGCCAAGTACACGGGAGCGCCTGCTCCCACTCTCTCGGCGTAGTTGCCCTTTCTCAGCAGACGGTGAATACGACCCACGGGGAACTGCAGTCCGGCGCGGGAAGAACGGCTCTTGGCCTTCCCCTTCACTTTGCCTCCTTTGCCACGTCCAGACATTCTTAACGGTTATGTTCTTTCGTGTACAGTCAACGAATAATCCAGCGACGCCCGCACGCACCAATTTAAACAACCAAGCGGATCCAACGGTGCAGCCAATTAACGCGTCGCTCTGTTGTGCCTTTAGGTGAAATCCGAACAAGTAATGTTTTCTCGGAGGTCCGTAACAAGCTTCTCCTCCTACTCGCATATAAATAGTAAATTTTACCATTTCACTTTATTCATCTCTTCAGTTTGACCTGTCAACTTGAGATCATGCCACCCAAAGTCGGATCCAAAGGCGCCAAGAAAGCAGTCACCAAGGCCAAGACACCGAGGAGCACAGACAAGAAAAGGAGGAAGAGGAGGAGGGAATCTTATGCCATTTACATCTACAAAGTCCTAAAGCAGGTGCACCCTGACACTGGTGTTTCCAGCAAGGCCATGAGCATAATGAACTCCTTCGTCAACGATATCTTTGAGAGAATCGCTGCCGAAGCCTCTCGTTTGGCCCACTACAACAAGCGATCTACAATCACAAGCAGAGAGGTCCAGACTGCTGTCCGTCTCCTTCTGCCCGGTGAACTGGCCAAGCACGCCGTATCTGAGGGCACCAAAGCCGTCACCAAGTACACCAGCAGCAAATAATCTCATTTTGCAAGTACACACACCAAACGGCCCTTTTAAGGGCCAACTAATTTTTTAGAAAAGATACCTTCATATTACATGCGTTATTGAGACACAAATAATATGTACGAGTGTTACAATGTGAATGCATGTGCTCGTAAAAGTGGCAAACGTATAAAAATCCCACATTGTTTACAACTGATTATAATAACAGAAGTAGGATAAATAAAGAAATACAAGTAGGTATTATTATATGAATGAGAGCCAAATTTTATTCACAAATAACTTGAATGTACAACCAAGCATATATCTGAAATAACTGTATCTTCAAATATAAATAAAATACAAGCA
This sequence comes from Saccostrea echinata, assembly GCF_033153115.1. Taxonomy (NCBI): domain Eukaryota; kingdom Metazoa; phylum Mollusca; class Bivalvia; order Ostreida; family Ostreidae; genus Saccostrea; species Saccostrea echinata. The sequence continues at coordinate 44,881,482 of NW_026889778.1, forward strand.
TGCGAGGTCCATCTGATGTACACAAAATCCTGGTTCATTTGTCCTCATATACTGAATTAATTATCAGCGTACATTATATAATTGATAATAAAGTATCTCAATTCAGCTAATATCAATGAAACAGATAAATAAATTCAAGACCCCCCCCCCCCTCCCCTTTCTTTGACATTGACATATTGGAATTTTCAATCAGTAATTATACATCAATAAAAGTGCAATGACCAAAATGCGATAATTATACATTGACAATTAATTGTCTAACATTAGTCATAATTGTTAAACAAGAAAAAAAAGCATGTCACTCAGCGCCAGTTGGTACCTGTCATTGTCGGTAGATCGATCCCTCAAAATAATACTCAAGACAGCAGCATTATTATTTTAATATATGATTATAATAATAAAAAAAAATTAAATAATATATACTGTTTGTGTGTGTTTATTCAATATTTCTTGTCCAAACCTAAATTCAATACATATTTGTTGCTCTGTATATAGTTTTGAGGAAATATTACGACATAAAGGGTCTTACTCTGTTATTGTTGTGTATTTATTTTACCACTTACAACCATTCTGTATTCAACTTTGTACAGTGAATATCTGTATAACAAGTACTCAGTAAGTAAATGTCTGTCTTAACGATGTTTTAGAGGCATCTTTTCGAAAAATTTGGGTGGCCGTGATAACGGCCGTTTGTGTTTGTTTTAAACTTCTGTCTTGACTGTCAAACTGAATTCTTTAGCCTCCAAATCCGTACAGGGTGCGTCCTTGGCGTTTCAAGGCGTAGACCACGTCCATAGCTGTGACGGTCTTTCTCTTGGCATGCTCCGTGTAGGTTACAGCATCTCGGATCACGTTCTCCAAGAAAACCTTAAGAACTCCACGAGTTTCCTCGTAGATGAGACCGGAAATACGTTTGACACCACCACGGCGAGCAAGACGGCGTATGGCTGGCTTGGTGATACCCTGGATGTTGTCTCTCAAGACTTTTCTGTGTCGCTTAGCGCCTCCTTTTCCAAGACCTTTTCCTCCTTTGCCACGTCCAGACATGTTATAAGTTCAGTCAGTAGTACTGTTCTGATGAACTGATCATGCGTAATTGCCTAATTTATAGTCCAAATTGAGGACCCGTGAGAGCGCACGATGCTTTGAAAAGTTCGGAACGTTACCAAAGCGGTATTGTGACAAGCTTTACGATTGGTCAGCTTGGCATGATGGGAATGTTTACATTTCTTGCCCCACAGGAATTTTAACCACATTTAATTAATTTTGATTCTTTAATTTCTTCACATATAGGCAAGTTTATGTTCAATTTATTCACCTAAACCAAAATATTGGTACGTGGAGGTACATATATACATTTTATACAAACTGGTATACAAAACAACAACAAAAAAAAAAAAAAAAAAACATGACAGAAAATGAATAAAAATGATAAAGAGAGAGAGGGGAATTATATCAAGCAGGACAGACAGCATCATAATTTTTTAGGATAAACATACACAATTTTTTGTTTTGTTGTTGTTATTTTTTTTATTTCAGTATTTTTTGCTTTGAGTTTAACAAAATAAATACCGTTGTTGCCGAATGATAATTAAAACGTGGGTGGGTGGGTGGGGATTAAGTTATTCAAAGGAAAGGGGTGTGACAGATAACACCGAAATAATACAAAATGTAGAAGCTGAATGAAACTTTTGATTCTCATTCATTTATGATATCTAGTTATAGATGTGATCATTTATTTGATTTCCTCTTTTCTCGGTTAATTTTCAAAGGCAACTTTAAGCAGTGACCAAACCGGCTTTATAAATGAGCCTTTTTCATTTTATTACACGCCACGTTAGAACGAATATCGTTATATTTGACGTTGTTTAGAAATCAATAAAAATCATACTTTGAATATAAATGAAATACGGAATTGCAGTTCTGAAATGCATGTACTCGCATATGTGCATAGCTGTAGAACTAATGAGATAAAGTTGTAATACTGTTATTATTTTTTGCTTCGACACATTCCATCATATTCTATTTAAATAATTGTGCTATTTTCTAATTTATTTCGCAAAATTCTTGAATGTATTCTAGAGGGGCAGGTTGATGGACTTGTACAAAATATAGTTTCAAGATGTGTAGACAACTTCTACAACAAATTGATGATGACAATAGTACTATGAAATTGTCTAGCATTGTGCTCTTTCATAATTTATGTAATTATATATATGCAAGGCACAGATATATTCACTGAAGGATGTATTGTGTCTCAACATTTTTTTTTTTTTTTTTTTTTTTTTTTTTTTCCAATTTGGGGGCATTGTTCGCTGAATTTGATAAAATTTATTAATTTCGGCCAAATAATTCAACATTATTTTCAGAGATGTTTCAACGTCTGAACAGAAGGCATCTTTTCGAAGAATGTAGGTGGCCGTGAAAACGGCCGTTTGCTTTAGGACTTGAAATACAGCTTAAAATTAAGCACGCTCTCCACGAATACGTCTGGCCAGCTGGATGTCTTTGGGCATGATGGTTACTCTCTTGGCGTGAATGGCGCACAGGTTGGTGTCCTCAAAGAGACCAACAAGGTAAGCTTCGCTTGCTTCCTGTAAAGCCATGACAGCTGAACTCTGGAAACGCAAGTCGGTCTTAAAATCCTGAGCGATTTCCCGGACCAAGCGCTGGAATGGCAGCTTCCTGATGAGAAGCTCAGTGCTCTTCTGGTATCTCCGAATTTCACGGAGGGCGACAGTTCCTGGCCTGTATCTATGCGGTTTCTTAACGCCACCCGTGGCTGGTGCGCTTTTACGAGCAGCTTTGGTAGCGAGCTGTTTTCTGGGGGCCTTGCCTCCTGTAGATTTTCGTGCCGTCTGCTTGGTACGTGCCATGCTATCTCCTCAGATTATTCAAACTCGAATGAATGAAGTGGCAGTGTTGCGCCGTGAACTTATATATCTTTGTAAGCTCAAGTTGAAAATCGCTGCGGTCTACCAGTCGGCTTAGTCGATTGGCTGGTGCCCGCAGTAACACTCGCTACGATTAGTCAGGTGAACGAGATGACCATTGGCTACGTCTGTAGGTAGTTTCAATCCACAGAATTGCCCCAAAAGAAAAAGAAAATCAAGTCGGTTTTTGACACATGATTTCACTGCAGATACATATAGTCAAATATTTTTTTTTTAAATATATATATGGTGAATAATGGGGATGAATGTAACGTCAATTGAATAGAAAATAGAATTATTTATTATATATATATACATATATTTTCAATTCGTTATTGAAGCAAAATGCATTTTCGAAAAATATATATTATATATTTCTTGTCATTATTTCCTCCTACCATTATCTGAACAAGCCCAGTAATATTACTAAGTATCATGATACTTGCAGATAATCAGAATGGTGCATATAGGATGAACAGGAATTACCCTGTTGCAAAAACAAGAACAAAACAAATAATACAAATAAATGAATAATTAATTAAATGAATGAATAATTAAATAAATGAATGAATGAATAAATGAAAAGAATAAATAAATGAAACGAATAAGAATGTATGTATCTGTCTTTCAATAGGTACGCATGAACTTTTATTCCATTCGTTCCACATTTGATTCCAAATAAAGTGGGGGGGAAAAAAAAGAAAAAAAAATATTAACAATAATAATAATAATAATAAATAAATAAATAAAATAAATTAATAAATAAAATTAAATAAAATAAAGAAAATTAATAATAATAATAAAACTTCAAAAAAAAGAAAAGAAAAAAAAATACTAGAATGATAACACTAATAATAATGGCCATATAGTTTGCGTAGGCGTTGTGATGTGGAAAAAGTAAAATTTTATTTACTTGAGGGAGGGTATGTAAACAAAATAAAAACTGACTTTTGTTTCTTCTTCTTCTCAGAAACAGCATGTTAATATTATCATGACTTTGTAATTTGCTTCCAGTCGAAGACAAATAAACTATGTGTAATAGGTAAGTGTACTTCTTGTTTATTCATTTTGTGTTTCCATTAGTACATGTATGTAATAGAGGCATCTTTTCTAAAAATGTTGGTAGCCCTGAAAAGGGCTTTTGTAATTGGTTTAAGACAATTGGCAGCCTACGCCTTGGTGGCTTTCTTTGGGGTTTTTGACTTCTTGGCTGTGGCTTTCTTGGGCGCTTTGGTTTTCGTAGGCTTTGGAGCTGCCTTGGCTTTCTTGGGAGACTTAGTAGCTGCTTTCTTCTTGGGAGACTCGGCCTTCTTGGGTGCTGCAGGTTTCTTAACAGCCTTTTTCTTTTCTGTTGGCTTTTTCTCCCCGGTTGTCTTCTTGGGTTTGGTCGTTTTCTTGGGCTTGGCAGCCTTAGGTTTGGTGACTTTTTTGGTCTTGGGTTTCTTCTCCGTCTTGGGCTTCTCTCCCAGCTTGAAGGAACCACTGGCACCTGTACCCTTGGCCTGTTTGAGAACTCCCTTCTTGACTCCGTTCTTGAGGGCCATCTTCAGATGGGTGTTGACACTAGAGGCGTCATTACCGACTTTGTAGTTGCCCATGATGTACTTGAGAATAGCTTGTCTCGAGGAACCTCCGCGCTCCTTCAGGGCAGCCACAGCAGCGCTGATCATCTCGATGTACTTGGGATGGGCGGGGACCGTCTTGGGTTTGGAAACCTTCTTCTTGGCGGGGGATTTTGCTGGTGCGGCGTCTGCCATAATTTTTTTGTCCTGTTTTCTACAACTGATGTGAACGACGTTATCGACGATAAGGAAATGAATGAAATCACCTCCGCCGATGGCCTTATTTGAGTGGCGGCGAGCGCGGACCTCCGTGAAAACTCCCCAATTGTCGACAGCGTAGAGGATTGAACTCGTCCAACTTTGTGTTTCAATACCTGTAATTTTTCCGATATTGTCCTCCCAATTTTACTTAATTTTCTCAAATATGTCACTGTGCGTTTTCTTGAAATATTTTCCTACATAACTGTTTCCGTTTAAGGTTCTTAATCTGTCATTTTAAAGGAGGAATTGTCTGTTGATTCTGAAAATGCGCTGTTCCCTGGAGCCCAGAAGCGACTAATTTTGATTAAAACACGAAAACAAGAGGAATAGAACACGAGTAAGGGATTGAAGTACTTACTACATTGCTATGCGATAAAACATACATGTACATTTCTTTCAATTGTCTTATATGTTACTTAAAATCCGAATGAAAATGCAAACATTCGGCACAAACACGCGCACAATGGATAGTGATGTGTGCCTTGCATTTCATATGAAATGGAGAGAAAAAAAACAAAACAAAAACAAAACAACAAAAAAAAAAACAAACAAACAAACAAACAAAAGGGTCATATGAAGAGAAATCACGGAATCTCACAAATTGTTGAATGTTCAAATATATATCTAATATACTTTCTAGATCAGTGGATGTTCACCCCCTTAAAGGGACAACATATAATTTCTTTTCGAATATTTAAATACATGACACCTACTTTATAATTATAACACCGAGGACACCGGGAAGATCCAGACCGTACGTAACGTACCACATTCGGTGGTACAACGTCTGAATTTCTCAGTATAATTATATCATAAGAATATACATAACTGACATCCTTGTAAATTACATGAAAAAAAAAAAAATCACATAAAAAGGGCGTGTATTTAATAATTGTAGAACACTCACTTAATTAGTAGTTATACATAAGAGAGAGACAGAGAGAGACGAACAAGGCGAATCATGGGAGTAGCTTATTCATTGATATTAATTTGTTTCTTGTAATTTACACACACAAATAATTGAGTACATGTAAATAAACAGAATGTGGTCAAAAGCCAATGTATTTAAAATCTATATCTTTCAAGTTGAACAAGACAACCAGTATATAATACAAGACAATACAATACATTGATACAAGCATCAAATTGGTTGCACACTTTCCACGTGCAGATCATGATTCCCTGCATCTATATGTCACGTGACGATGCAGATGTGCTGCACGGCGCAGTGATGGACATCGCAATAAATGTAAAGTGTTAAAAAAAATGTCGTTTAGTCATTCGCATCGGTAGTCTATTCGAAAGAAAATTTACTACCAGTGTTTAATTGTGTTAGTACTGTAAGTATCCGGAAACTGGCATCGAGTTGCTTTTATTCACTCTTATTATGGGAAGCACACTTTTTTGAATAAGAACATTCAAGACATAATATAAACCACATCTTCTTATTCTTATGAGATTGATTCTTATATTCATCACTTTTATCTATTTTATCAATTAGGAATTTTGTCTAAATAATCATCATATAAAACAATAGCGAGGGGGAAAAAAAAAAGAAGAAGAAACATTAAGGATTTAACTGGAGTTACAGATCTTTTGAATATGTTAATAAAATAATGATCATATTTAAAAATATTTGTATTAAAGGAAAAAATTGAAAGTTAGATCGCCATGTTAGATGATTTCCGCAGTTTCTAGTCTTAATTGGTCAATGAAATGGGTTTTTTTTTTCTTTTCTTATCTCTTTGTTGAGTGAGCATTCAAGTAATAAGTGAGAATTCAACATTTGTACGCAGGCCTATAAGGTTTGGATTCAACTGCCTATAACGAGAAAGAAAAAACGTACATATACGAATATACATGCGAGTCAATTTTTAAATTTATTGCTTTTGTTATTGACTTAATACATTTATTTATCATTAAATATATAACACTTTCTTTGATGTTTGATCTCTGTTCTGTGTTGAAAATTATTGAATTCGTGTGTTTCTATTATTTTCTAGCTATAATAATTGTTTACGTTTCAACTCGTTTGTAATGTAGGTATCTTTTCGAAAAGCTTATGTGGCCGTGAAAACGGCCGTTTGGTTTTGTGCTGCACACAACACAACTATAGGATCTTTTTACTTGGCGGCTTTCTGTGTCTTTTTGGGAAGGAGCACCGCTTGGATGTTGGGCAGGACACCACCCTGCGCGATGGTCACGCCGGACAGGAGTTTGTTCAATTCTTCGTCGTTGCGGATGGCCAGCTGCAGATGACGGGGAATGATTCTGGTCTTTTTGTTGTCGCGGGCAGCGTTGCCTGCCAACTCCAAGACTTCTGCGGCCAAGTACTCAAGAACGGCAGCCAAGTACACGGGAGCGCCTGCTCCCACTCTCTCGGCGTAGTTGCCCTTTCTCAGCAGACGGTGAATACGACCCACGGGGAACTGCAGTCCGGCGCGGGAAGAACGGCTCTTGGCCTTCCCCTTCACTTTGCCTCCTTTGCCACGTCCAGACATTCTTAACGGTTATGTTCTTTCGTGTACAGTCAACGAATAATCCAGCGACGCCCGCACGCACCAATTTAAACAACCAAGCGGATCCAACGGTGCAGCCAATTAACGCGTCGCTCTGTTGTGCCTTTAGGTGAAATCCGAACAAGTAATGTTTTCTCGGAGGTCCGTAACAAGCTTCTCCTCCTACTCGCATATAAATAGTAAATTTTACCATTTCACTTTATTCATCTCTTCAGTTTGACCTGTCAACTTGAGATCATGCCACCCAAAGTCGGATCCAAAGGCGCCAAGAAAGCAGTCACCAAGGCCAAGACACCGAGGAGCACAGACAAGAAAAGGAGGAAGAGGAGGAGGGAATCTTATGCCATTTACATCTACAAAGTCCTAAAGCAGGTGCACCCTGACACTGGTGTTTCCAGCAAGGCCATGAGCATAATGAACTCCTTCGTCAACGATATCTTTGAGAGAATCGCTGCCGAAGCCTCTCGTTTGGCCCACTACAACAAGCGATCTACAATCACAAGCAGAGAGGTCCAGACTGCTGTCCGTCTCCTTCTGCCCGGTGAACTGGCCAAGCACGCCGTATCTGAGGGCACCAAAGCCGTCACCAAGTACACCAGCAGCAAATAATCTCATTTTGCAAGTACACACACCAAACGGCCCTTTTAAGGGCCAACTAATTTTTTAGAAAAGATACCTTCATATTACATGCGTTATTGAGACACAAATAATATGTACGAGTGTTACAATGTGAATGCATGTGCTCGTAAAAGTGGCAAACGTATAAAAATCCCACATTGTTTACAACTGATTATAATAACAGAAGTAGGATAAATAAAGAAATACAAGTAGGTATTATTATATGAATGAGAGCCAAATTTTATTCACAAATAACTTGAATGTACAACCAAGCATATATCTGAAATAACTGTATCTTCAAATATAAATAAAATACAAGCATGCGAGGTCCATCTGATGTACACAAAATCCTGGTTCATTTGTCCTCTGTATACTGAATTAATTATCAGCGTACATTATATAATTGATAATAAAGTATCTCAATTCAGCTAATATCAATGAAACAGATAAATAAATTCAAGACCCCCCCCCCTCCCCTTTCTTTGACATTGACATATTGGAATTTTCAATCAGTAATTATACATCAATAAAAGTGCAATGACCAAAATGCGATAATTATACATTGACAATTAATTGTCTAACATTAGTCATAATTGTTAAACAAGAAAAAAAAGCATGTCACTCAGCGCCAGTTGGTACCTGTCATTGTCGGTAGATCGATCCCTCAAAATAATACTCAAGACAGCAGCATTATTATTTTAATATATGATTATAATAATAAAAAAAAATTAAATAATATATACTGTTTGTGTGTGTTTATTCAATATTTCTTGTCCAAACCTAAATTCAATACATATTTGTTGCTCTGTATATAGTTTTGAGGAAATATTACGACATAAAGGGTCTTACTCTGTTATTGTTGTGTATTTATTTTACCACTTACAACCATTCTGTATTCAACTTTGTACAGTGAATATCTGTATAACAAGTACTCAGTAAGTAAATGTCTGTCTTAACGATGTTTTAGAGGCATCTTTTCGAAAAATTTGGGTGGCCGTGATAACGGCCGTTTGTGTTTGTTTTAAACTTCTGTCTTGACTGTCAAACTGAATTCTTTAGCCTCCAAATCCGTACAGGGTGCGTCCTTGGCGTTTCAAGGCGTAGACCACGTCCATAGCTGTGACGGTCTTTCTCTTGGCATGCTCCGTGTAGGTTACAGCATCTCGGATCACGTTCTCCAAGAAAACCTTAAGAACTCCACGAGTTTCCTCGTAGATGAGACCGGAAATACGTTTGACACCACCACGGCGAGCAAGACGGCGTATGGCTGGCTTGGTGATACCCTGGATGTTGTCTCTCAAGACTTTTCTGTGTCGCTTAGCGCCTCCTTTTCCAAGACCTTTTCCTCCTTTGCCACGTCCAGACATGTTATAAGTTCAGTCAGTAGTACTGTTCTGATGAACTGATCATGCGTAATTGCCTAATTTATAGTCCAAATTGAGGACCCGTGAGAGCGCACGATGCTTTGAAAAGTTCGGAACGTTACCAAAGCGGTATTGTGACAAGCTTTACGATTGGTCAGCTTGGCATGATGGGAATGTTTACATTTCTTGCCCCACAGGAATTTTAACCACATTTAATTAATTTTGATTCTTTAATTTCTTCACATATAGGCAAGTTTATGTTCAATTTATTCACCTAAACCAAAATATTGGTACGTGGAGGTACATATATACATTTTATACAAACTGGTATACAAAACAACAACAAAAAAAAAAAAAAAAAAAACATGACAGAAAATGAATAAAAATGATAAAGAGAGAGAGGGGAATTATATCAAGCAGGACAGACAGCATCATAATTTTTTAGGATAAACATACACAATTTTTTGTTTTGTTGTTGTTATTTTTTTTATTTCAGTATTTTTTGCTTTGAGTTTAACAAAATAAATACCGTTGTTGCCGAATGATAATTAAAACGTGGGTGGGTGGGTGGGGATTAAGTTATTCAAAGGAAAGGGGTGTGACAGATAACACCGAAATAATACAAAATGTAGAAGCTGAATGAAACTTTTGATTCTCATTCATTTATGATATCTAGTTATAGATGTGATCATTTATTTGATTTCCTCTTTTCTCAGTTAATTTTCAAAGGCAACTTTAAGCAGTGACCAAACCGGCTTTATAAATGAGCCTTTTTCATTTTATTACACGCCACGTTAGAACGAATATCGTTATATTTGACGTTGTTTAGAAATCAATAAAAATCATACTTTGAATATAAATGAAATACGGAATTGCAGTTCTGAAATGCATGTACTCGCATATGTGCATAGCTGTAGAACTAATGAGATAAAGTTGTAATACTGTTATTATTTTTTGCTTCGACACATTCCATCATATTCTATTTAAATAATTGTGCTATTTTCTAATTTATTTCGCAAAATTCTTGAATGTATTCTAGAGGGGCAGGTTGATGGACTTGTACAAAATATAGTTTCAAGATGTGTAGACAACTTCTACAACAAATTGATGATGACAATAGTACTATGAAATTGTCTAGCATTGTGCTCTTTCATAATTTATGTAATTATATATATGCAAGGCACAGATATATTCACTGAAGGATGTATTGTGTCTCAACATTTTTTTTTTTTTTTTTTTTTTTTTTTTTTTCCAATTTGGGGGCATTGTTCGCTGAATTTGATAAAATTTATTAATTTCGGCCAAATAATTCAACATTATTTTCAGAGATGTTTCAACGTCTGAACAGAAGGCATCTTTTCGAAGAATGTAGGTGGCCGTGAAAACGGCCGTTTGCTTTAGGACTTGAAATACAGCTTAAAATTAAGCACGCTCTCCACGAATACGTCTGGCCAGCTGGATGTCTTTGGGCATGATGGTTACTCTCTTGGCGTGAATGGCGCACAGGTTGGTGTCCTCAAAGAGACCAACAAGGTAAGCTTCGCTTGCTTCCTGTAAAGCCATGACAGCTGAACTCTGGAAACGCAAGTCGGTCTTAAAATCCTGAGCGATTTCCCGGACCAAGCGCTGGAATGGCAGCTTCCTGATGAGAAGCTCAGTGCTCTTCTGGTATCTCCGAATTTCACGGAGGGCGACAGTTCCTGGCCTGTATCTATGCGGTTTCTTAACGCCACCCGTGGCTGGTGCGCTTTTACGAGCAGCTTTGGTAGCGAGCTGTTTTCTGGGGGCCTTGCCTCCTGTAGATTTTCGTGCCGTCTGCTTGGTACGTGCCATGCTATCTCCTCAGATTATTCAAACTCGAATGAATGAAGTGGCAGTGTTGCGCCGTGAACTTATATATCTTTGTAAGCTCAAGTTGAAAATCGCTGCGGTCTACCAGTCGGCTTAGTCGATTGGCTGGTGCCCGCAGTAACACTCGCTACGATTAGTCAGGTGAACGAGATGACCATTGGCTACGTCTGTAGGTAGTTTCAATCCACAGAATTGCCCCAAAAGAAAAAGAAAATCAAGTCGGTTTTTGACACATGATTTCACTGCAGATACATATAGTCAAATATTTTTTTTTTAAATATATATGGTGAATAATGGGGATGAATGTAACGTCAATTGAATAGAAAATAGAATTATTTATTATATATATATACATATATTTTCAATTCGTTATTGAAGCAAAATGCATTTTCGAAAAATATATATTATATATTTCTTGTCATTATTTCCTCCTACCATTATCTGAACAAGCCCAGTAATATTACTAAGTATCATGATACTTGCAGATAATCAGAATGGTGCATATAGGATGAACAGGAATTACCCTGTTGCAAAAACAAGAACAAAACAAATAATACAAATAAATGAATAATTAATTAAATGAATGAATAATTAAATAAATGAATGAATGAATAAATGAAAAGAATAAATAAATGAAACGAATAAGAATGTATGTATCTGTCTTTCAATAGGTACGCATGAACTTTTATTCCATTCGTTCCACATTTGATTCCAAATAAAGTGGGGGGGAAAAAAAAGAAAAAAAAATATTAACAATAATAATAATAATAATAAATAAATAAATAAAATAAATTAATAAATAAAATTAAATAAAATAAAGAAAATTAATAATAATAATAAAACTTCAAAAAAAAGAAAAGAAAAAAAAATACTAGAATGATAACACTAATAATAATGGCCATATAGTTTGCGTAGGCGTTGTGATGTGGAAAAAGTAAAATTTTATTTACTTGAGGGAGGGTATGTAAACAAAATAAAAACTGACTTTTGTTTCTTCTTCTTCTCAGAAACAGCATGTTAATATTATCATGACTTTGTAATTTGCTTCCAGTCGAAGACAAATAAACTATGTGTAATAGGTAAGTGTACTTCTTGTTTATTCATTTTGTGTTTCCATTAGTACATGTATGTAATAGAGGCATCTTTTCTAAAAATGTTGGTAGCCCTGAAAAGGGCTTTTGTAATTGGTTTAAGACAATTGGCAGCCTACGCCTTGGTGGCTTTCTTTGGGGTTTTTGACTTCTTGGCTGTGGCTTTCTTGGGCGCTTTGGTTTTCGTAGGCTTTGGAGCTGCCTTGGCTTTCTTGGGAGACTTAGTAGCTGCTTTCTTCTTGGGAGACTCGGCCTTCTTGGGTGCTGCAGGTTTCTTAACAGCCTTTTTCTTTTCTGTTGGCTTTTTCTCCCCGGTTGTCTTCTTGGGTTTGGTCGTTTTCTTGGGCTTGGCAGCCTTAGGTTTGGTGACTTTTTTGGTCTTGGGTTTCTTCTCCGTCTTGGGCTTCTCTCCCAGCTTGAAGGAACCACTGGCACCTGTACCCTTGGCCTGTTTGAGAACTCCCTTCTTGACTCCGTTCTTGAGGGCCATCTTCAGATGGGTGTTGACACTAGAGGCGTCATTACCGACTTTGTAGTTGCCCATGATGTACTTGAGAATAGCTTGTCTCGAGGAACCTCCGCGCTCCTTCAGGGCAGCCACAGCAGCGCTGATCATCTCGATGTACTTGGGATGGGCGGGGACCGTCTTGGGTTTGGAAACCTTCTTCTTGGCGGGGGATTTTGCTGGTGCGGCGTCTGCCATAATTTTTTTGTCCTGTTTTCTACAACTGATGTGAACGACGTTATCGACGATAAGGAAATGAATGAAATCACCTCCGCCGATGGCCTTATTTGAGTGGCGGCGAGCGCGGACCTCCGTGAAAACTCCCCAATTGTCGACAGCGTAGAGGATTGAACTCGTCCAACTTTGTGTTTCAATACCTGTAATTTTTCCGATATTGTCCTCCCAATTTTACTTAATTTTCTCAAATATGTCACTGTGCGTTTTCTTGAAATATTTTCCTACATAACTGTTTCCGTTTAAGGTTCTTAATCTGTCATTTTAAAGGAGGAATTGTCTGTTGATTCTGAAAATGCGCTGTTCCCTGGAGCCCAGAAGCGACTAATTTTGATTAAAACACGAAAACAAGAGGAATAGAACACGAGTAAGGGATTGAAGTACTTACTACATTGCTATGCGATAAAACATACATGTACATTTCTTTCAATTGTCTTATATGTTACTTAAAATCCGAATGAAAATGCAAACATTCGGCACAAACACGCGCACAATGGATAGTGATGTGTGCCTTGCATTTCATATGAAATGGAGAGAAAAAAAACAAAACAAAAACAAAACAACAAAAAAAAAAACAAACAAACAAACAAACAAAAGGGTCATATGAAGAGAAATCACGGAATCTCACAAATTGTTGAATGTTCAAATATATATCTAATATACTTTCTAGATCAGTGGATGTTCACCCCCTTAAAGGGACAACATATAATTTCTTTTCGAATATTTAAATACATGACACCTACTTTATAATTATAACACCGAGGACACCGGGAAGATCCAGACCGTACGTAACGTACCACATTCGGTGGTACAACGTCTGAATTTCTCAGTATAATTATATCATAAGAATATACATAACTGACATCCTTGTAAATTACATGAAAAAAAAAAAAATCACATAAAAAGGGCGTGTATTTAATAATTGTAGAACACTCACTTAATTAGTAGTTATACATAAGAGAGAGACAGAGAGAGACGAACAAGGCGAATCATGGGAGTAGCTTATTCATTGATATTAATTTGTTTCTTGTAATTTACACACACAAATAATTGAGTACATGTAAATAAACAGAATGTGGTCAAAAGCCAATGTATTTAAAATCTATATCTTTCAAGTTGAACAAGACAACCAGTATATAATACAAGACAATACAATACATTGATACAAGCATCAAATTGGTTGCACACTTTCCACGTGCAGATCATGATTCCCTGCATCTATATGTCACGTGACGATGCAGATGTGCTGCACGGCGCAGTGATGGACATCGCAATAAATGTAAAGTGTTAAAAAAAATGTCGTTTAGTCATTCGCATCGGTAGTCTATTCGAAAGAAAATTTACTACCAGTGTTTAATTGTGTTAGTACTGTAAGTATCCGGAAACTGGCATCGAGTTGCTTTTATTCACTCTTATTATGGGAAGCACACTTTTTTGAATAAGAACATTCAAGACATAATATAAACCACATCTTCTTATTCTTATGAGATTCTTATATTCATCACTTTTATCTATTTTATCAATTAGGAATTTTGTCTAAATAATCATCATATAAAACAATAGCGAGGGGGAAAAAAAAAAGAAGAAGAAACATTAAGGATTTAACTGGAGTTACAGATCTTTTGAATATGTTAATAAAATAATGATCATATTTAAAAATATTTGTATTAAAGGAAAAAATTGAAAGTTAGATCGCCATGTTAGATGATTTCCGCAGTTTCTAGTCTTAATTGGTCAATGAAATGGGTTTTTTTTTTCTTTTCTTATCTCTTTGTTGAGTGAGCATTCAAGTAATAAGTGAGAATTCAACATTTGTACGCAGGCCTATAAGGTTTGGATTCAACTGCCTATAACGAGAAAGAAAAAACGTACATATACGAATATACATGCGAGTCAATTTTTAAATTTATTGCTTTTGTTATTGACTTAATACATTTATTTATCATTAAATATATAACACTTTCTTTGATGTTTGATCTCTGTTCTGTGTTGAAAATTATTGAATTCGTGTGTTTCTATTATTTTCTAGCTATAATAATTGTTTACGTTTCAACTCGTTTGTAATGTAGGTATCTTTTCGAAAAGCTTATGTGGCCGTGAAAACGGCCGTTTGGTTTTGTGCTGCACACAACACAACTATAGGATCTTTTTACTTGGCGGCTTTCTGTGTCTTTTTGGGAAGGAGCACCGCTTGGATGTTGGGCAGGACACCACCCTGCGCGATGGTCACGCCGGACAGGAGTTTGTTCAATTCTTCGTCGTTGCGGATGGCCAGCTGCAGATGACGGGGAATGATTCTGGTCTTTTTGTTGTCGCGGGCAGCGTTGCCTGCCAACTCCAAGACTTCTGCGGCCAAGTACTCAAGAACGGCAGCCAAGTACACGGGAGCGCCTGCTCCCACTCTCTCGGCGTAGTTGCCCTTTCTCAGCAGACGGTGAATACGACCCACGGGGAACTGCAGTCCGGCGCGGGAAGAACGGCTCTTGGCCTTCCCCTTCACTTTGCCTCCTTTGCCACGTCCAGACATTCTTAACGGTTATGTTCTTTCGTGTACAGTCAACGAATAATCCAGCGACGCCCGCACGCACCAATTTAAACAACCAAGCGGATCCAACGGTGCAGCCAATTAACGCGTCGCTCTGTTGTGCCTTTAGGTGAAATCCGAACAAGTAATGTTTTCTCGGAGGTCCGTAACAAGCTTCTCCTCCTACTCGCATATAAATAGTAAATTTTACCATTTCACTTTATTCATCTCTTCAGTTTGACCTGTCAACTTGAGATCATGCCACCCAAAGTCGGATCCAAAGGCGCCAAGAAAGCAGTCACCAAGGCCAAGACACCGAGGAGCACAGACAAGAAAAGGAGGAAGAGGAGGAGGGAATCTTATGCCATTTACATCTACAAAGTCCTAAAGCAGGTGCACCCTGACACTGGTGTTTCCAGCAAGGCCATGAGCATAATGAACTCCTTCGTCAACGATATCTTTGAGAGAATCGCTGCCGAAGCCTCTCGTTTGGCCCACTACAACAAGCGATCTACAATCACAAGCAGAGAGGTCCAGACTGCTGTCCGTCTCCTTCTGCCCGGTGAACTGGCCAAGCACGCCGTATCTGAGGGCACCAAAGCCGTCACCAAGTACACCAGCAGCAAATAATCTCATTTTGCAAGTACACACACCAAACGGCCCTTTTAAGGGCCAACTAATTTTTTAGAAAAGATACCTTCATATTACATGCGTTATTGAGACACAAATAATATGTACGAGTGTTACAATGTGAATGCATGTGCTCGTAAAAGTGGCAAACGTATAAAAATCCCACATTGTTTACAACTGATTATAATAACAGAAGTAGGATAAATAAAGAAATACAAGTAGGTATTATTATATGAATGAGAGCCAAATTTTATTCACAAATAACTTGAATGTACAACCAAGCATATATCTGAAATAACTGTATCTTCAAATATAAATAAAATACAAGCATGCGAGGTCCATCTGATGTACACAAAATCCTGGTTCATTTGTCCTCTGTATACTGAATTAATTATCAGCGTACATTATATAATTGATAATAAAGTATCTCAATTCAGCTAATATCAATGAAACAGATAAATAAATTCAAGACCCCCCCCCTCCCCTTTCTTTGACATTGACATATTGGAATTTTCAATCAGTAATTATACATCAATAAAAGTGCAATGACCAAAATGCGATAATTATACATTGACAATTAATTGTCTAACATTAGTCATAATTGTTAAACAAGAAAAAAAAGCATGTCACTCAGCGCCAGTTGGTACCTGTCATTGTCGGTAGATCGATCCCTCAAAATAATACTCAAGACAGCAGCATTATTATTTTAATATATGATTATAATAATAAAAAAAAATTAAATAATATATACTGTTTGTGTGTGTTTATTCAATATTTCTTGTCCAAACCTAAATTCAATACATATTTGTTGCTCTGTATATAGTTTTGAGGAAATATTACGACATAAAGGGTCTTACTCTGTTATTGTTGTGTATTTATTTTACCACTTACAACCATTCTGTATTCAACTTTGTACAGTGAATATCTGTATAACAAGTACTCAGTAAGTAAATGTCTGTCTTAACGATGTTTTAGAGGCATCTTTTCGAAAAATTTGGGTGGCCGTGATAACGGCCGTTTGTGTTTGTTTTAAACTTCTGTCTTGACTGTCAAACTGAATTCTTTAGCCTCCAAATCCGTACAGGGTGCGTCCTTGGCGTTTCAAGGCGTAGACCACGTCCATAGCTGTGACGGTCTTTCTCTTGGCATGCTCCGTGTAGGTTACAGCATCTCGGATCACGTTCTCCAAGAAAACCTTAAGAACTCCACGAGTTTCCTCGTAGATGAGACCGGAAATACGTTTGACACCACCACGGCGAGCAAGACGGCGTATGGCTGGCTTGGTGATACCCTGGATGTTGTCTCTCAAGACTTTTCTGTGTCGCTTAGCGCCTCCTTTTCCAAGACCTTTTCCTCCTTTGCCACGTCCAGACATGTTATAAGTTCAGTCAGTAGTACTGTTCTGATGAACTGATCATGCGTAATTGCCTAATTTATAGTCCAAATTGAGGACCCGTGAGAGCGCACGATGCTTTGAAAAGTTCGGAACGTTACCAAAGCGGTATTGTGACAAGCTTTACGATTGGTCAGCTTGGCATGATGGGAATGTTTACATTTCTTGCCCCACAGGAATTTTAACCACATTTAATTAATTTTGATTCTTTAATTTCTTCACATATAGGCAAGTTTATGTTCAATTTATTCACCTAAACCAAAATATTGGTACGTGGAGGTACATATATACATTTTATACAAACTGGTATACAAAACAACAACAAAAAAAAAAAAAAAAAAAAACATGACAGAAAATGAATAAAAATGATAAAGAGAGAGAGGGGAATTATATCAAGCAGGACAGACAGCATCATAATTTTTTAGGATAAACATACACAATTTTTTGTTTTGTTGTTGTTATTTTTTTTATTTCAGTATTTTTTGCTTTGAGTTTAACAAAATAAATACCGTTGTTGCCGAATGATAATTAAAACGTGGGTGGGTGGGTGGGGATTAAGTTATTCAAAGGAAAGGGGTGTGACAGATAACACCGAAATAATACAAAATGTAGAAGCTGAATGAAACTTTTGATTCTCATTCATTTATGATATCTAGTTATAGATGTGATCATTTATTTGATTTCCTCTTTTCTCAGTTAATTTTCAAAGGCAACTTTAAGCAGTGACCAAACCGGCTTTATAAATGAGCCTTTTTCATTTTATTACACGCCACGTTAGAACGAATATCGTTATATTTGACGTTGTTTAGAAATCAATAAAAATCATACTTTGAATATAAATGAAATACGGAATTGCAGTTCTGAAATGCATGTACTCGCATATGTGCATAGCTGTAGAACTAATGAGATAAAGTTGTAATACTGTTATTATTTTTTGCTTCGACACATTCCATCATATTCTATTTAAATAATTGTGCTATTTTCTAATTTATTTCGCAAAATTCTTGAATGTATTCTAGAGGGGCAGGTTGATGGACTTGTACAAAATATAGTTTCAAGATGTGTAGACAACTTCTACAACAAATTGATGATGACAATAGTACTATGAAATTGTCTAGCATTGTGCTCTTTCATAATTTATGTAATTATATATATGCAAGGCACAGATATATTCACTGAAGGATGTATTGTGTCTCAACATTTTTTTTTTTTTTTTTTTTTTTTTTTTTCCAATTTGGGGGCATTGTTCGCTGAATTTGATAAAATTTATTAATTTCGGCCAAATAATTCAACATTATTTTCAGAGATGTTTCAACGTCTGAACAGAAGGCATCTTTTCGAAGAATGTAGGTGGCCGTGAAAACGGCCGTTTGCTTTAGGACTTGAAATACAGCTTAAAATTAAGCACGCTCTCCACGAATACGTCTGGCCAGCTGGATGTCTTTGGGCATGATGGTTACTCTCTTGGCGTGAATGGCGCACAGGTTGGTGTCCTCAAAGAGACCAACAAGGTAAGCTTCGCTTGCTTCCTGTAAAGCCATGACAGCTGAACTCTGGAAACGCAAGTCGGTCTTAAAATCCTGAGCGATTTCCCGGACCAAGCGCTGGAATGGCAGCTTCCTGATGAGAAGCTCAGTGCTCTTCTGGTATCTCCGAATTTCACGGAGGGCGACAGTTCCTGGCCTGTATCTATGCGGTTTCTTAACGCCACCCGTGGCTGGTGCGCTTTTACGAGCAGCTTTGGTAGCGAGCTGTTTTCTGGGGGCCTTGCCTCCTGTAGATTTTCGTGCCGTCTGCTTGGTACGTGCCATGCTATCTCCTCAGATTATTCAAACTCGAATGAATGAAGTGGCAGTGTTGCGCCGTGAACTTATATATCTTTGTAAGCTCAAGTTGAAAATCGCTGCGGTCTACCAGTCGGCTTAGTCGATTGGCTGGTGCCCGCAGTAACACTCGCTACGATTAGTCAGGTGAACGAGATGACCATTGGCTACGTCTGTAGGTAGTTTCAATCCACAGAATTGCCCCAAAAGAAAAAGAAAATCAAGTCGGTTTTTGACACATGATTTCACTGCAGATACATATAGTCAAATATTTTTTTTTTAAATATATATATG